>NC_058085.1:150366326-150675515 GCF_014858855.1 Bufo gargarizans | reverse complement strand
AGCCATTTTAGGAAAAGATGCGATTCGTTACTACGAAGCGTGAGGAAATTTGGATTTGGTGTGAATCGAATTTTTCCTGAAATTCCGATCGAATTCCATTTCGTCATCTTCTATTCGCTCATCTCTAATCCTGACATATGCATAATAAAATAACAAGAGTTTGCTTAGAATTTCTTTGTAATTTGAGGTTGTGGTGATTCACTCTAGTAGACAGGACAAGCGGATGCAGTATAGAAGCAAAGACCAGTTTGTGAATTTCTGTGTTTTATTCATACTTAGGGCTCGTTCACATGAATGTATTTTGTGTTCCATATACTGGCCGTTTTCTGTGTTTGGCATACTGTCTGTATACGGAGCCATTCATTTCAATCGATCCGCAAAAGATGCGTACAGCACACAGACATGGCCCCGCAAAAATTATGAGTCATGTCCTATTCTTGTCCGTTTTGCGGACGAGAATAGGCATTTCTACAATAGGCCTCCTGTTCCGTTCTGCAAATTGCGTAAGGCACATGGGCGCCATCCATGTTTTGTGGATCGTCAATTTGCGGACCGCAAAAAATGGCATGATCGTGTAAATGAGCCCTTATGGCAACAAAACAGTACGACAGCCCATTTGCAGTTTTGGTGTTCGTTCACACCTAGACAGTTCATACAGCAAAAGAGTCACCTGTTATCCTAGGTGTTAGTTCACACCCGATCGGCATTGCTCAGGACAGACCTCCCAAACTCAGGCCTCCAGCCTAGCACATGGCTCAGATCCCAATCCAGCAATTGCCAGAGCTCCTCTGTCAGAGAGAGGTAATTACCACCAGCTGACACTGCTGGCTGTTTTTTTTTTATAGGCCAGTCAAGACCCGACCTGGCACTTGGGGAGTAGTCACCCACCCAGCACTTTGACTACTCCCGGTAAGAGCCTTTCCAGATCAGCTATTACAGCTATACTAAATAGCAAGGTGTCAAACAGCAACTGCTGCTGACACATGAAAACTGGTTCTTACTCCACTGAGGCCAGGAACCTCGGTGACACATACCTTCCATCAACAACGGTCCTTTGCACCTTCTACAAGGTATACAGTAAATGTCAGAGACATGAAAGTCAGAAGAAGCAAAAGAGCTCAATATTTAGCACCTATACTTACTAAGGCATTACTTGGTAGAGCTTTTATCATAGGTCTCATGCACACGACCATATCCATTTTGTGATCCGTATTCCTCACTTTATGCCAGCCCTATTCTTGAACGGCCTATTCTTGTCCTCAAAACAGACAAGAATAGGATATGTTCTATCTTTTTGGGGGAATGGCCACTTGGCTATATGGATGCAGAAAGCACACGGTGCAGCCCAATTGGGCCTGATCTGATCTGAAAATAATCTGGATCAGATACAGAAAAAATATACGGTTGGGTGCATGAGTCCTAAGACTTATAGCTCAGTTAAATCATTAAAATCCTCAAAAGAAAATTATATTCTCAGTGTTATAGCCTAATTATCTTTAACATATTGAATTAGATTGCAATCTAGACCTCTTGCTGTGTTCAATGCATTTGAGTGAACTGACTATAAACGTCTGGAAGTCTGGGCACAATAATAACTTATAAAATGTTTTTGACCAATTAAAGTCATAAAAAGCAGGGAACTATTTCAGATTAAAGGTGAATAGTGTTGAGCACAAATATTCGAATAGCAAATTTTTATTGTGAATATCGCCGGTTCGAGAATTCGCAAATATTTAGAATATAGTGCTATATATTCGTTATATAAAATATTCAGCATTTTTTTCCATCTTAACACATGATTCCTCTCTGCTTCTTGCTTGTGAGCCAATGAGAAGGAAGCAATGTTAAGTTCACAACAATACTTAGTGCACCAATCAGTAATCTGTAGTCAGACCTGCTAAAATGTGAAGTTGCACGTAAAAATATTCTAATTACTGCTGATTATCGCAAATGCGAATATATTGGATCACTTGACTCTATCTGCATATAAATCTATTCTAATGTTCTGCTGTGCCAACCATTTTCTCCAGTCTCAGGAGGCTTATACCAGCTTGAAAAATGTAGCCAAAGTGACCCACGCCTGTATTTTGCGTTACAAATTCTCATTATGTGATTTTTACATTGATGATTTTTTTCGCATTCAATAAAATAATCTAGGATTCTCTAAATTTGCGAATATATGACAAATATTCTAAAAAATATTCATAAAATATCACAAATATAGCCCCTGCCGCTCATCACTAAAGGTGAATAACATAAAATAGAAATAAAAAGGACAAAAAATGAAGTATGGTATTTGGTGAATAGTGTAAAAAAAATTATAAACTACAAAAAAAGTGCATTTGTGTCAAAATATTAATTAATATACAATTAATAACATATACAGTGGATATAAAAAGTCTACATTTGTTAAAATGTCAGGTTTCTGTGCTGTAAAAAAAATGAGACAAAAAAAATAATGTGGTTGCATAAGCGTGCACACCCTCTTATTACTGGGGTCTAGCTGTGTTCAGAATTAAGCAATTACATTCAAAATCATGTTAAATAGGATCAGCATACACCTGCCATCATTTAAAGTGCCTCTGATTAACCCCAAATAAAGTTCAGCTGCTCTAGTTGGTCTTTCCTGAAATTTTCTTAGTCGCATCCCGCAGTAAAAGCCATGGTCCACAGAGAGCTTCCAAAGCATCAGAGGGAACTCATTGTTAAAAGGCATCAGTCAGGAGAAGGGTACAAAAGAATTTCCAAGGCAGTAGATATACCATGGAACACAGTGAAGTGGAGAAAATATGGCACAACAGTGACATTACCAAGAACTGGAGATCCCTCCAAAATTGATGAACAGTCTAGAAGAAAACTCGTCTGGGAGGTTACCAACATTACAGGAGATGCAGGAACATCTGGCAAGTACTGGCTGTGTGGTACATGTGACAACAATCTCCCGTATTCTTCATATGTCTGGGCTATGGAGTAGAGTGGCAAGACGAAAGCCTTTTATTGCAAAGAAAAACATCCAAGCCAGGCTACATTTTGCAAAACGTATCTGAAGTCTCCCAAAAGCATGTGGGGAAAGGTGTTATGGTCTGATGAAACCAAGGTTGAACTTTTTGGCCATAATTCCAAAAGATATGTTTGGAGCAAAAACAACACTGCACATCACTAAAAGAACACCGTACCCACAGTGAAGCATGGTGGTAGCAGCATCATTTTTTGGGGGGCTGTTTTTCTTCAGCTGGAACTGGGACCTTAGTTAAGCTAGAGGGAATTATGAACAGTTCCAATACCAGTCAATATTGGCACAAAACCTTCAGGCTTCTGCTAGAAAGCTGAACATGAAGAGGAACTTCATGTTTCAGCATGGCAATGACCCAAAGCATACATCCAAGTCAACAAAAGAATGCTTCACCAGAAGAAGATTAATGTTTTGGAATGGCCCAGACAGAGCCCAGACCTGAATCCGATTGAAAATGTGTGGGGTGATCTGGAGAAGCCCTCGCAATCTGACAGATTTGGAGTGTTTTTGCAAAGAAGAGTGGGCAATTCTTGCCAAGTCAAAATGTGCCATTCTGATAGACTCATACCCAAAAAGACTGAGTGCTGTAATAAAATGAAAAGATGCTTCAACAAAGTATTAGTTTAAGGGTGTGCACACTTATGCAACCATATTATTTGGAAAAGGATTTAGGAAAACTAGAAGAATGGTCAGAACTCTGGCAACTGAAATTTAATGTGGATAAGTGCAAGATAATGCACCTGGGGCGTAAAAACCCAAGGGCAGAATATAGAATATTTGACACAGTCCTGACCTCAGTATCTGAGGAAAGGGATTTAGGCGTAATTATTTCAGAAGACTTAAAGGTGGGAAGACAATGTAATAGAGCAGCACGAAATGCCAGCAGAATGCTTGGATGTATAGGGAGAGGTATAAGCAGTAGAAAGAGTGAAGTGCTTATGCCGCTGTACAGAACACTGGTGAGACCTCACTTGGAGTATTGTGCGCAGTACTGGAGGCCATATCTCCAAAAGGATATAGATACTCTAGAGAGAGTTCAGAGAAGAGCTACTAAACTAGTACATGGATTGCAGGATAAAACTTACAAGGAAAGGTTAAAAGACCTTAATATGTATAGCTTGGAAGAAAGAAGAGACAGAGGGGATATGATAGAAACTTTTAAATACATAAAGGGAATCAACTCGGTAAAGGAGGAGAGCATATTTAAAAGAAGAAAAACTACCACAAGAGGACACAGTTTTAAATTAGAGGGGCAAAGGTTTAAAAGTAATATCAGGAAGTATTACTTTACTGAGAGAGTAGTGGATGCATGGAATAGCCTTCCTGCAGAAGTGGTAGCTGCAAATACAGTGAAGGAGTTTAAGCATGCATGGGATAGGCATAAGGCTATCCTTCATATAAGATAGGGCCAGGGACTATTCATAGGATTCAGTATATTGGGCAGACTAGATGGGCCAAATGGTTCTTATCTGCCGACACATTCTATGTTTCTATGTTTCTATTTTATTTTTATATTTTTTCTTCCCTCTACCTAAAAGATTTCAGTTTGTTTTTCAATTGAGTTGTACAGTTTATAGATCACATTAAAGGTGGAAAAAGTTCTGAAATGATTTATCTTTGTCTCATTTTTTTTTTACATCACAGAAACCTGACATTGTAGACTTTTTATATCCACTGCATGTACCAAAGATAGTACCAAAAGAGAGAACAACTAGTCCTGCCAAAAAATACGCCTCATATGACTATGTTACCCAGAAATTAATAGTTATGACTAGAGTTGAACGAATCGAAGCTGATTCGATCCAAAAGTGGAATTCGATCCAAGTTTCAGGAAAAATTTGATTCACAATGAACAAATCGCTATTTTCAACAAATCGTTACAAATCGCGGTAACAAATCACTATTTTCCTAAAATGGCGGCCACACGTGTGAGGACTGAGGACATGGGGCAAGGAACCCTAGGAAGGTGGGATCACCCAGATTGACATGCCTGCATGCAGTCACAGCCCTATAAATACGTCAGCCATTTTAGATTCTGCCATTTTCCAGCGTTCAGAGTGCAGGGACAGACGTGTGAAGGCGCTAGGAACAGCAATTGGAAAAACCTCTATGTTTAAAAAAAAAATAATCTAAAATTCAAAAAAAGATTTATAAGTGCAAGGAAAGGATGGAAAGGAATCATTTCACAGCATCTTAGTGCAGGAAGAGACTTCAGAAGGCACTAGGGACATTGATAGGAAAGTGATTTACAAGTGCAGGGAACAATTATTTGGAGATCCAAATAGTCATTACACAGCTCTGTCATTCTTAGCTTTTTCTTATTGGGCTGCAAGTATTATGTTGGAAATCCCTTAGTGGCTTATATCTTAGTATCTTTAGTATCTTATATCAGTACTACAAGAAAAATATATATGCATTTCACTTCTGGAGTTATTTCTGTTGAAGGCGTGTAGGGGCGTGTTTCAGTACAACAAGAAAAATATATACGCACTACACTGTTGCAGTTATTTCTGGTCAAAGTGTATAGGGGCGTATTACAGTAAAAAAAGATAAATATATACGCACTGCACTGTTGCAGTTATTTCTGGTGAAAGCATGCAGGGGCGTATTATAGTAAAAAAATTAAAATATGCGTGGTAGCATGGCTGGGAGTCAGCAGGGTGGCAGCAGTTGCAGGTCGGGAGCCAAAAGTGACCGGTGTAGATCACCTGCTTCACAATGCACTGTTCCAGTTATTTCTGGTGAAAGCGTTTAGGGGAGTATTTCAGTACTACCAGAAAAATATATGCATGCTTCTCTATTTAATAGTTTTCTGGTTAAAGCATATAGTGGCCTATTTCATTCCAACAAGAAATATATATTCTCAGGTCACTGCTGCAGTTATTTCTGGTGAAAGAATATAGGGGTGTATTTCATCAAAAAAAAGAAAAATATATATGCACTGCACTGTTGCAGTTATTTCTGGTAAAAGCATATATGGGTGTATTACAGTAAAAAAAACTAATATATACGCACTACACTGTTGCAATTATTTCTGGTGAAAGTGTATAGGGGCATATTACAGTAAAAAAAAAAAAAAAATATATATATATATGCACTGCACTGTTGCAGTTATTTCTAGTGAAAGTATAGGGGCGTATTTTAGGCAAAAAGAAAGAGGTAGGTGTGCTCAAACCCTGTTGCACCGAGCACGGACCATGCTGGGAACCACAGCGTAACTTGAGTAAAGAAAAAGAGGAAAAGTCCAGCTCGATTAAATGTTACCTTTATTTTTCAGTGCGAATTAAAAGCCAGTTACACTCCAGTCAACATGTTTCGGATCAAAGACAATAGCGATCCTTCCTCATGACATATAGCGTATTTTAGTAATGCAAGAAATATATATACGCACTTAACTCTTTAATTATTTTTTTTATGGTCAAAGCGTACAGTGGCCTAATTCAGTCCAACAAAAAATAAATATTCTCAGTTCACTGCTGCAGTTATTTCTGGTGAAAGTGTATAGGGGTGTATTTCTGCAAGAAATAAATATGCACACTTCACTCTTTAATTTTTTTCTGGTCAAAGCGTATGGTGACCAATTTCAGTGCAACAAGAAACATATATTCTCAGTTTACTGCTGCAGTTATTTCTGGTGAAAGCCTTATAGGGACATATTTCAGTAAAAAAAAAGAAAAGTATATATGAACTGCACTGTAGCAGTTATGTTTGTTGAAAGTGTATAGTGGCCAATTTCAGTGCAACAAGAAATATATATTCTCAGTTCACTGCTGCACTTATTTCTGGTGAAAGCATATAGGGGCATATATCAGTACATCAAGAAATATACAATATTTTTTGCCCTATAAGATGCACCGGCCTATAAGATGCACCTACATTTTAGAGGAAGACAATATGAAAAAAAAATACTTTTCAATAGATCTAAGGTTAGATCAGCAATCAGACCCCCAATATTAATCAGACCTCAGTTGGCAGGCCCAATCAGACCCCCTAATGTTAACAAGACCTCAATAAAACCTCAGATCAGACCCCCAATCAGATCTCAGCTCAGACCCCACAGTGTACGACCCCAATCAGACCTCATAGAAGAGACGCCTAGCCTCTTATCAGCCCCCTAGCCTTTTCTAAGCCCCTAGACTTTCATCAGCCCCCCCAGCCTCTCATCAACCCCCAGCCTTTCATCAGCCCTCATACCTTGTGCACAGGAGCAGTCAATATGAAGCCTTAGAGGCGGAGAAGGCATGTGTGGCAGGAAATCCTGCTCTGCCCCTCAGCTGCCTGCTTCCATGTTCCCACCAACATCTCCCTTCAAATATGCAGGCCAGCCAGTCCCAGTCAACCAGCCCCAGACAGGGCTGGACAGTCTCTATCAGCCTACACCAGCTGCCCTTCACCCTACCACTCAGCGAGCGCCATGGCCAGTCTTTATCAGCAAGCCCGCGCTGCGGACACTGGGCTCTCCCTCTTCAGGTAACTCTCTGGTACATCACAGGCTGCTGTTCCTATGCAGTGCAGCCTGCGATGTACCAAGCATAATCAACGCACGTGCATTTTATATTTCTTTGACCTGTATTCACCTCATAAGATGCACTAGCGTTTTATGGGGCGAAAAATAGGGTATATACGCAGTTCACTCTTACTTTTTTTCTGGTTAAAACATATAGGGTCATATTTTAGTACATCAAGAAAAATATATTCTCAATGCATTTCAGCAGTTAATTGTGGTGAAAGTGTTTAGTGGCCTATTTCAGTGCAAAAAGAAAAAGATAGACATATATAAATGTATACTGAGGGGAGGGCGTGTAATGTGTGCTAGGGGGGAAGAAATCATGAATATGTCCCTAACTAATGCCTCAACCCACAGGAACACCCTGATGGTGGGTGGCCTGTGGTCCCGTGCCTGCCCTATTTCACCCTCGTAATGCCCTAAATCTTCCTGACACATTTCCCCAGTAACTGGTTCATCAGGGGTAAAAATGGGGCAAAAAGTGAAAAGTACTAAACAAATTGATCCAGAAAAAACTACACAGTAACAAACTGATAATCAAACCATAAAAAGCTAATGATTCAGTTAAATCTGGTTGTCAATACATTAAATATCCAAAGCATCTATTTTCACACACATCACTTAATACACGTGATCAGGCCTAATCAGTGATCAGTTCCCAAACTGATAGAAAATTGTGTAATAACCCAGTAGACCGTATAGATGTCAATCCATAGGCAGTTAATACGCATCCGTGAGACAATCAATTGATAGTTTCAGACATCAATACTCAAAACTATACACATAAAATTGATAGCTGGCCCAAGACAAATAGAGAAACCCTCAGGTATAGATGTATACAATGCCAGATTACCTGGGGTATGATCAAGAAAGCCTCAATCAATTAAGCCCGATACATAATTAAGCTGGGTACATATATTTGATTCATAGGTCAGGACAAATAAAAAGGTGTAGCCTGAAAGCCCGGTATATATGTCAGCTCAATACATACAGTATATATAGATGAAGCCCGGTACATAATTAAGCTGGGTACATATATTTGATTCATGGCTCAAGACAAATAAAGAGATGTAGCCTGAGAGCCCAGTATATATCTCAGCTCAGTACATATATATAGATGAAGCCCAGTACATATCTAAGATCGGTACATGTATTCAATTGCTGGCCTTAAGTATATGAAGTATCCCTACAGAGCTCAACAACATTGCTGAGGGTCTATTTAAAGGGGTATTCCCATCACAATCATCATGGTTTAATTTGTTACTGATGTGCCCATGATCATTTTTGCAAATATGATCTATTAGCAAATTCCCACCTTTCTTGATAAAATTACTTCTACCCAGTGTTACACTTTGGTTCCCCCTAGTTACAGCCACCGCTTCTCGGGTGATTCCATGGGCCGCGCTTGTGCAGAAGAAGCACTTCTTTCCCCTGGCAGGCTGCTCATTGATTACATGAACGCGTACGCCGCCGGGAGGCCGCGTATGCGCAAAGTTTTATTCTGATGGTCGCGTCTAAAACAGCTGCGCATGCTCTGTTTGCAGCACTGACATTGGAGACTGACCTGAGGTGAGAAGACGTTCAGAGAGAGAGATGAAAGGTGATCTCTGATTGGTTGGGCAACATCACACTGCAGGCTGATGACTCATACTACGGTAGCTACATGAACGAGCAGGAATGGGGATGATGTCATAAGGAGGCGTGGCAGCCCAGCAATCAAACTGCCTAAGCCCACCCAACCTCAGAAGCAAGGACCCAGGAAGTGAACAGCAGTCAGGCTGCAGGAGAGGATTAATCTGCAAGATGGTAAAACCCCTTTAAGAGGCCGCAATAAGTCTGATCCAAGAAAACTGCTGGTCACAAGGACCTCTCACGTGTACAGTGGATGTTCAGATGCTATAGGCGATAGCGACGTGGTCCACCTCGATATGGATGTCCAGCACCATATTGGGTCGCACCTCCGCTTTATAGTGCAAGGGGTTGTGGAACATCCGGGGAATGGAGCGCACGCCTGATACACATGCAGCTCCAGTCCCGGACATCCTGTCAGTAGAACGCAAATGCACTCCACCTGGAAGTAAAGTCACGCTCAATACAATGGAACGCAACGTGCGTTCCACAAGCAGGAAGAGTGCATAATAGGCGTGACATCTCGAGAGATGCAGCAGTGATGAAACGCTAATGCACCCAACCCACAGGACAATGCAATATTCTGTGGAGGGTGCCCAGTCCCTTACATAGCATTGGTATTACCTTGACCAAATCATTAAAATGACACAACCAGAAAAATAATTGACACATATGAAGTGGATGTTACAGATATAAGGAAAACCCAATGTTGCTATGGGTTACCAAAATATTATTATTTATTATTTCAACAGGATAATACTCAATGACGCTTCGTGCACTGATGTAAATGACCAGATAATATGCCCCATACAATATGAATCTGAAAAACTATAGGCCAACATAAACCACTCCCACACCAGAGACACTTATTAGGATGTTATCATAAAAAGCATGAGAAAATTAATCTTTTGTTTAGACCAAGGGGAGACTGGGATCCAAAACGATATGTCCATTCAGATTCCTTTTGTAGAATCCGTCTTTTCCAGTCACCCCTCCTCTGTGATTCCTTGACAAGTTCCAATGTTGAGAACCTGAGGACCTCAGGTTTCCTCCCATGTACTTCTAACACATGATTAGCCACTGGTGTATTGTTTATTTTGATGACATCATTAACATGTTCACACGCTCTTCGTCACGATTCTCTCAATGTTTTCCCTATGTAATCCTTTGGACATGAGCATTTGCACAGATATACCACTCCCTTACTTCTACAGTTAATAAAATCTTTGATATATTTAAGTCCAGTGGTGGAACAGGTATTAGTTTTGGTATTGGAAATGAAGCTACAGGCGCTACATCTGCCGCATTTAAACATTCCTAAAGGCCTACGGTCCAGCCATGTGCCCGCCTGTTTGGGGATGGAATAATTACTGTGCACAAGACAGTCCTGCACGCTTCGCCCTTTTAGGAAAGTGATGCTTGGCTGTGGAGGGATCGCACCAATGAGATCTGTGTCCATTTATAAAATGGGCCAAAACTCGTTTAGGATATTCCTAATCTCCTTATTTGCTGTATCAAAGGTAGAGATAATACGAATGATGTTATCATCTTGGCCCCGCGATTTAACTTTAGGATTTAACAATAAATTTTGGTCCTGATCCCTTGCATGTTTAAATGCTCCTTGTAGGACAGATTCTGGGTAACCCCTATCTTTGAATCTCTCCCAAAGTTTTTTTGATTCGTGGTGGAATCCCTCCAAGTCTGAGCATCTCCGCCTCATCCTTAAGAACTGACCCTTAGGTATGCCCTTCTTGAGCGCCGGGCGATGGTGACCTAGACCAATGTAACAGACTATTGGTGGCCGTAGGTTTTCTAAATACTGTAGTGGTTAGCCTGTCGGTTTGTTTAGTCTCTTCCACATCAAGAAAGGTAATTCTATGGTCACTATGTTCATACGTAATGGAGAGGCCTATACTGTTGGTATTCAAAGTATTCACAAATTCCTTCAGTTCACAAAGATTTCCTTTCCATATCAGGAAAATTTAAATAAATCGCATAAATCTCATTGAAAACCCTATCTCCTCCTGGGCTGGTCGGAGGATACCTGTGTTTTTCAGTATGGTGGACATAGAAGATAGGGATTGGGATTGGGAACTGTTACAATCAATGTTTCTTGAGTTTTAGGCCTGATCACGTGTATTGAATAATGTGTGTGCAAATAGATGCTTTGGATATTTAACGTATGAACAACTAGATTTAACTGTATCATTAGCTTTTTATGGTTTGATTATAAGTTTGTTACTGTATAGTTTTTTCTGGACCAATTTGTTTAGTACTTTTCACTTTTTGCCCCATTTTCCCCCGATGAACCCCAGTTACTGGGGAAACGCGTCAGGAATATTTAGGGTATTGTGAGGGTGAGATAGGGCAGGCACGGGACCACAAGCCACTCACCATCAGGGTGTTCCTGTGGGTTGAGACATTAGTTAGGGACATATTAGGGATTTTTCCCCACTAGCGCACATTACGCGACCTCCCCTCTGCATACATTTATATATGTCTGTGTTATTTTGGTCCATCATGATCAATGTTTGTTACACTTTAGAGGTATATGAAGTAATTTAATATTATTGTGGTGATTAAAAGTTAAGTTTTAATTCCTAGCTTTCTGTGACTCCTTTGATATACTGTATAGCGGAAATTTTCTACATGAGTATCTAATCAGTATTGAACATTCTAGTTTGGTGTTTTAATTTCCATTTCATTTGTTTAGTTCAGCTACAAGTATTTCAGGCAGAGAAGTGCTAGGACATGCACAGAGGAGTGGCAGAGGCCTGAATGTTTCTGGCACAAGCAGAGGTCGCAGCAAAGTAAGAGGTTGTGGCAGCAGTAGTCGCTGCAAAAGGCCATAGCTCCCAGTGTCATCTAGCAGTCGTTTCTTGACCAGCAACCCTGCAGTACTTGATTGATTAACTCATCATCCACGTCATCCCAAGTGACATCAGACACCCCCAGCCAACAGTTGGTGGGTTCGTCAGACACAACCCTTAGTTGACATGGCCCAAGAGCAGGCCCTGTGTCCTCACCTGTCCTCAACCTGCCTCTGGCCTTTTCTGTTCCATCACCGCAAGAAGTTCTACATGTAGTGGGTTCAGCTTCACTTTTAGGCTGTCCATCCAAGATGTGGAGGAGACTTCCACCACTTCCTCTACTAGGCGGGTAAGTAGTGATGAGGAGAGAGGCATGGGAGCTTGTGTTGTGACTGGTCAGGCTCCTGGCCCACAGGCCGTTGAGTAGGACATCAGTGATGTGCAGACAGTACTTGATGATGACGCCAATCACACTTGGGAGCCAGATGAAGAAGGGGCTTTGTCATCATCAGGAGAAGAGTGTGGCAGCTTGCCTGTCAGGCAGTGGCTGAGCCAGGAAGTCGCTAGTGTGGCCGGGAGTCAGCAGGGTGGCAGCAGTGGGAGGTCGGGAGCCAAACGTGACTGGGGTAGACCACCTGCTTCGCAGCAGCCTACCTGCCCAGGAAGTAGTGGTGCACGGGGTTCGCGGCGGAAATCACCTACTCGTGGTGTGGCAGTATTTTTTCAAAGCGCCAGAGGCGATGAACGTGGCCATATGTAGCTTCTGTAAGCAGAAAATGAAGCGTGGCCAGGGTGCAAATTTTGGCACTACGGCCCTGCGTCAACATATTCAGCATCACCGTACACTGGCCTGAGATAACCGTGTCTCCGATGTGGTGGCCCAGCCAGCCGCAACAACCGCTGCATCAGCCAGTGGCACACAGTCGCACCAGGTTTAATGCAGTCAAGGCTGCACCACCTCAGCCGAAGGGAGCTGTCTGTCATTCCCATCTTCTGCTGGTCCAGATGCTCCTGCTCCTCCTACTCCTTATCATTCATTCCGTCAGCAATTGATCATCAAAGCGATTTCCAAGAGACAGCAGTATGCGTGCACTCATCCAACGGCTTAGAAGCTTAAAGTGCTGCTGTCCAAAATGCTGGTGCTGCAGTCCCACCCTTTTGTTACCCGGTCACTTTGTGGTCTCCTGCTGCTCTCATCTCCAATTTATGTCAACTTGCCACTCTGTGGCCTCTTCATGCTGCTGCCATATCCACACTGTCAACTTGCCACTCTGCGATCTCCTGATGATGCTGCTGCTACTGCCTTCTCCACATTATGTCACCTTGCCACTCTGTGGTCTCCTCATGCTGCTGCCATCTCCACACTATGTCACCTTGCCACTCTGTGGTCTCCTGATGCTGCTGATGCTGCTATATCAACACTATGTCACCTTGCCACTCTGTGGTATCCTGCTGCTGCCATCTCCACATTATGTCACCTTGCTACTCTGTGGTATCTTCATGCTGCTGCTATCTCCACACTATGTCACCTTGCCACTCTGTGGTATCCTGCTGCTGCCATTTCCACATTATGTCACCTTACCACTCTGTGGTTTCCTCATGCTGATGCCATCTCCACACTATGACACCTTGCCACTCTGTGGTATCTTGCTGCTGCTGCTACTACCACATCCACACTATGTCACCTTGCCACTCTGTGGTATCTTGCTGCTGCTGCCATCTCCACACTATGTCACCTTGCCACTTTATGGTGTCCTGATGCTGCTGCTGCCATCTCCACATTATGTCACCTTGCCACTCTGTGGTCTACTCATGCTGCTGCCATCTCCATACTCTGTCACCTTGCCACTCTGAGGCCTCCTCATGCGGATGCCATCTCCACACATTGTCTCCTTGCCACTCTGTGGCTTCCTCATGCTGCTGCCATATCCACACTATTTCACCTTGCCACTCTGTGGTCTCCTGATGCTGCTGCTTCTGCCATCTCCACACCATGTCACCTTGCCACTCTGTGGTCTCCTGATGCTGCTGCTGCCATCTCCACACTATGTCACCATGCCACTCTGTGGTCTCATCATGCCGCTGCCATCTCCACTGTATGTCACCTTGCCACTCTGTGGTCTCCTGATGCTGCTGCTGCCATATCCACACTATGTCATCTTGCCACTGTGTGGTCTCCTCCTGCTGCTGCTGCCATCTCCACACTATGTCACCATGCCACTCTGTGCTCTCCTGATGCTGCTGCCGCTACTGCCATCCTCACATTATGTCACCTTGCCACTCTGTGGCCTTCTTATGCTGCTGCCATATCCACATTATGTCACCTTGCCTCTCTGTGGTCTCCTCATGCTGCTGCCATCTCCACAATCTGTCACCTTGCCACTCTGCGGTCTCCTCATGCTGCTGCCATCTCCACACTATGTCACCTTGCCACTGTGTGTTATCCTGTTGCTGGTGCCATCTCCACATTATGTCGCCCTGCCACTCAGTGGTCTCCTCATGCCATCAGGAAACTGCCATCTACAGACTCTGTTATTGTGCCACTCTTTCAAAGAGTTTTTTCGGTAAAAATTACTGAAAAACTCCTTTTGCTGTATGGACCGAATGATGTCTTGTGAGGTCGTTTGACGTCTGAAAGTGTGAGGAAAATATATATTATGAAACAGCAAATATACAAAAAGTACATGAAAACAATGACAACTTCCTGATGCTGCTGCCACCTCCAGACTCAGTGATTGTGCCACTCAGTGGCCTCCTCATACTGCTGCCAACTCCAGACTCTGTCATTGTGCCACTTGGTAGCCTCCTTATACTGCTGCCACCTCCAGACTCTGTCATTTTCCCACTCGGTGGCCTCATCATACTGCTGCCATCTAAAGACTCTGTCATTGTGCCACTTGGTAGCCTCCTTATACTGCTGCCACCTCCAGACTCTGTCATTGTCCCACTCGGTGGCCTTCTCATGATGCTGCTGCTGCATCCGCCACCTTTAGACTCTGTCATTTTGCCACTTGGTACCCTTCTATTGAAGCTGCTACTGCATCTGCCACCTCCAAACTCTGTCATTGTGCCACTCGGTGGCTTTCTCCTGATGCTGCCACCTCCAGACTCTGTCATTGTGCCACTCAGTGACCTCCTCATACTGCCGACATCGCCTGACTATATCATTGTATCACTCAGTGGCCTCCTCATACTGCTGCCAACTCCAGACCCTGCCATTGGGCCATTCTGTGTTCTCCATATGCTGCTTCCACCTCACCACTATGTCATAGGTCCACTCTGTGAACTTTTCATGTTGTTCCCACCCTCTCCATTTCATGACTGGTCCACTATTTTGCCTTTCGACCCGGCAGACATCATCATTTATTTGACTTTTCTTCTGGTCTGTCAGAAGGAAGGAAAAATGAGACGCACAATGGATACTGTCTGTGTAGCAACTTTAAGGCCTGTATGGTCCCATCAGAATTGGCTTATGATTTGGTAGCCAAAAGCAGGAGTGGGTAGAAAACACAGAAGACATGCAAATATTCCATTCACATGTCATCTCTGTTTTACATCCACTCCTGTTTTTTGGGGGCATTAGTAATACTGATGGATTATTGAGCAAATGCTGACCAAGTGAAGGAGTATGCTCCACAGACAGGATCAGTTTTTTGTGGGTTATTGTTCTGACAGATCAGAGGAAGGGCAAAATAATCAGTAACGTCAACACAAATTTACTGCTGACACTCTCTCCACTCTGTCAGGGGGGCTCTACATGTATAAGTGTTTAATAGAACAGGTTCTGTATACATCTATGTGGAATCAGCTGACGACAGTATAAAAGGAGTGCGCTCTTTCATGCTACAGTAGGATCTTGGGACTCTGCATGGTTGTTTATACCTTGCGCTAACATCGACCTGTAAGGCTGAGTTCACACTTGAGTTATTTGGTCAGTTTTGGCCCCATGACTGCCCTAATAAGTGAAGTGTGCAGTGATTCTAAGAGTGATGCCTGTCGGGGGGTGGAGCTAGCGCCTGTCATCAGCATGTCATACGTACTCACAGTATTATTTCGCTACCAAAGCAGACTCCCTATGCCTGTTACTACAAGGCACAGTGCTCTACACAACTATAAAGGCTCTCAGCAGCCAAGAAATGGCCGTTTTTTAACGCGATTCGCCGTGAATAAATTCGTATCAAAGCAAATTTTTCTGAAAAATACCGCTCCTCTCTAGTTGTGACTGCCAGAATACTCAGACAAAAAAACTATGAAAAATCTTTTGCTTCTTAACGCCTGATCTTTAGGGGGTTAAATCATGCAATTTTAATTGTTGAAAACTGATTAAATGATGTTTTACTGATGAATAATAAGCAGGAACAGAGAGATTAAACCTAGTTATTTGTTCAGCCTTATATTATCACTTAGCAACTACTGAAAGACTTATCAGTTATTAATATATACTGCATGCTTCACTGTTGTTTTGTTCTGCAATCAGTTTCCTTTTTCATCCGTCTCGCTTCTGTAAAATAATTACATTTATGTTTCACTCCAACAAACTCTTGAAGCAGTTTGTACTCCGTAGATGTGTCAGTGAAGTCATTGCCTGCAGATGAATATAGTGTTGTTCAATATAAGCATGAGTAAACTGATTCTACCCGTTCAGAATTCATATAAAATTTCCCAAAAAGTGTGGATTCTAACAAACCCACAGTTTTTGTGATTGGATTTGAGAAAGAGAGAAAGACAGAGCGACTACTATAGTACTCTGGGTTTCTGGACAATATATATATGCATTGTCTGGGGGGTACTCTTTTTCATTATGAGAGCACCTAGTGTGTGTAGTACATGTGTATGATTATTGTAGGCCAGACTATGCCCCTGTGGGTTTCTGGGAAACATATTCAAGTTAGCTTTCCTAAACCTACTTGATGTCAACAGATGTAAGATGTGCAAATTTTCATATTTTTTCCCATAAACCCAGAGAAACATTTACTAGTTTATGATACTCTTCATGCATATGCAGTATCCACCATAAGAAAACATAGTACCCCAACCAAAGTCTCTCATGTGCTCATGCTGCGAGTCCAACTAGGGCAATCATCCCCACTGACAGTGGGGCTGCTATACCTTTCAGGGAGCCATGATGCCGGTCCAATCAGGCTCGGTGCCTCGGTGCCTGTTTCACATGCTTCATGAGTCGGGCTATTTAAACAGCTGCTTGCCATAGGTGATGCAATTGGTTTTCTAAGCCTAACTAGCTACTCTTGATTACTGAAATGTTCCTTTTACTTTGACATTGACTCTGATTATGATTCTGCTAGTTTATAACGTCACCTTTGCCTGTTGACTTTGTCTCTGATGTTTTCTCCTGGTTTCACTTTGCTGTGTAATTGTATCTGATTTTAGATTCTTATCTAGTCCTGGTTTTGACTGTCTTGTATTTATCTCCATCTCTCTCTGGCTGAGAGTTAGCATCAGTAGGTAGGGTAAGTGTTGTGGGTAGAGCACAGGGCTGCACTGTTCCCTACCCTTTCAAGACAGCATGTCTATTTTCCAGAAAAGCATTATGTAGAGACATAATTATAACAATAGAAAAAATATGATATTATGAAAAAAAACACTAAACTGTTTGAGGAGACCACCAAAAACAGTGTAAAAAGGGAAAATTGATCTATGAAGCACAAGGAATATATATGTGTAAAAATAAAGATACTAAAGTTGAACAAATAAATTTTCTCAAATAGGAATTCATCCAGGATTTTCCCAAAAGTTTGTATTCAAACAAAACTGAATATTTTGCAATTCATTTCAGGCAAATCAAGACACATCTACATATGAAAAACGTGCAATTACGTTTTCTTTCTGAAAAGATTTAAAAAACCTGAGCATTTTGCAACTACAGCATAGCCTTCCTATCATTGCTCAGGCTTTTAAACATGATTTATAGCATAACTAGGATAATAGCTCAGCTAGCCTGCATCTTCTAGGACAAATACCCTTTATCAGTGCAACAGATAGAAACAACTTTTTTTAGTTGAAAGGCCTTGGGGGGTCCTCTGGCAGGGTACTATTTCTATTATAGAGACCACTTAGGGAAAATATATGCAAATTAGTATGTCTAACACCAGCTGGTATCAACAATAATTACTTTATCTTCAAATTAGTTTTTCTAACAAAAAAGGATAAGAAAGGTAATTCATTCTGATGCCAGCTGATGTTAGACATGCTAATTTACATATATTTTTCCCAGAAACCAAGAGAAGCATTGCCTAGCCTACAATAATCATCTTGTATATTAACTAGTCTCCATAACAGAAATAGTACCCATCCAGAGGTCCCCCCCATCTGCTTTGCTCTGATAAAAGACTTTTGTCTGAGAGTCATTGACAATTTGCAAAAGAGTTTGCTTCTCACCGAGCAAGCACTCTTTGGGGTAGATGAGGGGGAGGGTGACAGAGAGGAGGCTGAGGAAAGTGAGGTAGCTAGATGGGTAACAGTTAGAAAGTGGGGTAGAGGGAAGAGTGCCAGGGAGGCTAGCCCTGATCTGACACACCCCAACAAGTTTGCACGTTTGGCAGATGAGGGGGATGTCAGTCCAGGGACGGCACTGCTGCAGCCGGACACTTCCTCTGCCAGTCAGGGGAATGTCAGCTCCAGTAAGCAGGGAACCAGGAAATCAGGGCAGGCCAGACAGGTGCTGGTAGTGGGAGACTCCATTATTAGGGGAACAGATAGGGAAATCTGTCACAAAGACCGTGATCGCCGAACAGTGTGCTGTCTTCCTGGCGCTAGAGTTCGACACATCGCGGATCGGGTTGACAGATTACTGGGAGGGTCTGGAGAAGATCCAGCGGTCATGGTCCATATCGGAACCAATGACAAAGTTAGAGGTAGGCGGAGAGTCCTTAAAAATGATTTCAGGGATTTAGGTCAAAAGCTTAGGGCAAGGACCTAAAAGGTAGTATTTTCCGAAATACTGCCTGTACCACGAGCTACACAAGAAAGGCAGTGGGAGATTAGGGAGATTAACAAGTGGCTCAAGAACTGGTGTAGGAAGGAGGGGTTTGGGTTCCTGGAGAACTGGGCCAACCTCTCTATGGGCTATAGGCTCTATCGTAGGGGCGGGCTGCACCTCAATGCGGAAGGGGCAGCTGTGCTGGGGAGAAAGATGGCTAGAAGGTTGGAGGAGTGTTTAAACTAGGGACTGGGGGGGGGGAATTACACTATAGGAGGGGAAGATAGTGCAGATAGAGACTGGGGGCAAGGTAGTGGGACTGGGGGCGGAATGGAACAGTTCAGAAGAAAAGGTGTAGGGTAAAAAATATACATAAACCTCTCAAATGTATGTATACTAATGCCAGAAGCCTGACTAATAAAACTGGGGAGCTGGAATTAGTGATGTGTGAGGAGAACTATGACATAGTGGGAATAACTGAGACATGGCTGGATGATAGCTATGACTGGGCAGTTAATGTACAGAGTTATAGTCTGTTTAGAAAGGATCGTCAAAACTGGAGAGGGGGAGGGGTTTGCCTTTATGTAAAGTCTTGTCTAAAGCCCACACTCCGTGAAGATATAAGTGAGGGACATGAACATGTGGAGTCACTGTGGGTAGAGATACATGGAGCTAAAAACAACAATAATAAATTACTAATAGGAGTTTACTATAAACCACCTAATATACCAGAGTCCACAGAAAATCTACTACTAAACGAGATAGACGAGGCGGCAAATCATAATGAGGTGGTTATTATGGGGGACTTCAACTACCCAGATATAGACTGGGAAACTGAAACTTGTATATCTCATAAGGGAAACAGGTTCTTGGCAATAACCAAAGACAATTACCTCTCCCAACTGGTTCAGGACCCGACTAGAGGGACGGCCATACTGGACTTAGTATTAACCAATAGGCCTGACAGAACAACAGACGTGCAGGTTGAGGGACACCTGGGAAATAGTGACCATAAAGTAATAACCTTCCAATTATCATTCAAAAGAGCGTTTCTACAGGGAGGAACAAAAATACCAAACTTCAAAAAAGCTAAATTTAGCCAACTAAGAGAGGCCATAGGCCTATGTTACTATGTTACTATGTCCTGAATGAACTATTATTCTATAGTTTTAGTATGTAAGTATGTTCAAAAGGCTATAGTTGTGAAACACTCTTTTTAAATATGAGAAAAAGGAATATCAAACTGGCACTCAATATGTGGATCATATGAAAAGTGGCAATTTATTGTATATAATTAGAATAAAATCAGCACATGATATAAAAGAAATATAGTAAAATATAACACAGTATCACACAATATCATACAATAAAATATAATAATTATAAATAAATAAAAGCCGCAGGATAATTGCACACAGGTGGTGGTGTATCTATAATAAAAGGTGCAAATGTTGGTATCAATCAATCACATAGGAATATATGTGCACAGAATTCCTTTATATAGTCACCAAGAGATGGAGCCTTCACAGTTTAGCGATATTTTAGAAGTCACTTCCTAGTACATAGAAGTAAATTCCAGGAAATATTCCCCTTAATAGGCACAGTCATTCATTTAGTTATACACACTGTATAAATACAGTGGCTGGGTCCGGTAAGGAGAGACCTATTGTTCCGGCTGGTACTGGTGGTTGTATACAGGTGGTGAGTAAGGCATAGATGTATGTCTTACCCGTATGGAATCGGGGACAGTAGCCGGAGATAGTATCTCTCAAGCCGCTACTCACCACACCGTACCGCTTCCTTCTCTCTCCGTTGGTGTCCTCGTCCGATACTTCTGTATCACGTGATGATTATCTCGTGAGAGTAGCCTGTTTGGTCCTATTATCGTCGGACCGTTTCTAAATAGAAGATTATGGAGAGCTCCAATGGTCATAATATCTTCAATCTTTCGTAGTGGATCCGGTTCTTTCTTTATGGGGGTGAACTACGCCAAACGTGTTTCGGGGACCTCTCTCCCCTTCCTCAGTGGCTCTACCCCCGCTACAACGTCACATCCTTTTATAGTTCAGTCGGTATTATAAAAAAACTGGACTGGAGTAGCATTTGGCTTCTTGCGGTATAGTTGCATTTTACATGCGGTTTTTCGTATACATGTGCGTTTTCTGCATATTGTCTCCACCTTATTGCGATTCAACTATGTAATAAAGGAGACATTCCTGCAACATTGCTTTCTCAAGATAAGATGACAAAACATATGTATATATAACAATATACAAATAACAAAAATATATAAAAGTACATATAAATGTACCAAGATGTATAGACTTAGGAAACATGAAAAGAAGCCGAAGGGGACAACCCCTTATTAATAGACTTATCTATTCTGTTTCAAACATAATTCAATACTGTGTATCCTATATCCACTTTCCAATTAGTCCTAGGCTAATTGATAACTAGAGATTAGCGAATCAAAGTCGAATTCAATCCGAATTTAAAAAGTGGAATTCAATCCGAATTTCAGAAAAAAATTCCTCACGCTTCATGGTAACGAATCGCACGTTATCCTAAAATGAGTACTGCACGTGTTAGGACATGGAGCAAAGAACTCTGGGAATGAGGGATCACTCACAATGCCATGCATGCAGTCAATCAGCAGCCAGCCAGCCGCTGTGATGTCACAGCCCTATAAATAACCTCAGCCATTTTGGACTAGGAAAGACATTATTGTGCTGAAAAAATTATTTAGAAATTTAGGGAAAGATTAGTAAAGGTGTAGGGAAAGGATAGGGAGGCATTATCTACAGCTAAGGGGAAGCTATATGTTGGTTGATGACTTAATCACCAATATTTTAGATTTACATAAACAGAGTGGGGATGGTGATTCTTTGTTAAAACTTAACTTTTAATTACTTAGATAGAATAAGGTCCCTAGATGTTCAGATTTGATACAAAAAAGAAGTGCATGATAACACAAGGGATAGAAAATAAATTAATGCACGGCGGCACCGTAAATAACCAGTAGTCCTACCATTTAGCCGGGGTCCACCGGTTTCTGTAGATGTCCAGTAGATATAGTGTTACTGTGAAAAAGAGCAATTTAGGCTGGGCAGGGGTATTAGTGGGTTAGAGGTACCTTGACAGCCCTAATATATGGGTGCGGTAAGGTAACATTGTACTACAGCTTTTTACATGGTGTAGAAAAAATAAATATATGTACAATTCCTATTAGCAGTTCTGTGGTGAATTGTGATTGTTATATTTCTTTTTTTGGTGTGTATAAATAGGAAAAAAAAGGAAAAAAATATATGTCATAATTGGCATTCAGGGGTGAAGTTATATTGTACTGCAGCTATTTACGTGGTGTAGAAAAAAAGAAATATACATCCTATTAGCCATTTTGCGGTGAATTGTGATTGTTATATTTTGCTTTTGGGGTGTAGTTATAGGAAAAAGAATACGCTTTAATTGACCTTCTGCAGTGAATTGTGTTTTTTTTTTTTTTTTTTGGGGGGGGGAGTTTATTAATCAAATAAAAAATAATAATATATGTCTTAATTGCCATTCAGCAGTGAAGTAACATTGTACTGCAACCTTTTTTGGAGGCTATTATTTTAATTTAATTCTTCTATTATACAGTATGTCAGACAGACAGGTCAAAGGCCCTTCAAAGGGAGCTGGCAGTGGGCAAAGTATTTCTGTCGCAGGCAGCACAAGAAGGGGGGGCAGCAGGAGTCGCAGCGAGAGGCGGTGCTTAAATGGTTAACTCAGTCTTCGAGTTCATCGCAAGTGATATCAGACACCCCCAGGGCCACAGCCAAGAGTAAGTGGGTTCCTCTGACATGACACTTAGTTGGCATAGCCCGGGAGCAGGCCCTGTTCCACCACCTGTCCTGAACCTTCCTCTGTCATTTTCAGTTCACTCAGCGCGAGAAGTATTGTATACCGTAAGCTCAGCTCCACTTTTCAGCGAGAACGAGCTACTAGAGGGCAGTCAGCAGCTACTGCCCAGCCACTATCTGGAGGGGACATCCGCCGCTTTCTCTGGTAGACGGGCAAGTAGTGATGATGAGAGTTGCGTGGGAGCAGGTGTGGCGAGCGGTTAGGGTCCTGGCTCTGAGACCGTTGAGGGGGACATCAGTGACGTGCAGACAGTAGCGGATGATGATGGTGATGTAGTTGATCGCACCTGGGAGAAGGGTCAAGAAGGGGCTTCATCATCATCGTCAGGAGAAGAGGGTGGCAACTTGCACGTGAGACAGTGGTGGAGCTAGAAGGGTGGCAGCGTGGCAGTGAGTCAGCAGGGTGCAGCAGTGGGAGGTAGGGAGCCAAATGTGCCGAGGGTATACCACCCACTTTGAGAGTGCCTACTGGCCCGGAAAGTAGCGTTGCAGGCATTCACGGAGGCAGCAGTAGCAGGCAGTCATCGCAGAGTGTTGGGGGAAAATGCCATACTCGGCGGTGTGGCAATTTTTTGTTAGGCCGCCAGAGGAGGTGAACATGGCCATTTGCTGAATTTCAGGGCAGAAGGTGAAGCGTGGCCAGGGAGCCAATGTTGGCACCACGGCCCTGCATCAACACATGCATTGTCACCATAAAGTGGCCTGAGAGAACTGTGGCTCCAATATGGTGGTCCAGCCTGCCGCAGCAACCACTCCATCACCCAGTGTCACGCACCCAATATCATGCAGTCAAGGCTCCACCATCTCAGCCGAAGGAAGCTGTCTGTCCTTCCCATCATCTGCTGGTCCTGATGCTCCTACTCCTCATCCTCCTCCTACTCCTTGGTAGTCATTCCAACAGCGATTGTCAAGAGACAACATAATGAGTGCACTCATCCAACGGCGCAGAAGCTGAACATGCTCCTGGGAAAGTTGCTGGTACTGCAGTCCAAGTGGTGGACTCTGCAGCTCTAAAAGAACTGATGGTTTGTGCCGAGACGAGGTGGAGGGTACCAAGTAGTCATTTCTTTGCCAAAAAGGCTGTACCATCCTTGCACACATATGTAGAACAGAAGATGGGCCAGTCCTTGAGCCTGTCGGTGTCTGCTAAAGTGCATGGCAGTGCCGACGTGTGGAGCTGTAACTACGGTTAAAGACAGTATATGTCCTTTATGGCCCACTGGGTCAATATGGTTCCTGCCCAGTCACACTAGCAACTTGGCCAGGTGATGCCGATTCCGCCTCCATGTTCTCACTCAGTTGGTCCTGCAACAATGTCCACATCTGCATCCTCATCCTCCACCATGTCCTCAGCCTCCACTGGAGGGAAAATTCACAGTGCCTCTCCAGCATACCGCATGTGCAGGGCACAGTGGTGTCATGCTGTTCTGCACCTAGTTTGCCTGGGCGAATGGAATCACACAGGGGAGGAACTGCTCCGCGTCCTTCATGAAGAAATTGAATCCTGTGTTTCTCTGCGTCAACTCAAAATCGGAACCATGGTGACCCACAACGGAAAGAACATGGTGTCGGTGCTGCGTCAAGAAGGGCTGAGCCATGCGTTCTGCATGGAGCACATGTTCAATCTGGTTATAAAGCAGTTCCTGAAGTCTTCACCCCATCTGCAAGACATCCTCAAAAACAGGCAGGAAACTTGGCATGCACTTCAGCCACTCGTACACCGCAAAGCACACACTCCTTGAGCTGCAGCAGTAGAACGGAGTCCCCCAACATAAACTGATATGCAACGTTTCCACCCATTGGAATTACCCCCTCCAGATGTTGAACCAACTATACGAAAAGAGAAAGGCCATAAACGATTTCTTGATGATCTAAGCGGACAGGAGTGTCAGCCAGGAGGCCACTGTATTTGTCAGTTGCCAGGACTACGGGATGAACAACGTCATTCCACTGCTTCGTGTCCTGGAACATATGCTGCTAAATTTGGCTGGCCAGGGCATAGGAGACATGGCGACTACATCTCACGGCCACATGAGCTCCGTGGGGGCTGAACTAGAAGAGGAGGAGGACATTCGAGCACAAGCAATGTGTAGTCAGGTGACAGGGAAGGAGGAGCAGGAGAAGCAGGAGCAGCCAGAGGAGCTACAGGGCGATGAGGAAGATGAGGCAGAGGACCCAGACATACCGTGGCAGTATGCAGTGGAGATGGAAGCAGGGAGTCCCTCCGAGTCACTTGCACAAATGGCCCGATGCATGCTCACTTGCTTGCGTAGTGACAGCTGATCTGTTACCATTCGCCAGAGGAATGACTTCTGGATCTCCACCATGTTAGACCCTCGCTACCGGTTGAAAATGGGGGCCTTTTTTACACTCGCTGAAAGGGAGGACAAACTGAACTACTATTGAGACATCCTATGTAGTTAGTTAGCCGCCGCCTATGTGCACCATTGCCCATCCTTACGCAGGTCTGACCGGATGGGCCCTCTGCGCTCATGTTCTACTGCCATGTCTTCTGGGTGGGGTGTGAAAGGGCAGGAGCATTATCAGCTCCATCAGCAGCAACTTAAGTCTAGAGTCGTTGATGCACAGTTTTATTCACACGTATTGAAGAAACTACTCACCAGCAGCTAGACATAGAGCAGAACCTGAACCAATAGGTTATGGCATACTCGGAGCGAACCCTGCCACCACACATCGAAGATCCCCTGGATTACTGGGCAGCCAAACTGGATTTGTGGCCGCAAACTTTCCTGCCCAGCAGTGTGGCATCAGATCAGGTGTTTTGTGGAGCGGGGGCCATAGTTACCCCAAAGAAGACTTGCCTGTCTACTCAAAATGTGGAGAAACTGACCTTTGTGAAGATGAATTAGGCGTGGATCAGCCATTATTTTCAAACACCAGTGCCTTATGAGACTAGATCAGACTAGATCATCCATGGTGCCACAACAATACTTTCAAAAAAGAGACCTGTTTCTTCTGGCTACCTGCTTCAGCTACTATTCTGAAGCTGCCACCCGCCTTATGCCACACCTGCTGCCAGGAGCAACTACTGCTAGCCAATATCTTCAGCTGGTACTGGTATTGCCCCCCATCTTACCACTCTGTCACTGGGCCACTCTGTGGTCTCCTTATGCTGCTGCCACCCTCACCACACCGTGGTCTTCTCATGCTGCTGCTACTTCAACACTATGTCACTGGGCCACTCTGTGGTCTCTCTCATGCTGCTACCACATCACTACTCTTTGATCTCCTCATGCTGCTGTCACATAACCACTCTGTGGTCTCCTCATGCTGCTGCCAGCTCCCCATTATGTCACTAGGCCACTCTGTGGTCTCCTCATGCAGCTGCCACTTCAACACTATGTTACTGGGCCGCTTTGTGGTCTCCTCATGCTGCTCCCAAATCACCACTTTGTGGTCTCCTCATGCTGCTTCCATATCACCACTCTATGGTCTCCTCAGGCTGCTGAAACATCCCCACTATGACACTGGGCCATTCTGTGCTCTCCTCATGCTGCTGCCACATCACTACTTTGTGGTCTCCTCATGGTGCTGCTACCTTAACATTATGTCACTGGGCCACTTTGTGGTCTCCTGATGCTGCTGCCACTTCAACACTATGTCACTGAGCTACTTTGTGGCCTCCTCATGCTGCTGCCACCTCGCCACTCTGTCACTGGGCCACTATGTGGTCTCCTCATGCTGCTGCCACTTTACTACTTTGTCACTGGGCCACTATGTGGTCTCCTCATGCTGCTGTCACCTCAGCACTCTTTCCACCCTCCCCATTCCATGATTGGGCCACTATTTTGCCTTTTTGGCCTGGTTGACATCATCATTTATTTGACCCTTCTTCTTATCTGTCAGAAAGAAGGAAAAATGAGACGCACAACAGATCCTGTCTATGTAGCAGCTGTAAGGCCTGTATGACATGGTGCCTATTTTGCATCATAATTGGCTTATGATTTTGTAGCCAAAAGCAGGAGTGGGTACAAAACACAGAAGACATGCAAACATTCCATTGCTTTAGCAATACCTATGGATTACTAACCAAATGCTGACCGAGTAAAGGCGGATGCTCAACAGACAGGATCCATTTTTTGGGGGGTTATTTTTCTGATGGATCAGAGAAAGGGCGAAAAAAAATCTGTGATGTCAATTCAAATTTACTGCTGACACCCTCTCCACTCTGTCAGGGGGCTCTACTTGTATAAGCGTTTAATAGAACAGGTTCTGTAGACATCTATGTGGAATCAGCTGATGATGGTGTAAAAGGAGTGCGATTCTTCTTGATGCTAACATCGACCTGTAAGGCTAAGTTCACACTTGAGTTATTTGGTCAGTTTTGGCCCCATAACTGCCCAAATAAGTGAAGTGTGCAGTAATTCTAAGAGTGATGCCTGTCGGGGGGTGGAGCTAGCGCCTGTGCTGAATGGCTGCATCTGGCTGAAGCTCATACTTTCAACCTGCTGTGGGGATGGCATTTTTAAGCTGACTGTTCACAGAATGGTCAAGTACGGTGGACCCAAGCATGGGGATCCTACCCCTTAAGCTAAAGTGACCCCTGCTGTGTTGGACATAACTAAATTCTTAAAGAAACAACATGCAGCCGGATCAACTAAAGATCCCAAGATGGCCGTGACTCTAAACAGCATCGCGGGCCGCGTTTCGGGCCAATCTAACTGCGAGGATGATGCCAGAGAGTTACAGAACCTCCCGATCTCCCATCGCTTTATTAAGCAAGCCCTAGAAGAGGCTTTAAAACCTATATGCTCCAAACTACAGGAGGTGGCCCAAGATGTCCAACAAATAGGCCACAGGGTGGACTCACTGGAAGCTGCACAAGCCACTACCTTAGATAACAGTGCAGCGGTCACACAATCCCTCTCACTGTGCCAAGCGCATATCATCCAGCTTTACTCATCCCTGGAAGACCAGGGAAGGCAAAATAATCTCCGGTTCAGGGGAGTTCCTGAATCGGTCTCCACCGCTGACATTCCATCTGCAATCATGAAGATAGTCGCCTCTTTACTTGGGGACTTTGACCCTTCTATGCTAATTATAGAAAGGGCACATTGAGCACTACACCCGCGCCCTAAAGAAAATTACCCACTAAGAGACATTATCAGTCACTTCCCAAACATTCAGGACAATGAGGCGATACTCAAAGCGGCCAGAACAGCGCCATACATCCTCTTGGACGAGGCCCCTATCCAGATCTACCAGGATTTATCTCCATCCACTCTACAAAAGAGAAGAACCCTGCAACCCCTCACATCCCTCCTCAGGGAACCACAGGTTCCTTACAGATGTTCCTTTTCTTTGGACTTTTGTTTATTGTCTCCAGTAAGAGGATCAACATTTCTTCATTCTCGGATCTCCCAGAAGCTTACAACGCGCTGGAAATCGCTCCGCTGGATCTAATGGACTGGGGTAAAGTACAGGATGTCTCCTCTCTACCATCTCTTCCAGTCCTTCAGGCCTGGGAACTCTCTATTACCCCAAGGAAACAAAAGTCAAAGAAAAACAAGGACTCTGTAACTCCTAAGAAGCCACGTGCTTCACAAGATGGTTCCTGATTATTTTTTCTTTCATCTAAGCCATTATTTAATCCCCTCAAGGGTCTCTGTTCTGATTCTGCCTCAGCCAACCTCCTCTCTTTATTTGTGCTAGGTAACCAGTGGGCCTTTTTTTCTGCCTTACCGCTTATTCCCTGCTCACCCCAGTACCTCCCCTCCACCCCTTTTTTTATTTTTTCCACTAATTGTTTCTTTCCACTTATGTACACCTATTATTTTGCATCTCTTATTGTCTACCTTCCAACTCCCACTCTGTGATACGTTGTTCTTTGTGCTTACAATCCCCCACTTTATTGCAGGTTTCATGTGAATTACTTTTCACCCCCGCCCTCTCCTAATCTTTTATTACTATTTGTACAACTGCTCATTATGGTACTGAACCTTTCAATATGGTTATTAGTTTCAGTTGATTTCTCCTTAGAATGTTGGGCTTTTTTATATTTGTCACAATACTTGTACTCAGCATTGTTTTTTTACCACTGACCAGATGATATATGGCTGATTTAAACATAGTTTATAATGTAAAGGGTCTAAGGTCTCCCTCTAAATGCTGCCAAATATTCTCCCTTCTATGGAAGGAAAAGTGCTCGGAAGTGTTCCTCCAAGAGACCCACTATAAATATAACAATTACCCCAACCTTTCCTTTTCAAAATTCCCGACATGGTGCCATTGCGGTGCAAAATGGCATAGCTTCATGGGGAGTGAGTATTGGGTTTTGCAGGGGCATCCCCTTCACATACCTAAACCATATCCAAGACTCAGATGGTCGTTATATTATTCTGAAAGGCCGTGTTAGCCAGACGCTTTATACTTTTGTTAACGCCTATGCACCCAATACTGATCAACCCCCGGTGGATTGCTGACCTTCTTTCCTTAGTGCAGATACATAGGGAAGGCATCCTTATTTTAGCAGGTGATCTAAACTTAGCCCTTAATCCTCTGATTGACACCTCCTCGAAGAGGTCTGCCTTATCCTCTAGGGCGATCCGTGCTACTCTGGCTAGAATGTTTAACCTTGGGTTTATTGATGTATGGAGATGTTTGAATCCAAATGTCATTGACTGCTCTTTTTATTCCCCAGCTAACAACTCTTACAGCAGAATTGATTATATACTGGTGTCGAAGGAGCATCTGCAACTCTGTTCCTCAGCTTGAATCGGGGTTATGACTAGAGATGTCTCGAACATAAAATTTTCCGTTCGCGGGCAGCGAACGCGAATTTTCGCAAATGTTCGCGAACGGGCGAACCAGGCGAACTGCCATTGACTTCAATGGGCAGGCGAATTTTAAAACCCACAGGGACTCTTTCTGGCCAAAATAGTGATGGAAAAGTTGTTTCAAGGGGACTAACACCTGGACTGTAGCATGCCGGAGGGGGATCCATGGCAAAACTCCCATGGAAAATTACATAGTTGACGCAGAGTTGGATTTTAATCCATAAAGGGCATAAATCACCTAACAATCCAATTTTTTTTTTAACAACGTGGTTTAAAACATTCAGTGTGTGTATACGATCAGGTATGATGTTGTATCGATCAGGTAGTGTAAGGGTTACGCCCTCTTCACAGACATTGACAGACCAAACTTTCCTTTTAATGCACCGCAAACCACCACAAACAGTCCATTTGCCCAACCGCAAACTTCTCATTTGCACAAGGTTGGATACCAAGCTAGCCATGTCCCGTTGATGTCATTGAAGGTTTCTTCCTCCACCCAGCCACGTACAACACCAAGGGACCCGGAAAGGTGAATTGAATTGATTTTTCTAATGGGGAGATGGTTAAAAAAACGCTGTCTCCCTCCCCTTTGTTTGAATCCACGGTCACTGCGTCTGTGCCGTGCAATTTACTGTCCGACCCGATATGAGTGCTATTTTCTATAGTTCTCTCTTCTCATCAGTTTAATCCCTGTTACGTCCCCAATCTGGGGTCCATTTATTAAATAGATTTTTCGAACGGGGAGATGGTTAAAAAATTGTTGGCTCCCTCCCCCCCACCCGATATGAGTGCAATTTACTGTCCCACCCGATATGAGTGCTATTTTCTATAGTTCTCTCTTCTCATCAGTTTAATCCCTGTTACGTCCCCAATCTGGGGTCCATTTATTAAATAGATTTTTTGAACGGGGAGATGGTTAAAAAATTGCTTGCTCCCTCCCCTTTGTTTGAATCCACGCCACAGTCACTGCGTCTGCGCCGTGCAATTTACTGTCACACCTGATATGAGTGCTATTTTCTGTAGTACTATTCTCATCAATTTAATCCCTGTTATGTCCCATATCAGGGTGGGATTGCCTTTTGTGAAAAAAAATTTAGGCCGGGTATCTTCGACTGCCTTCACAGTGACAGACCAAACTCTGATACACCAAACTGAATTGATTTTAGGAACCGGGAGATGGAAAAAGCAGCTTGTTGGGGCACTGCGCTTGCACGGAGCAATGTGCTGTGACACCCTATATGAGTGGTGTCTTAACTAGTCCTATTCCTATCAGTTTAATCCTTGTACCCTGTTACGTCCCCTGTCCGGGGACGTGTGTCGAATTGATTAACCATTGTCGAATTAACGAACCATTACGACATCCTGGAATAATTTAGTTCTGAGCTTTGTACTTGTTGGGGATTTTTTAAATTGTCTGCATTATTTCTAATAAACTATTAAGAGACTTTATTATGATTTTTTTATTTTATGTATTAAAAACCCACCCATACAACTTAGAAAAAAGATAATTAAATTTTTAAAAAATTTTTCTATGAAAAAACATCCAGCCGTCCCGATCGCTTTTGGTCTGATCATAATAAAGCAACGGCCTTATCATCTGGGGTGTGGCAACATTGCCAACACACTCATAGAGGTGATGATCGCTTCATTGTGATATGCAAGCCCCTTCACCACAACAAGGTAACGATCACGAAAGGGGAATTGACACTTGTATGTGCCTTTTTTTGGTTTTGTTTTTGCAGCCACAGTGCAGCACCAGAGGCCAGAAAAATTAGGCATGTACACATGCCTGAAAAACAATGTTATTGTTGCAGCCGCTGTTGTAGCAGCGGCCGGAAAATTTAGGTTTTCAAGGCAGAAAGGTGACTAAAACATTGCGGCTTGAACCCTAGCTGGTGGCAGAGAATTCACAAAAGTCATCCGGTATGCAGACATTAAATACAGCAGCGTGGGGACCATTTTGAGGCCAAGGCATGTCATCAGGCCTTTTGTTAGTTAAACGTATCCCCTACTGTCAGTCCCTTTGGGATCCATGCCTCATTCATCTTAATGAAGGTGAGGTAATCAACACTTTTTTGACCGAGGCGACTTCTTTTGTCAGTGACAATGCCTCCTGCTGCACTGAAGGTCCTTTCTGACAGGACACTTGAAGCGGGGCAGGCCAGAAGTTCTATCGCTAGCTGGGATAGCTCAGGCCACAGGTCAAGCCTGCACACCCAGTAGTCAAGGGGTTCATCGCTCCTCAGAGTGTCGATATCTGCAGTTAAGGCGAGGTAGTCTGCCACCTGTCGGTCGAGTTGTTCTCTAAGGCTGGATCCCGAAGGGCTGCGGCGATGTGTAGGACTGAAAAAGCTCTGCATGTCCTCCATCAACAACACATCTGTAAAGCATCCTGTCCTTGCCGCCGTGGTCGTGGTAGGAGGAGGATTACTTTGACCTCTTCCCCAGTTAGATTCCCGTTGTGCTGTGACATCCCCCTTATAAGCTGTGTAAAGCATATTTTTTTAGTTTCGTTTTGAACTGCTGCATCCTTTCTGACTTCCGGTAATTTGGTAACATTTCCGCCACTTTCTGCTTATACCGGGGGTCTAGTAACGTGGCCACCCAGTACAGGTCCTTCTCCTTCATCCTTTTTATACGAGGGTCCCTCAACAAACATGACAGCATGAAAGACCCCATTTGCACAAGGTTGGATGCCGAGCTACACATTTCCCGTTCCTCCTCCTCACTGATGTCATTGAAGGTCTGTTCTTCCCCCCCCAGCCACGTACAAGACCACGGGTCCCAGATAGGTGACAACAACGAGCACACTGGGATGCCTGCTGTGGTTGGTCTTCCTCCTCCTCAAAGCCACATTCCTCCTCTGACTCCTCTTCCTCATACTCCTCTTGCAGCGTTGCCGCAGGTCCGGCAAGCGATGATGACAAGGCTGTTTCTGGTGGTGATGGTGACCACAACTCTTCCTCTTCCCGCTCATCTACAGCTTGATCCAGCACTCTTCGCAGGGCACACTCCAGGAAGAAAACAAATGGGATGAGGTCGCTGATAGTGCCTTCGGTGCGACTGACTAGGTTTGTCACCTTCTCAAAAGGACGCATGAGCCTACAGGCATTGCGCATGAGCGTCCAGTAACGTGGCAAAAAAATTCCCAGCTCTCCGCAGAGGCTGTCCTAGCACCCCGGTCATACAAATACTCATTGGCGGCTTTTTCTTGTTGGAGCAGGCCGTCGAACATTAGGAGTGTTGAATTCCAACGTGTCAGGCTGTCGCAACTCAAGCGCCTCACTGGCATGTTGTTTCGGCGCTGAATGTCTGCAAAGTGCGCCATGGCCGTGTAGGAACGCCTGAAATGGCCACACACCTTCCTGGCCTGCTTGAGGACGTCCTGTAAGCCTGGGTACTTAGACACAAAGCGTTGTACGATGAGATTCAACACATGTGCCATGCACAGCACATGTGACAACTTGCCCAAATTCAATGCCGCCAACAAATTGCTTCCATTGTCACACACCACTTTGCCGATCTCCAGTTGGTGCGGGGTCAGCCACTGATCCACCTGTGCGTTCAGGGCGGACAGGAGTGCTGGTCCGGTGTGGCTCTCTGCTTTCAGGCAAGTCAACCCCAAGACAGCGTGACACTGTCATATCCGGGATGTGGAATAGCCCCTGGGGAGCTGGGGGGTTCAGTTGATGTGCAGCCAGACGCCGCAGCAGAAGAGGACTCAGCCGAGGAGGTTATGGAAGAGGATGGAGTAGGAGGAGTAGAGGAGGTGGCAGTAGGCCTGCCTGCAAGTCGTGGCGGTGTCACCAACTCCGCTGCAGAGCCACGCATTCCATGCTTGGCAGCCGTCAGCAGGTTGACCCAATGCGCAGTGTAGGTGATATACCTGCCCTGACCGTGCTTTGCAGACCAGGTATCAGTGGTCAGATGGACCCTTGCCCCAACACTGTATGCCAGAGATGCCATGACTTCCTTTTCAATCACAGAGTAGAGGTTTGGGATTGCCTTATTAGAAAAAAAATTCATCCGGGTACCTTCCACTGTGGTGTCCCAATAGCGACAAATTTTTTGAAGGCCTCAGACTCCACCAGCTGGTATGGTAAAAGCTGGTGGGCTAAGAGTTCAGTCAAGCCAGCTGTCAGACGCCGGGCAAGGGGATGACTCTGTGACATTGGCTTCTTACGCTCAAACATTTCCTTTACAGACACCTGACTGTGGGCAGATGAGATGGAACTGCTCAAGGTGAGAGGCGGAGTGGCGGGTGGTTGAGAGGGGGCAAGGAGGACAGCAGTGGTTGATGTGGCTGAAGATGCTGGACCAGGAGGAGGATGGTGGCTTTGAGCTTGTGTGCTGCTTCTACTTGTCATCATGTGTTGATCCCATAGGCGTTTGTGATGTGCGATCATGTGCCTTCGCAAAGCAGTTGTACCTAGGTGGGTGTTGGATTTCCCACGACTCAGTTTCTTTTGGCACAGGTTGCAAATGGCATCGCTGTTGTCAGAGGCAGACACACCAAAAAAATGCCACACTGCTGAGCTTTGCAATGATGGCATTCTGGTAGTGGCAACAGCATGCCTTGATTGGCGTGCTGTCTGGCTGACCCCGGATGCCGATACATTACTGAGTGTGCCACTAGCTCCTAGCCACTAGCTCCTTGCGACGACCTCCCCCTGCTTCCAACTCATCTCCTCCTTCTCTCTGTCTCCCCTTCTGAACTTTCCCCCTCTTCTTTTTCTCTTCGAGCAGGCACCCACGTGGCATCCACTGACACATCGTCATCATCAACCACTTCACTTGTATCTGACACCTCAGCAAAGGAAGCAGCAGCGGGTACAAAATCATCATCATCATCATCACACTGTACGTCCATGTGTGTAATGCTGCCTGTCTGAGACATATCCCTGTTATCTACATCCCCTGGCAATAATGGTTGTGCATCACTAATTTCATCCAACTGATGTGTAAATAACTCTTCTGAGGGATCAAGTGAAGCGGCTGTGGTGGCTGTGGTGGTAGTGGTGGTGGTGGTGGCGGCGGGCGGGAGAGTGGTGACCAAAGCTGAGCTGGAGGAGGATGGTGCGTCAAGGTTCTTAGCGGAAGCTGTTGAAGATTGGGTGTCCTGTGTAAGCCAGTCAACTATTTTCTCTGAATTTTTGGGGTTCAGGGTACGTGGCCTCTGAACACTGGGCATTATTCCATGGCATGTGGAAATCACAGCACCACGAACACGACGGCCCCTGCGGCGTGGCCTGCCTCTGCCTGTCATTTTTTATTAGATAAGTGTTACTATGCGTGCAAGGTACTGTGCCACTCTATATAAGTGGTGGGCAGTGGGCACAGTACAGTCTGTGTGGGGCTGGCTGACACACACGGGCTTGCAAATGTGATTAGATCACAGTTGAATTTTAAATATAATTTTTTTTTCTGTAAGGTATTTGGGCGAATGACACCCTGTAACGGTATGAGTGCAGGCCGAACCAGCCACTAGCCAGTGGACACAATACAGTATGTGTGGGGGCCTGACACACACGGGCTTGCAAATGTGATTAGATCACAGTTACATTTTCAATATTTTCTTTTCTGTAAGGTATTTGGGCGAATGACACCCTGTAACGGTATGAGTGCAGGCCGAACCAGCCACTAGCCAGTGGACACAATGCAGTATGTGTGGGGACCTGACACACACGGGCTTGCAAATTTGATTAGATCACAGTTAAATTTGAAATATATATATATATTTTTTAAAGGTATTTGGGCGAATGACACCCTCTAACGTTATGAGTGCAGGGCGAACCAGCCACTAGCCAGTGGACACAATACAGTATGTGTGGGGGCCTGACACACACGGGCTTGCAAATGTGATTAGATCACAGTTCAATTTTAAATATATATTTTTTTTCTGTAAGGTATTTGGGCGAATCACACCCTGTAACGGTATGAGTGCAGGCCGAACCAGCCACTAGCCAGTGGACACAATAGAGTATCTGTGGGCACCTTACACACATGAGCTTGCTAATGTGATTAGATCACAGTTAAATTTTAAATCAAATTTTTCTTTCAGGTATTTGACTGAATGACACCCTGTAATGGTATGAGTGCAGGCCTAGACAGCCACTAGCCAGTGGCCACAATACAGTATGTGTGGGCGCCTGACACACACGGGCTTGCAAATGTGATTAGATCACAGAAAAATATTAAATAGATTTTTTTTTTATCTGCAAGGTATTTTCTGTCACACCCTGTATGAATGGTGTGCACTGTGCACACAGTGCTGTCTATGACTGAGCCTGCAGCCTCTCACACACGGGCAGCCAGGCAACTGCAATATATATACAGTGGGATGCACAAGTTTGGGCAACCTTGTTAATCGCCATGATTTTCCTGTATAAATGGTTGGTTGTTAAACGATAAAAAATGTCAGTTAAATATATCATATAGGAGACACACACAGTGATATTTGAGAAGTGAAATGAAGTTTATTGGAATTACAGAAAGTGTGATATAATTGTTTAAACAAAATTAGGCAGGTGCATAAATTTGGGCACCACAAAAAAGAAATGAAATCAATATTTAGTAGATCCTCCTTTTGCAGAAATTACAGCCTCTAAACGCTTCCTGTAGGTTCCAATGAGAGTCTGGATGCTGATTGAAGGTATTTTGGACCATTCCTCTTTAGTTCATTCAGGTTTGATGGCTTCTGAGCATGGACAGCCCTCTAAGTCACACTACAGATTTTCAATTATATTCAGGTCTGGGGACTAAGATGGCCATTCCATAACGTTGCACTTGTTCCTCTGCATAAATGCCTTAGTGGATTTTGAGCAGTGTTTAGGGTCGTTGTCTTGTTGAAAGATCCAGCCCCGGCACAGCTTCAGCTTTGTCACTGATTCCTGGACATTGGTCTCCAGAATCTGCTGATACTGAGTGGAATCCATGCGTACCTCAACTTTAACAAGATTCCCAGTCCCTGCACTGGCCACACAGCCCCACAGCATGATGGAACCACCACCATATTTTACTGTAGGTAGCAGGTGTTTTTCTTGGAATGCTGTGTTCTTTTTCCTCCATGCGTTATGGCCAAATAACAAAATTTTTGTTTCATCAGTCCACAGCACCTTATTCTAAAATGAAGCTGGCTTGTCCAAATGTGCTTTAGCCCACCTCAAGCGGCACTTTTTGTGCTGTGGGCGGAGAAAAGGCTTCCTCTGCATCACTCTCGCATACAGCATCTCCTTGTGTAAAGTGCGCCGAATGGTTGAACGATGCACAGTGACTGCATCTGCAGCAAGATGATGTTGTAGGTCTTTGGTGCTGGTCTGTGGGTTGACTCTGACTGTTCTCACCATTCGTCGTTTCTGTCTATCCGAGAATTTTCTTGGTCTGCCACTTTCGAGCCTTAACTTGAACTGAGCCTGTGGTCCTCCATTTCCTCAATATGTTCCTAACTGTGGAAACAGACAACTGAAATCTCTGAGACAGCTTTCTGTATCCTTCCCCTAAACCATGATGGTGAACAATCTTTGTCTTCAGGTCATTTGAGAGTTGTTTTGAGACCCCCATGTTGCTACTCTTCAGAGAAAATTAAAAGAGGAGGGAAACTTACAATTGACCCCCTTAAATACTCTTTCTCATAATTGGATTCACCTGTGTATGTAGGTCAGGGGTCACTGAGCTTACCAAGCCAATTTGAGTTCCAATAATTAGTTCTAAAGGTTTTGGAAACAATAAAATGACAACAGTGCCCAAATTTATGCACCTGCCTAATTTTGTTTAAACAATTATAGCACACTTTCTGTAAATCCAATAAACTTAATTTGACTTCTCAAATATCACTGTGTGTGTCTCCTGTATGATATATCTAACTGACATTTTTTATCGTAACAACCAACGATTTATACAGGAAAATCATGACGATTAACAAGGTTGTCCAAACTTTCGCATCCCACTGTATATGGAAAAAAAAATGAAAAAAAGCAGACTGATGAACCAGCCCTGAAAAGGGCTTTTTGGGGTGCTGTCTGGATGCTGTCCTTACAGCAGATGAGTCTGTGGACACAGAACAATGCCCTAGCTAACGCTTTCCCTATTGAATCAGCAGCAGCTACACTCTCCCTCCTCTCTCTGTGAAAGCAGATTCCGAATTAATCTAAAATGGATGCTGTCCTGGAGGTGGGAGGGTCTGGGAGGGAGGGTCTGCTGCTGATTGGCTGGAATGTGTCTGCTGACTGAGAGGTAGAGGGTCAAAGTTTACTCAATGATGATGTATAGGGGGCGGACCGAACATCGCATATGTTCGCCCGCAGCGGCGAACGCAAACAAGCTATGTTCGCCGGGAACTATTCGCCGGCGAATAGTTCAGGACATCACTAGTTATGACTAGGGATGAGCGAACCCGAACTGTATAGTTCGGGTTCGTACCGAATTTTGGGGTGTCCGTGACACTGACCCGGACATTTTCGTAAAAGTCCGGGTTCGGTGTTCGTCGCTTTCTTGGCGCTTTTTGAAAGGCTGCAAAGCAGCCAATAAACAAGCATCATACTACTTGCCCCAAGAGGCCGTCACAGCCATGCCTTTTATTGGCATGGCTGTGATTGGCCAGTGCAGTATGTGACCCAGCCTCTATTTAAGCTGGAGTCACATAGCGCCGCCCGTCACTCTGCTCTGATCAGCATAGGGAGAGGTTGCAGCTGCGACGTTAGGGCGAGATTAGGCAGTGATTAACTCCTCCAAAAGACTTCATTCAGAGATCGATCTGCAGCTGTGGATGATTGAACTGCTGCTATTGAATTGCTCGCTGTTTTTAGGCTGCCCAGAGCGTTTTTCAGTCACTTTTTTCTGAGGTGATCGGCGGCCATTTTGTGTCTTGTGGTGCGCCAGCACAAGCTGCCACCAAGTGCATTTAACCCTCAATGGTGTGGTTGTTTTTTGGCTAAATCCTACATCAGGGTCAAGCTGTCACGCCAAGTGCATTTAACCATCAATAGTCTGGTTATTTTTTGGCCATATACTACATCAGGGGCAAGCTGAGCCTGTCACCAAGTGCATTTAACCCTCAATAGTGTGGTTGGTCAAGCTGTCACACCAAGTGCATTTAACCATCAATAGTGTGGTTATTTTTTAGCCATATCCCAGTCTAATTCTGTCAGTAAACGTATACCTGTCACCCAGCGCCTAAATAATAGGCCTCAAATTTATATCCAGCTAAATCTGTCGTTACTGCTGTGGCTGGTCAAGTTATTTAGTGTCCGTCAAAGCACAGTTTTTGTTCTGGGTTGAAATACAATTCCCAATTTAGCAATTTCCTAATTTAGTGGTTTCTGCTGTATCACAGCAATTTTAAATCTATCCCTAAAAGGGTATATAAGATTCAAGGTGCACATAGGGTCATTCTGAATAAGTTCACACACACGCTACTGTGCATTTCCAAGTCTGATTCTGTCAGTAAACGTATACCTGTCACCCAGCGCCTAAATACTAGGCCTCAAATTTATATCCAGCTAAATCTGTCGTTACTGCTGTGCCTGTATTAGTGTAATACGGTACCTAAATAGATAGCCAGATAATGTTAGGTGTCTGTAAAAAAAGGCCTGAAATTGAATTCAATACATTGGGCCAAATAATATTTTTCTTATTATGGTGAACGGTAACAATGAGGAAAACATCTAGTAAGGGACGCGGACGCGGACATGGTCGTGGTGGTGTTAGTGGACCCTCTGGTGCTGGGAGAGGACGTGGCCGTTCTGCCACAGCCACACGTCCTAGTGTACCAACTACCTCAGGTCCCAGTAGCCGCCATAATTTACAGCAATATTTGGTGGGGCCCAATGCTGTTCTAAGGATGGTAAGGCCTGAGCAGGTACAGGCATTAGTCAATTGGGTGGCCGACAGTGGATCCAGCACGTTCACATTATCTCCCACCCAGTCTTCTGCAGAAAGCGCACAGATGGCGCCTGAAAACCAAGCCCATCAGTCTGTCACATCACCCCCATGCATATCAGGGAAACTGTCTGAGCCGCAAGTTATGCAGCAGTCTCTTATGCTGTTTGAAGACTCCGCTGGCAGGGTTTCCCAAGGGCATCCACCTAGCCCTTCCCCAGCGGTGGAAGACATAGAATGCACTGACGCACAACCACTTATGTTTCCTGATGATGAGGACATGGGAATACCACCTCAGCATGTCTCTGATGATGGCGAAACACAGGTGCCAACTGCTGCGTCTTTCTGCAGTGTGCAGACTGAACAGGAGGTCAGGGATCAAGACTGGGTGGAAGACGATGCAGGGGACGATGAGGTCCTAGACCCCACATGGAATGAAGGTCGTGCCACTGACTTTCACAGCTCGGAGGAAGAGGCAGTGGTGAGACCGAGCCAACAGCGTAGCAAAAGAGGGAGCAGTGGGCAAAAGCAGAACACCCGCCGCCAAGAGACTCCGCCTGCTACTGACCGCCGCCATCTGGGACCGAGCACCCCAAAGGCAGCTTCAAGGAGTTCCCTGGCATGGCACTTCTTCAAACAATGTGCTGACGACAAGACCCGAGTGGTTTGCACGCTGTGCCATCAGAGCCTGAAGCGAGGCATTAACGTTCTGAACCTTAGCACAACCTGCATGACCAGGCACCTGCATGCAAAGCATGAACTGCAGTGGAGTAAACACCTTAAAAACAAGGAAGTCACTCAGGCTCCCCCTGCTACATCTTCTGCTGCTGCCGCCTCGGCCTCTTCCTCCGCCTCTGGAGGAACATTGGCACCTGCCGCCCAGCAAACAGGGGATGTACCACCAACACCACCACCTCCGTCACCAAGCATCTCAACCATGTCACACGGCAGCGTTCAGCTCTCCATCTCACAAACATTTGAGAGAAAGCGTAAATTCCCACCTATCCACCCTCGATCCCTGGCCCTGAATGCCAGCATTTCTAAACTAGTGGCCTATGAAATGCTGTCATTTAGGCTGGTGGACACAGACAGCTTCAAACAGCGCATGTCGCTTGCTGTCCCACAGTATGTTGTTCCTAGCCGGCACTACTTCTCCAAGAGAGCCGTGCCTTCCCTGCACAACCAAGTATCCGATAAAATCAAGTGTGCACTGCGCAATGCCATCTGTGGCAAGGTCCACCTAACCACAGATACGTGGACCAGTAAGCACGGCCAGGGACGCTATATCTCCCTAACTGCACACTGGGTAAATGTAGTGGCAGCTGGGCCCCAGGCGGAGAGCTGTTTGGCGCAATCTCGTTGGGCGAAATCTCGTTGCAGCTCCGGGACTAGCCGGTTTGACGCACATCCCTTGCTTGGCGCATGTGCTGAATTTGGTGGTGCAGAAGTTCATTCACAACTACCCCGACATGTCAGAGCTGCTGCATAAAGTGCAGGCTGTCTGTTCGCGCTTCCGGCGTTCACATCCTGCCGCTGCTCGCCTGTCTGCGCTACAGCGTAACTTCGGCCTTCCCACTCACCGCCTCATATGCGACGTGCCCACCAGGTGGAACTCCACCTTGCACATGCTGGACAGACTGTGCGAGCAGCAGCAGGCCATAGTGGAGTTTCAGCTGCAGCACGCACGGGTCAGTCGCACTGCGGAACAGCACCACTTCACCACCAATGACTGGGCCTCCATGCGAGACCTGTGTGCCCTGTTGCGCTGTTTCGAGTACTCCACCAACATGGGCAGTGGCGATGACGCCATTATCAGCGTTACAATACCACTTCTATGTCTCCTTGAGAAAACACTTAGGGCGATGATGGAAGAGGAGGTGGCCCAGGAGGAGGAGGGGGAGGAAGAGGGGTCATTTTTAGCACTTTCAGGCCAGTCTCTTCGAAGTGACTCAGAGGGAGGTTTTTTGCAACAGCAGAGGCCAGGTACAAATGTGGTCACCCAGGGCCCACTACTGGAGGACGAGGAGGATGAGGAGGAGGTGGAGGAGGATGAGGATGAAGCATGGTCACAGCGGGGTGGCACCCAACGCAGCTCGGGCCCATCACTGGTGCGTGGCTGGGGGGAAAGGCAGGACGATGATGATACGCCTCCCTCAGAGGACAGCTTGTCCTTACCCCTGGGCAGCCTGGCACACATGAGCGACTACGTGCTGCAGTGCCTGTGCACTCTGACAGCAGAGTTGCCCACATTTTAACGTGTGCGGACTACTGGGTTGCCACCCTGCTGGATCCACGGTACAAAGATAATGTGCCTACCTTACTTCCTGCACTGGAGCGTGATCGGAAGATGCGCGAGTACAAGCGCACGTTGGTAGACGCGCTACTGAGAGCATTCCCAAATGTCACAGGGGAACAAGTGGAAGCCCAAGGTCAAGGCAGAGGAGGAGCAAGAGGTCGCCAAGGCAGCTGTGTCACGGCCAGCTCCTCTGAGGGCAGGGTTAGCATGGCAGAGATGTGGAAAAGTTTTGTCAACACGCCACAGCTAACTGCACCACCACCTGATATGCAACGTGTTAGCAGGAGGCAACATTTCACTAACATGGTGGAACAGTACGTGTGCAATCCCCTCCACGTACTGACTGATGGTTCGGCCCCATTCAACTTCTGGGTCTCTAAATTGTCCACGTGGCCAGAGCTAGCCTTTTATGCCTTGGAGGTGCTGGCCTGCCCAGCGGCCAGCGTTTTGTCTGAACGTGTATTCAGCACGGCAGGGGGCGTCATTACAGACAAACGCAGCCGCCTGTCTACAGCCAATGTGGACAAGCTGACGTTCATAAAAATGAACCAGGCATGGATCCCACAGGACCTGTCCATCCCTTGTGCAGATTAGACATTAACTACCTCCCCTTAACCATATATTATTGTACTCCAGGGCACTTCCTCATTCAATCCTATTTTTATTTTCATTTTACCATTATATTGCGAGGCTACCCAAAGTTGAATGAACCTCTCCTCTGTCTGGGTGCCGGGGCCTAAATATATGCCAATGGACTGTTCCAATGTTGGGTGACGTGAAGCCTGATTCTCTGCTATGACATGCAGACTAATTCTCTGCTGACATGAAGCCAGATTCTCTGTTACGGGACCTCTCTCCTCTGCCTGGGTGCTGGGCCTAAATATATGACAATGGACTGTTGCAGTGGTGGCTGACGTGAAGCCTGATTCTCTGCTATGGGACCTCTCTCCAATTGATATTGGTTAATTTTTATTTATTTTATTTTTATTTTTATTAATTTCCCTATCCACATTTGTTTGCAGGGGATTTACCTACATGTTGCTGCCTTTTGCAGCCCTCTAGCCCTTTCCTGGGCTGTTTTACAGCCTTTTTAGTGCCGAAAAGTTCGGGTCCCCATTGACTTCAATGGGGTTCGGGTTCGGGACGAAGATCCCGAACCCGAACATTTCCGGGAAGTTCGGCTGAACTTCTCAAACCTGAACAACCAGGTATCCGCTCAACTCTAGTTATGACACTTTCCGACCATGCACCCATCTTTTGCACCCTCCGTCATCCCCCTGGACTGGGTAGGTCGTCTTGCTGGAGGTTCAACGAGTCCATTCTGGGTAATGAACTTCACATAAACAGAGTATCATCTCTCCTGAAAGAATGTTTCACCCTTAACCAATCCCTCTCCTTTTTCCTTAATGTACTTTGGGATGCACATAAAGTCTATATCAGAGGTCAAATTATTAGTCTCTGCTCCTTTCTATAGAGAGAATCTGAAAAAAAGCTAAACTCCCTCCTGATACGGATAAACTCTTTAGAAAAAAAAATAATATACATTTCTCTGCTTCAGCTCCACATGTCTGAACTGACATCCCTTAAAATGGAACTGAAGAACCTACTTAATGAACGTTCTGCTAGGTTTTACTTATCATCCCAACAAAAAGTCTTCGCTTATGGAGACAAAGCTACGAAATTTAAAATGCAGAGAATCAAGAGTAGAAGGCTTACGAATTATGTTCAGAGGATATCGCAGAACAATTTAAGCTCTACTTTGAATCCCTCTACAATCTCCCCTCTCCCCCCCTTCCAGACCCTCGTTATGATAAATAGCACAACATTTCTTCCTTCCTCAAAACATTAAACCTCCCAACTCTCTCATCTGTCCAACAAGCTACACTTGCTGCTCCATTTACCCTGTCAGACCTAACGGAGGCGCTCAAGTCCTCCCCTACAGGGAAATGCCCTGGACCGGACGGTCTACCACTGTCTTATTATCGCTCCTTTTCAGACATACTCCTACCTCATTTTCTCCCTGTTTGTAACAGAGCTTTACTTTTCATCCCACAAGGCGGTCCCAATGCCGAGAAAGCTTTTGACAGAATCGACTGGTCGTATATTAGGCTCACTCTAGCCAGGTTCAATATACCAGAGCAATTCTCAAATGCGGTTTCGGCTATGTATAATTTTTCCTCGGCGTCTGTGTCAGTAAATGGCATCTTATCTCCCTGCTTCCATATTAGAAACGGCTCTAGACAGGGCTGTCCCCTCTCTCCCCTTATTTTCGTATTAGTCATGGAAACGTTGTTGCAAGCCTTAAGACAACAAAAAGACATTGTAGGTCTTTGTGTTGTGGATAGAGAAATTAAACTGGTGGCTTTCGCTGACAACCTCCCGATCCTCACGACAAACCCGAAAAAATCCCTTCCAGCTATCCTTTCCATACTAGACCTCTTTTGTTCCCTCTCCAATTTTAAAGTCAATCCTGCTAAATCCCAACCCCTTCATAGGGGTTTCTCCCTGGCAGCTCTTAGGTCTCTCTAATCTCAATCTCCATTCAATTAGTCCACACAACAGCTAACATACTTAGGTGTGAAGCTCTCCCCTAACACTGCAGACTTATATAAACTCAACTACTTACCATTCTTACACTCTATGGTTGCCCAGATGGACTCATTGGTCTCCCGTACCTCTCTTGGTTTGGCAGAAAAAACATGGTATCAGTGCTGGTACTACCCAGACTGACATACTGTCATGGTCTTACCTCCTTGCTGTTCCCTTCGTTTGACATGTGCTGGCGGCCATCTTGGTTTCTGGGTTTTCTTGTAGCCTCCCACCCTGCGGCTCCTCCTTCCCACTGGGAGGAGCTGGATGCCCAGCTCATATATATAGGAGGTCTGTGGCTTCAGTTCCTTGCTTGGTCCTCCTGTGTTCACATGCTTCCAAGACTGCTGCTGCTTCTGGTTCCTGATCCTGGCCTCGTCTGACTACCCCGTTGGTTCCTGATTCCGGCTTCGTCTGACTACCCCGTTGGTTCCTGATTCCAGCTTCGTCTGACTACCCCGTTGGTTCCTGTTCCTGGCTTCGTCTGACTACCCTTCTGGTTCCTGACCTCTGTCTCCGCAAGACCCTGCTTCGGTTTAGCCATCCGTTCGGACTTTGCTTACGGCTTGCTCTTCAATAAAACCTTCTTATTTTCCACTTATCTCTTGTTGTACGTCTGGTTCATGGTTCCATGACATTAGGACCAAGCCATGAATTCTGACGGTACAGGGCCACCCTCGCTACCTACGCTGGTTGCCAGACTTGATCAGCAGGATCACCTGTTGGGTCGGTTCGCTGTGGCGTTGCAAACCCTGCTTGAACGCACGGCTCATTTAGCTTCCGTTGCCGATGGGTCGGTTGTCGCTCCTGGGCCCGCTCCTACTGCCGCTCCGGTTGTTGCGCCAGAGTCTACCCTGACACCTGTTGCTGCGCCTGTGGTGTTTCAGGGTATGACCGGTTCTGCCCCCCTTCCACAGCGCTTTGGGGGAGAGCCAACTCAGTGCCGAGGTTTCCTTAACCAGGTGGGCATTTACTTCGAGTTGCTGCCACATGCCTTTCCTACTGAGAGATCAAGGGTGGGCTTCTTGATCTCGCTGCTCTCGGACAAGGCCTTGGCCTGGGCCAGCCCTTTATGGGAGAACAACAATCCGGTGGTTGCCGAGTTTTCCGGTTTTGTTGCTTCTCTTCGGAAGGTATTCGATGTGCCGGCTCGTGCTGCCTCTGCTGCGAAGCTCCTTATGTCCATCAGACAGGGTTCACGATCCGTAGCTGAATACGCCATTGAGTTTCGTACCCTGGCAGCAGAGGTGGGCTGGAATAATGAGGCTCTGGTCGCTGCTTTCTCTCATGGTCTCTCGGATGCCTTGAAGGATGAGGTTGCAGCTAAGGACCTACCAGTGGAGCTCGAGTCTCTTATTTCTTTCCTGATTTTGATTGACACCAGACTCAGGGAGAGACCTTCCTTTAAGGAGAGCCTGCGGAGGTCTCCTAACAGATTGGCGCCTACGTTTGCTGTCCCACCCGTGCCTCCCTCTCCTCCCACGCCTCCTGGGGATGACTTGTCTGGGGGTGAACCCATGCAGCGGGGGTTTGCTCGCCTGTCTGAGGGGGAGAGGGTACTCCGGAGACGCGAGGGCCGATGCATGTACTGTGGTCTCGGTGGGCATTTTCGGTTGGCATGTCCGAACCGTCCGGGAGAACGCTCGCACCTGAGGTCCTGTCGGGGGCAGATCTTGGGTGGAGTCTCCTCGTCCCCGGTTTCCCGTGTTGACAAACCACTGATCACGGTTGTCCTCTCCTGGGTCGGGGGCTCGGTGACGACCCAGGCATTGGTGGACTCTGGTGCTGGTGGTTTGTTCATTGATAGAGTGTTCGTTGCCGCCAATTCCATTCCTCTGCAGCCTCGAGGTTCCCCACTGGCTCTTGAGGCGATAGACGGCAGACCCCTTCTGCCGCCACACGTGACTCATGAGACCCTTCCAGTGGGGATAGCCATTGGTGCCGTTGACAGAGAGTCGGTCTGTCTCCAGGTTATTTCGTCTCCACACTACTCGGTGGTCTTGGGGTACCCCTGGCTCCAGAAGCATAATCCGACTTTCGATTGGAGATCGGTCGAGATCCTCTCGTGGTCACCGCAGTGTGGGGCTAGTTGCATCCATGGGCCTGTCAAGTTGCTGTGTACTTCCTCGGACTCTCTGTTGCCTCCTGAATACGAAGAGTACCGGGATGTATTCGATAAGGTGCGCGCGGTTGCCCTACCTCCACACCGCCCATACGATTGTGCCATAGAGTTACAATCCGGTGCCGTTCCTCCTCGTGGCAAAGTCTATCCACTGTCGGTAGCGGAGAATGAGGCCATGGAGGAGTACGTGAGGGAGGCGCTTTCACGCGGACACATTCGCAAATCCTCGTCCCCGGCAGGGGCTGGATTTTTCTTTGTGAAAAAGAAGGGCGGCGAGTTGAGGCCTTGCATCGATTACAGGGGTCTCAATCGCATCACGATCAAGAACGCTTACCCGATACCCTTGATTTCCGAGCTGTTCGATCGCCTCAAAGGGGCCACGGTCTTTACCAAACTCGACCTGAGGGCGGCATATAACCTGGTAAGGATCAAGGCGGGCGATGAGTGGAAGACCGCGTTTAACACCAGGACCGGTCATTATGAATCCTTGGTTATGCCCTTTGGGTTGTGCAATGCGCCCGCAGTCTTCCAGGAATTCATCAACGATGTTTTCCGTGACCTGTTGCAGCAGTGTGTGGTGGTCTATTTGGATGACATCTTGGTATATTCTGCATCCATGGAGGCCCACATTCTGGATGTCAGACGAGTGTTGCAACGCTTACGAGAGAACAAGCTGTTCGGTAAGCTTGAGAAATGCGAATTTCACCGATCCCAGGTAACCTTCTTAGGTTACATCATTTCCGCTGAGGGGTTCTCCATGGATCCTGAGAAGGTTTCGGCTGTCTTACAGTGGCCCCAGCCCAGTGGGCTTCGTGCCCTGCAGCGCTTTTTGGGCTTCGCCAATTATTATCGGAAGTTCATCAGGGACTTTTCCATGCTAGCCAAGCCTCTCACGGATCTGACCAGGAAGGGCAGTAATCCTCAGGTCTGGCCGCTCGAGGCCATCCGAGCTTTTGAGGCTCTAAAGTCCGCCTTTGTGTCGGCTCCGATTCTGTCGCATCCCAACCCTGGGTTGCCTTTTGTCCTCGAGGTGGACGCGTCTGAGACGGGAGTAGGCGCCCTCCTGTCTCAGCGTAGAACACCAGAGGGTCCTCTGCTTCCTTGTGGGTTTTACTCCCGGAAACTGTCTTCCGCGGAGTGCAACTATCAGATTGGTGACAGGGAGTTATTGGCCATCGTGCAGGCCCTTAAAGAATGGAGGCACTTGCTCGAGGGCTCGGTGGTTCCGGTTCTCATCCTGACGGACCACAAGAATCTGACCTACCTCTCTGAGGCCAAGAGATTGACACCACGTCAGGCCAGATGGGCTCTGTTCTTGTCACGTTTTAATTTCGTGGTCTCCTACCTACCCGGCTCCAAGAACATCAGAGCGGATGCCTTATCACGGCAGTACTCCGAGCTGTCCGGGGAGGAGTCGATTCCGACTACGGTCATACCCCCGAATCAGATCCTGGCCGCTATTCGCACCAGCCTGACTTCTCCTCTGGGTGAGCAGATTTTGGCGGCTCAATCTGGTGCTCCCTCTGGGAGACCCAACGGCAGATGTTTTGTGCCTGAGGAGTTGCGCACTCGGTTGTTGCGAACCTACCATAACTCCAAGGCCGCGGGGCACCCTGGAAAGAATCAGCTGTCCTGGGCGGTTTCACGTCTGTTCTGGTGGCCTTCTCTACGTTCCGACATCGCCGCATATGTAGCGGCATGCTCCGTTTGTGCCCAGAGTAAGTCCCCTCGGCACCTTCCGTTGGGCCTTTTGCAACCCATAGCCACCGGGGAGCGTCCATGGTCACACCTGGGGATGGATTTCATTGTGGACCTCCCTGCATCCCGAGGCCATACGGTCATTCTCATGATTGTGGATCGGTTTTCCAAAATGTGCCACTGTGTTCCTCTCAAGAAGTTACCCTCTGCACAAGAGTTGGCCTCGATTTTTGCCAGGGAGGTCTTCCGGTTGCACGGTTTGCCCAAGGAGATTGTGTCGGATCGGGGGAGTCAGTTTGTGTCCAGGTTCTGGCGCGCCTTTTGCTCCCAGTTGGGGATTCATCTCTCTTTCTCCTCGGCCTACCACCCTCAGTCCAATGGGGCCGCAGAACGATCCAATCAGGCCTTGGAGCAATTCCTTCGTTGCTATGTCTCCGATCACCAAGACAATTGGGTTGACCTCCTGCCTTGGGCTGAGTTTGCCAGGAACACGGCGGTGAACTCTTCCTCTGGGACGTCTCCCTTCATGGCCAATTATGGGTTCCAACCTGCCGTGTTACCGGAGGTATTCTCTCCCCAGGATATTCCGGCTGTGGAGGATCACCTTTCCGTCCTACGTGCTTCTTGGGTACAGATCCAGAGGTCCCTTGAGGTCTCTGCGCAGCGCCAGAAACTCCAGGCTGATCGCAGACGAGCGCCCGCTCCTTCCTACCAGGTCGGAGACCGTGTATGGTTGTCCACCCGCAACCTCAACCTTCGAGTGCCCACTCCCAAGCTGGCGCCTCGCTTTGTTGGTCCCTTCCGAGTGCTTCGCAGGGTAAACCCGGTAGCCTATGCCTTTGCGCTTCCTCCTGGCATGCGGATCTCCAACGTGTTTCATGTCTCCCTGTTGAAGCCACTGGTGTGTAATCGTTTCACTTCCTCGATTCCTCGGCCTCGTCCGGTCCAAGTGGGCAATCGTGAGGAGTATGAGGTGAGCAATATCCTGGACTCACGCCTGGTCCGCGGCCGGGTGCAGTTTTTGGTCCATTGGCGTGATTATGGTCCAGAGGAGCGTTCCTGGGTTCCCTCCGCAGATGTCCATGCTCCTGCTTTGCTCCGAGCCTTCCACGCACGCTTCCCTCGGAAACCGTTCCTTACTCTGCGGAGGAGGGGCCCTTGAGGGGGAGGTACTGTCATGGTCTTACCTCCTTGCTGTTCCCTTCGTTTGACATGTGCTGGCGGCCATCTTGGTTTCTGGGTTTTCTTGTAGCCTCCCACCCTGCGGCTCCTCCTTCCCACTGGGAGGAGCTGGATGCCCAGCTCATATATATAGGAGGTCTGTGGCTTCAGTTCCTTGCTTGGTCCTCCTGTGTTCACATGCTTCCAAGACTGCTGCTGCTTCTGGTTCCTGATCCTGGCCTCGTCTGACTACCCCGTTGGTTCCTGATTCCGGCTTCGTCTGACTACCCCGTTGGTTCCTGATTCCAGCTTCGTCTGACTACCCCGTTGGTTCCTGTTCCTGGCTTCGTCTGACTACCCTTCTGGTTCCTGACCTCTGTCTCCGCAAGACCCTGCTTCGGTTTAGCCATCCGTTCTGACTTTGCTTACGGCTTGCTCTTCAATAAAACCTTCTTATTTTCCACTTATCTCTTGTTGTACGTCTGGTTCATGGTTCCATGACACATACCTAATGCAATCTCTGCCAATTAAAATTCCTAAATCTTTTTTCATCACTTTCAATAAAGCAATCCGTGAGTTTATCTGGAGGGGACGGCGCTCTAGGATCTCCTTCGACACTCTGACCAAACCTAAACGATTGGGGGGAATTGGCCTTCCCGATCCAGAAATGTACATGAGAGCCATACATCTAGCCAGTGTGGTAGATTGGATCAGATCTCCCCCCCACAAAGCTTGGGTCCATATGGAAAAAAACTTTCTCCCCGCCTCCCCTTGAGCTCTACTGCTATCAGGTAAAACCCTCCCATTACTACAGAAGGTCCCAAACCTTATGATACAGAGATTAATAACGCCCTCAGCCCTTCTCACCCTAGGAGATATAATGGATCTAGCTCCTAATGCTCTGAAGGAGAGTTGCCCTCCCTTAATTAGACTCTCCACTACACCCCTATCAGAATTACTAAACAATGAAGGATGTGTCAGACCCCTGTTAGATTTCAGTGAAGGTTTGGGGAACTCCACAACTCTCACCTTTCAGCAGGGTTTCCTCAACTCAGAAATCACTTCCCTCCTTAGAACATCTCCATTAAAGCCCCTGTCTGCCTGGTTTGACATAACACTTGCTGGAACACACCCTTGTCGCGAAACCAACCTCGCCACTGGGTTTTGGAGGGGCCTTGCTACTCGCCTCTTGCCCCAGGATTATGGGCCCTCTCATCAGCCAGGCCACCGTTCACAAAGGACTTGGACTAACTTGAACCCCTGGTCTAATTAGTGCCATTTTAGGATGTTAAATGTCTATGTGTATTGAAAAGGGTGGGACATTGTATACAATGAGTAGGGAGGTCTGTTCCATTGTGTCTCTATGTGTATTGGCGATGTCCTTTGTCCTGAGAGATAATTGAATTACTTCTTGGTTGTCTCCAGGACAGAGGATATTGTGTATTCGCCTGCCTGTGATGATTGTATCAACCCAGTGTGAGGTAATTCTATCACGGGCAGAGGGGAGGATTCTGTGTGGGAGTGTCTGAGTGCATTGTACGTGGTTATTGGTTGTTTTTACAAAACCCTGTGGGTGGTAACCTTGTTGGAAGATGTGTATAAAATGCTTGTGTGTTAAAATAAAGAGGCTGCTTTATACCTTCTTGAAGTTTTGGCTCATGTTTGGGGAATGCGATAACTACACTCTTGGGGATTGCTATATCACAATACTCCCCTGAGTATAAGCTCTTGTAATAGCTTGTTCATGCTTCCTGCTCTCTGGATGTAGGAGAGGTTCACCCACTGGAAGCTGAAGCCCGGTCTTGGGTCCAGCGTGGGTGGAGGACGGTGAGACCCCAACCAAGCTGCGGCGGTTCGTGGGGCCTGCAGTGCGTACAGTGTCAAGTGGAGTGCTTTGAGTCCTCGGAAAGCACTAGTAGCATTTATCGACGGAGGTACCCAGTCGGGGTACTAGGAGATCCGTTACAACCCTCCTAAAAGAACCATCTCAATTCTATATAGCAGCTTGAAAACACCTGTATCCCTCATCAAACCAGCAATAATTGGTACTTGGGAGCGAGATTGGAGTCGTCTTTTGACTCCTACAGAGATTTCTACGGCTCTTTTGACTACTCACAAAATATCTAGATGTATATGCATTCAAGAAAATGGTTAAAAAATTTTGATGAGATAGTACAAAACTCCTGAATCAATTTTACTCTATTCTACAAATAGCTCTAACTTATGCTGGAGATGCCAGATTTATAAAGGCTCTTTTTTCCACATCTGGTGGAAGTGTCAAACCATTAATGACTGGTGGCGTACTATAGTTAAAACTTGCAATCATATTTGCCAGACTACCCTTTCCTGCACCCCTGACCTAACTCTCCTCAGCTTGGGTCTTAGAGGTTTAAACAAATGGCGAAGATCTCTATATCTTATGCTATTAGCTGCTGCCAGACTTCTGGTAACATCTTCTTGGCTTTCCCCTAAAGTCCCAGATGTGGCAAAGTGGGTCCAAAAAGTTGACCAGATTTATAAGTTAGAAGAACTCTCTCATTGGGAGCTCCGTTCCCGGTCCTCTTTCTTAGCTATTTGGTCCCCTTGGAAACAATATAGAGGGTTCCATTGACCCTTTTTCGTATCCTTATATATCATGTCTCTGACTGTTTACAAATTATATTATGCCCTATCTGTGGCTACGTGGCTTGTATCTCATAAATCATGCCCTTGTGTTATTTGTATTGTTTTGAATTGTTTCATTATGATTAGTTTATTTTCTTCTCTGGGCCTCTCATCAGGCTTAATTTGCCTATGCAGCTTTTTTGTAACTCAGGTTTCACCAAAGCTAACATATCATTGTTATCTCATTGAGCATAAGCAATGTTTACATACTTGATGTGATGTGCCTTTTATCTCTTTGTTGATTGACCTCAAAAACAATAAAAAATTGTTAATATAAAAAATAAAAAGAGTTATGCCTGTCATCTGCGTGTCATACTGACTCACAGTATTGCTTTACTACCACAGCAGACTCCCTATGCGTGTTACTGCAAGGCACAGTGTTCTACACCACTATACAGTCTCTCTGCAGCCAGGAAATAGATGTTTGTGATTCACCACAAATAAATTTGGATCTAATCGAATCTTTTCGGAAAATTCGGCGAACCTACCAAATCGAATTTTAGAGAAATTTGCTAATCTCTAGTGATAACACAGCTTATCTACTCCTTCTTGACTCTTCAGAGGTCACAGAGTATGCCTAGAAAAATCTATCATAAAAGTCAATGCAGTCCGCTCCTGTCCATTGTGTCTGTGGCCTTTGTGGCTTCTCAAAGGACAGGAAGTTTTGACATGTTATGTTCCTAGTGGCCAGTGTGAAAACTGCCCAATTTTTTTAAATATAGGTAGGGACATGTTTAATATATTTAACATAAATCTTGATATAATGAAAAGATCATTTTCTGATTATATATTCCCTTTAGGGGTGTTTCACACAAGTGAGCCCATTGCGGGAATCACGCTCCGTGTGTGAGCGTGATTCTCTGTTCTGGACACTGCTTGTCTTACAGGTGTGCACGGCACTATATTGATTTATAATGCTGTGTGCCTCTGCATGATCTGACTTCTACAGGATCATAGTGACATAAAGCTGTCAGTATGATTATGTAGAAATAAGGTCATGAAGAGGCACACAGCATTATAAATCAGTATAATGCCGTGATCCTGGAAGATGAGCAGTCTGCAGAACGGAGAATCATGCTCACACACTGAACACGATTCCCGCAATGGACTCGCTCGTGTGAAACAGCCCTCAAGTATAATCAGGTTTACCTTTGCATTCACGATTTATATGTTCATATTATACATAACTCTTGTGTAGTTCTAATTTTTTTTACTCTGATTTTCCATCTATTTCTTTTATGGCTATTTGTGTAGAATATCAAATAAATTAACCAAAAAGACCAACCAATAACCCCAAAAAAGTTTGAAGAACACTCATATAAAATTTATGCAGTTTTATTAATACATAAAATATACACAAAAATACCATAAGGCACACGGTCATGGGAAGACGGGGAACCCCGTGTAGCGGGGAAATAGTCCCCACCCTCGCACGTACTGCACTAACAAGGAGACAGACGAAAAAATCCGAAAATAGTCAACCACACACAATGGGTCCAATATAGATTACCCAAACATAACATATAACTAGAAACATATCCAAATAAATAGATGTGAATTGTATCCACTGCTATCACTGCCGTTTGAAGATAACACATAAAAAACAATGGCCAGCCTACAATTACTAAAGAGCAAGAGGTCTGATCACAACTGTGCAAAAATATGAACAGAACAAGGCAAGGCAATGGTAGATATACTGTGACAATCAGTGATACATGATCACACCAAAGACAAACATAGGAATGTATCAATTACCCATGATGTGCGGAAGCGCCGGATGTCTCGGCAAAGCACTACCTCAACACACGTTTCGCCAGGAAAATGCTTTGTCATTAAATGTTTATATATTTTTTTTTAATAAACCCATTAGTGCAGTGCTTAGAAATTGATGGCCTTTTCTCAGGATAGGTCAACATTATCAGATCGGCACCCCCACTGATCAGCTGTTGAAGATGCTGCAGTGTTTCTGCAAGGGCAGCATGTTTTTTACTGTTAACCTGTTCACCGTCTATATCATAGTGGTGGAATTAATGTGGTGTTTAGTTTGGTTTTAGCATCATGTCAATGTGCGGCACAACACTGAGAAACATGCTATACAGCAATATAGAGTGACATAAAGACACTTCCTTGCAATGGCTACAGGATACAACTCTTGCAAACTACCAATTAGACAAAACTAGGCTGACAGGACATTACCAGAAATGCTGTTGATATACTAGTAGATACGCCCAAAAAAAAAAAAAAACTGGGCTACTGAAATAATGAATACCTATTCGAAAATTGTCATCTAAAATAATTCCTGTAGTTGCAGTTTAGACGTGCACAACGGTCAGGAGTAACTCTTGACCATTCCTCTTTACAGAACTGTTTCAGTTCAGCAATATTCTTGGGATGTCTGGTGTAATTCGCTTTCTTGAGGTCATGCCACAGCATCTAAAATCAGGTTGAGGTCAGGACTCTGACTGGGCCACTCTAGAAGGCATATTTTCTTCTGTTTAAGCCATTCTGTTGTTGATTTACTTCCATGCTCTGGGTCGTCCTGTTGCAACACCCATCTCCTGTTGAGCTTCAGCTGGTGGACAGATGGCCTCCTGCAAAATGTCTTGATAAACTTGGGAATTCATTTTTCCTTCGATAATAGCAATCCGTCCAGGCCCTGATGCATCAAAGCAGCCCCAAACCATGATGCCCCACCACCATACTTCACAGTTGGGATGAGGTTTTGATGTTGGTGTACTGTGCCTCTTTTTCTCCACACATAGTGTTGTGTGTTTCTTCCAAACAACTCAACTTTGTTTTCAACTGTCCACAGAATATTTTGCCAGTACTGCTGTGGAACATCCAGGTGCTCTTGTGCAAACTGTAAACGTGCAGCAATGTTTTTTTTTTTGGACAGCAGTGGCCTCCTCTGTGGTATCCTCCCATAAAATCCATTCTTGTTTAGTGTTTTATGTATCGTAGATTAGCTAACAGGGATGTTAGCATATGCCAGAGACTTTTGTAGGTCTTTAGCTGACACTCTAGGATTCTTCTTCAGCTCATTGAGCTGCGCTGTGCTCTTGCAGTCATCTTTACAGGATGGCCACTCTGAGGGAGAGTAGCAGCAGTGCTGAACTTTCTCCATTTATAGACAATTTGTCTTACCGTGAACTGATGAACAGCAAGGCATTTGGAGATACTTTTCTAACCCTTTCCAGCTTTATGCAAGTCAACAATTCTTATTCGTAGGTCTTCTGAGAGCTCTTTTGTTTGAGGCATCATTCACATCAGGCAATGATTCTTGTGAAAAGCAAACTCAGAACTGGGGTGTGTTTTTTATAGAGCAGGGCAGCTGTAACCAACACCTCCAATCTTATGTCATTGATTGGACTCCAGTTGGCTGACACCTCACTCCAATTAGCTCTTGGAGATGTCATTAGTCTAGGGGTTCACATACTTTTTCCACCTGCACTGTGAATGTTTACATGGTGTGTTCAATAAAAACATGGTAACATTTAATTCTTTGTGTGTTATTAGTTTAAGCAGACTGTGATTGTCTATTGTTGTGACTTAGATGAAGATCAGATCACATTTTATGACCAATTTGTGCAGAAATCCATATCATTCCAAAGGGTTCACCTACTTTTTCTTGCAACTGTATGTCTCTAATAGTAAGGCTGGGGTAGGTGTTGGATTGAAAATTTGGCATGTGGGGAAGGGCCCTATTTACATTTTTGACTAAGGCAGTAGAAAAGACTAGCTGCACCTGTGATTGAAGGACAGGAAACAGAGGGCAAGCGATCTAGGAAGTGGCATCAAAGGTTTGGAAAGATGAGTATCACTCTCTTTATCTTAGACCATTTTGTGTTTTTGATCAAACATTTTAAGGGACTGGACAACTACTATAGTTTTAAGGCTTTGTTCACATCTGAATTGAAGGCTTCCATGAAAATTGAAAGCATTTCATGCAACTTTGCCCACTAAAATGAGAGACACCCTGATGAAATCCTGATGGACCCCCCTATAATAAGTGAGGTTTGTCAGGTGCCAATGGTGTTTGATATTTGATGGATCCATTTTGGCTTGTATTCAATTTTTCTCTCCTTTTGACTGATCTACATATTGGAAACGGGGTCTATATTTGGGAAATCTTTATGTTGTCTACATGACATCACTACTGCAGATGGGTAAACAGATCCCAACTGGGAGAACCGATGCAGTGGCAAGGGATCTGCCAGGTAAGTAATGATCACTTATTTATTGCAGGCAGGTGCCTTGTCTTGTTCAGTTTCCTTCTGAAACTGATCAACCCCTTTGAGATAAAATACTAATCATGTGAAAAACAATGATTTCCCAAATATTCGCCCCATTTTCAATATGTAAATCGGTAAAAGCAGGACAACTAGTTTAAATTTAAAGGGAAGAAGGGAAGGGGAAACTGTCTTTAAAGGGAAGGGAAAATATAATATAAGCTACAGAGCAGGATGAGCTAAGCGCATTGGTATATAGTTTTATAGGAAACAACTTGTAATGAATTAATTTAAATTCCTGCTTATTCTGGGATTTGAAGTCAAGAAGGCAGTCCTATCAGTGATCAGCTATTTTTGTATGTACAGTTATAGAGGTAAGGCTGACAATCACTGATAGGACCTCCTCCTTGACTTCAAAGCCCAGAATGATCACATGTTTAAATGAATGAAATACAGGTTATACTGAATCTTTTTCCTCAAAACTATATATCAGTCTGCTCAGCTCCAACGTGACTGGTTCCCTTTAAGAGGTAACAAAAAGCCAGATTGTAATAGTTCTTGATAATTCTCCATCTTAATTCACTATACTGTAGTTTTAGCTTTTTCATGACAATTACTGCTCATTGTTTTTTTCCTACCAGTTTTTTTCCATCCATTATTATGTTGTCAAGAATTACATTGAGAAGATTTTCCACAATCAGCACTTCCTATGCAAGATCATATGCACAAGCACATGACACTAGGTGAACTGGCCTGGAGGAATTAAATAATTAGCCAACTGGATAGGCCTGTATCCATACATGTTACAGAAATGTTTTGACAAAGAAGGTATTTTTTTTTACCTTCTTCCCATAACGTATAAATTCAAATTTTCCATTATCATCATGCTGTCAGTCTGATACATGCCCTTTCACAGCTCAATTATATCATGCTTGCCTACAGTGCAGTTTACATGCTTGGCTGTTGTAGGAATACGTAAGAAAAGATGCACATATATTTGAAATCTTTTTAGATAATTGACATCATCTTAATGCCTTGTCCAAATGGGGTAGTATTAGTAGTATTATTGAGTCTGAAAATGTACTGTATTTAATTATTATAAGTGCATCTTTTGCTATATACATAGACCTCATCCACATAGCCATGACAATCCTCTGTTTTATTAGGAACCATAATCAGGCATCCATGAAGATGCATGAGGTGTGTATCTTCACGTGCCGCCGATTTCATATGGAGACAATAAAAATATTGCTAGAAGCAACAGGAGCATCAATCAGTGGCACACATAGAGCTCTTAACCCCTTACGGACGCATGATGTACCGGTACGGCATGTTTCCGAGTCCTTAAGGACCCATGATGTACCGTACCGAAATCATTCAGCCGGCATCCTGTCACAACGCCGGGGGGGGGTCATATGACCCCCCCCCGTATCGGCGATCGCAGCAAACCGTAGGTCAATTCAGACCTGCGGTTTGCTGCGCTTTTGGCTGATTCTGATCGCGGGGATCGAACTTCAAAATGCTGCATATAATTTTTTTTCCACTCCCTTGCACCCCTGAATGGTTTCATGGCGGCGGGTGGTGCAGGGGGGGCGGTGCGGGCTGTGCGGGAGGCGGGCGGTGCGGCAGGCGGGATTGTGATCCCCCGCCCGCCTCCCGCCGAATAATTGTTGGTGTACAGTGGTGTACCAGAGTGTCAGCACATTGCTGACACTCTGGTATAAACGGATGACATCTGTGATGAGATGTCAGCCGTTTAACCCTTTCCATACAGCGGTCCGTACGGACCGCTGTATGGAAAGAGTTAACAGTAAGATGCGGCTCCCTCCCTCTCCCATCGGGGGGCTGCTGGATGGGGTGACAGAGGGAGGGAGCCCCCGTCCTTACCCTTCCCCGTCTGTGAAGTTGTGGCCACATCTTCGCAGACGGGGAAGGTTCCCATGGCAACAGGACGCCTTCTCAGGCGTCCTGCTGTCCATGGTGCTGAACAGATCTATGCTAAAGCATAGATCTGTTCAGACAAAGTGTAAGTAAAATACAGTACAGTACAAAATATATTGTACTGTACTGTATTATACAGACATCAGACCCACTGAATCTTCAAGAACAAAGTGGGTCTGGGTAAAAAAAAAAGTAAAAATCAAAAAACACATTTATCACTGATTAAAAATGAAAAAAAATATTCCTACTCATGTTTGGTATCGCCGCGTCCGTAACGACCTGATCTATAAAATGGTCATGTTACTTTACCCGAATGGTGAACGCCGTAAAAATAAAAAATAAAAAACTATGATGAAATTGAAATTTTGCCCACCTTACTTCCCAAAAAAGGTAATAAAAGTGATCAAAAAAGTTGCAGGTATGCCAAAATTGTAACAATCAAACCGTCATCTCATCCCGCAAAAATCATACCCTACACAAGATAATCGGCAAAAAACTGAAAAAATATGCCTTTTAGACTATGGAAACACTAAAACATGATTTTTTTGTTTCAAAAATGGAATCATTGTGTAAAACTTACATAAATAAAAAAAAGTATACATATTAGGTATCGCCGCATCCGTATAAACCGGCTCTATAAAATATCACATGAGTTAACCCCTCAGATGACCACCGTAAAAAAATTAAAATAAAAACGGTTTAAAAAAAGCCATTTTTTGTCATCTTACGTCACAAAAAGTGCAATAGAAAGCGATCAAAAAGTCATATGCACCCCAAAATAATGGCAATAAAACAGCCATCTCATCCCGCAAAAATTGAGACCCTACTTAAGATAATCGCCCAAAAACTGAAAAAACTATGTCTCTTAGGCTATGGAGACACTAAAACTTTTTTTGTTTTAAAAATGAAATCATTGTGTAAAACTTACATAAATAAAAAAAAATGTTTACATATTAGACATCGCCGCATCCGTGACAACCTGCTCTATAAAATTACCACATGATCTAACCTTTCATATGAATGTTGTAAATAACAAAAAAAAACGGTGCCAAAAAAAGCTATTTCTTGTTACCTTGCCACACAAAAAGTGTAATATAGAGCAACCAAAAATCAAATGTACCCTAAACTAGTACCAACAAAACTGCCACCCTATCCCGTAGTTTCTAAAATGGGGTCACTTTTTTGGAGTTTCTACTCTAGGGGTGCATCAGGGGGGCTTCAAATGGGACATGGTGTCAAAAAAATCTGTCCAGCAAAATCTGCCTACCAAAAACCATATGGCATTCCTTTCCTTCTGCGCGCTGCCATGTGCCCGTACAGCAGTTTACAACCACATATGAGGTGTTTCTGTAAACTACAGAATCAGGGCCATAAATATTGAGTTTTGTTTGGCTGTTAACCCTTGCTTTGTTACTTGAAAAAAAATATTAAAATGGAAAATCTGCCAAAAAAGTGAAATTTTGAAATTGTATCTCTATTTTCCATTAAATCTTGTGCAACACCTAAAGGGCTAACAACGTTTGTAAAATAAGTTTTGAATACCTTGAGGGGTGTAGTTTCTTAGATGGGGTCACTTTTAGGGAGTTTCTACTCTAGGGGTTCATCAGGGGGGATTCAAATTGGACATGGTGTAAATAAACCAGTCCAGCAAAATCTGCCTTCCAAAAACCAAACGGCGCACCTTTCACTCTACGCCCCGCTGTGTGGCCATACAGTAGTTTACTACCACATATGGGGTGTTTCTGTAAACGGCAGAGTCAGGGCAATAAAGATAAAGTCTTATTTGGCTGTTAACCCTTGCTTTGTTAGTGGAAAAAATGGGTTAAAATTGAAAATTAGGCAAAAAAATTTAATTCTCAAATTTCATCATTTTTGGGTGGTTTCTATTATGTAAGCCTCGCAAAGTGACTTCAGAGCTGTAGTGGTCCCTAAAAATTGTTTTTTTTTAAATTTCTGAAAAATTTCAATATTTGCTTCTAAAGTTCTAAACTTTGTAACATCCCCAAAAAATAAAATATCATTCCCAAAATAATTCAAACATGAAGTAGACATATGGGGAATGTAAAGTCATCACAATGTTTGGGGGTATTACTATGTATTACAGAAGTAGAGAAACTGAAACTTTGAAATTTGCTAAGGATCAATAGTGTGTAGCCACAGGATATTTTTGATTATGTGGTGACTTACTGTTGAATGTTATGTTATGCCACCTCCAAGTCCCACATAGAAAACTGCAACTAAACTTTTTCACATTCAACTTTGCCTGTTAGTAATTCAGACAACTTTGTTTGGAGACAGACATATCAAAGGAGCTTACAACCCCTGGGGACCTGATCTGTGCCTCTAAACATAAAAAACTCATACACCTGTTTGAGGTCCCACCACTGTTTCCAGCCTCTACCGGTCTCTGCAGGACCAGGAAGCGGCTTGGTACTATGACCGTTGCGGCCAATCAAGGGCATCAGAGGTCACAAAGGTTTGAAAAATATGGGGTTGCTTTCATGCTGGTTAGAGACCACTGAGAATCAGCTTTCCATGGTTCCTTGGTATCCCAAGTTGGACATTATTGAAGGAGTAGATTACAGAAGATACCATGCACCTCTTTAATGATGTCAGTAGTTTATAATACAGTAGTTTTCAATCTGTAATTATCTATAATATTGTCATTTGAATTTCATCTGGTGGTACTGAATGATTTATACATTAAGCAATCCAACAATCTAGTGATCAGTAGACCACCACTCTTCCAGGACTGAGTCTTATGTGGGCAAAGGCATATAAGACTGTATGTGGTAAGTATGTGAAGTTATAGGATGTGGTTACAATTTTTGTAATTTCTGGTATTATGAGTGTGAATATATGCTGTTAAAACATAACTTTTAATATACTGTAGGATTGCAGTAAAATAAGGTAACATCAGCATTTCAAAAGAAAGTAAAAAAAAAAATATAAAAATCATAATATCTGTCCCCAACCACTGGGAGGAGGGAAAATTACCACATATATCATTTGGGATGCACGGATGCATCCACAAATAGGCGGTGAAATAGCAGAACCAGTAAGGTCTTGCCACCTCCTGTATACCAATGTCTGGACCTTTGCAAGAGACATCCAATCAGTGTAGAGGAGGTGATAAGAGCTTACAGATAAAACCATATTCACCTACAATATCAAGACTTTCATATTTTTAGAAATAAATCAGCAATGGTTCTGCTATTTCTCCTAGAACCAGTAGTATACCTGTAAATGTATTACTCCCATCAGAAGTATGTGCTAATCCATGAGCTGCCAAAATTTCTATTAACTAAACCATGGGAAGCTTCCCCGCCAGGATCAGTTTGTGAATCCAAGTAAAAGACTGTGAATTAGATTACAAGTTTACTCAAGTTGACTCATTTTATCAACTGTTGTGCTTTAGAGCCAGACCCTGGTTATATTTCACAAATATTCTGTAGTGCATATAGTGTGGAATATGAAATCTGATAAATTGATTAAGGGGATGCTGCCATCAGAATGGAGTATTTTTTTTTAAACGTAATAATCCTAGGTTTAGAAGTTTTGGCAGATTTGTTTTTATTTCAGCATTACTATACCACTGAAGTAAAATACTAAATATTGTACTTCTGTAGCCATCCACACAAATGTCAAAACCTCCTATATTGATAGGTCATTCATTGTCAGTTTACTGTTGCTGTAAGGGGAAGATGTTATTTCAAGGGTAATCATCATGATACTTGTATGTGTAACATTGGGATAACAGTATGATAGCACTATTGTTCTCTTTATTGCCCACAGAAAAGTATTGCTGTTATCAGTGTAATGTGTGAGTCTGAGATAGAAAGCCAAGCAAGACTATTTGCTGTGCTAAAAGTACAAACAGAGAAAGAAGTTAAAGAGACAGGAAAGGGAGTAGAATACATGGAGGGACTTAAAAAATACAGTGTATATCCAGAAAGCCATCCACTTGTCCACTATATTCACATATAGGAAGTTAATACGTGATAAAAAATTTTGATAGAAGTGTCCCTTCAAAGGGGTTGTCTCATCTCGCTGTTACTATGGCGAGATGAGACACAGTCCTGACCACCAGTTGGCCGGAAAACAGCAGAAAGCTTTGGTGCTCTGCTGTTTCAATAGCTCATATTGCTGTGCATGAGAGCTACAGAAACAACATAGCAAAGTAAGCCATTGTGTTTCTGAGTTAGAGAAACAGCATACAGTAGCTCGCTGTGCTACTCTGCTTCCGTAGCTTCCTGCACGGCAGTGTGAGCTACTGAAACAGCGAGTGCAAGAACGCTCTGCTGTTTCCTGGCTGTCGGGACTGTGTCTCCTCTCACCATAGTAACAGCAAGATGAGACAACCTCTTTAAGTATGTGTATAGCAATATCTATAAGGGAAAATATGTTTATCCTGTGCTTTCCTTTTTACTCCCAAACACAGAAAACACAAATCTTATCTGAGGTCTTCAATCTAAATGTATTATTATTTTTTTTCATAAATCATGAAGTATAGTTTCCTTCAAAATCAGTTTCCTCTTGCTTTCAGTGCTCAGATAAATCAGCTGTTGTGACAGGCAGCATGGTACTAGAAATCAGTCATCTCATATTGTCCAGGTCTTAATTTCAATGAAAAATGCTACAGAACTGATAGCAAGAAAGAGGCAAGGAGTCAGTACTCATACCATGGCTGTCAACACAGTAGGCAGGAACACACACACAGTGAGCCCTAACTGGTACCCAGCCAACTTTCCCTGTCCCCTTGCAGTGCAAGCTCTAGGCGGAAAGTCCACAACTGGTCGACGTTCCCTACTCTGCTAAGTGCAGGACTGACATACTCACACACAGAAGAAACTACACAAAGACAAAGTCATACAGGCATGGATCTGATAATGCAGTACCAAATCAGATGACAGAGGGTAGTCAGACTAGCAAAGCCAAAGTCAGAACCAGATGGGAAACACAGTTCCAAATCACAAGACAGGAAGTGGTAAAAGTCAAGCCGAGGTTAATCCAATAAGCAATCCAAATGCACACAGAACAGAACTGGGAGCACAGCTAGGAAGTAAAAATCTATCACTGGCATGGGTATCTGGCCAGGAAGGGGTTTAAATATACCACCGAGTCCCAGGATCAGAACCCGATAGGTCATAACTCGGTGCTCTATTGTTCTGACTAATGGAGCATCGAGTCATGACCTATCGGGTTCTAATCCTTGGACTCGGTGGTCTATTTAAACCCCTAGTCAGAACAGAGCACACAGGAATAAATCAGCTGAGCAATCAACCCACTGCTAGTCTCCTTCAGCACACACCCACTGTAGGGAGAAACAGAGCATTGCATTCTGTTGCTAAGGATGCTGTCATGTCACCAGGGGGTGTGGTTTCGCAATGCAAAGAGCTATTGCCTCTGGGGCCCGGACAGCTAAGCTTGTGACAGCGGCTTACAACTTCTCCTGCTGCCATGTCAACCAATGATATCTGTCATATAATTTCTTGGTGTAATACAGCTCTTATACTTGCCTGCAGTCATATCAGCATCCTTGTGATAACACAGTCTCCCTAACCTTAGGTTGATAAGAGACTCATCTGCTTCTATGTGATTTACTAGGATCCTTCTACTTTCGAAATGTATTGGTTGCCCAATGAGCTATGCACTATGGGGCACATTTATCAAACTGGTGTAAAGTAAAACTGACTTAGTTGCCTATAGCAACCAATCAGATACCTCCTTTCATTGTCCAAAAGAGCTGTCCAAAATGTAAGGAGGAATCTGATTGGTTGCTATGGGCAACTAATCCATTTCTACTTTACACCAGTTTGATAAATCACCCTCTATATATTCCTATAGAATACATCTGAACTTTTTTTCCCACAGAAGAGTGAGAAAAAGTTATAGATTTCCAGATGTCAGATAACAATTCTATTCTCGATGATCTACTACGGTAATAATAGCTAAATGTCTTTCGTTGAAATATTACTTATGACAGGTGCTTGCTCCTGCAACCACATATTACATACCTGTAGTGTGAAACCTTTTAATACTTGATTGATTAAGGCCTCTTGCACACGAAAATGCGGGCCGCAATGCAAGAACACCATCTGTGCAGCAAATCGCTGACTCATTCACTTTAATGGGTCCGCGATCCAGCCGTTCTGCAAAAAGATAGGACATGTTCTATCTTTTTGCGGAAAGGAAGTACGGGACGAAACCCCACAGAAGCACTCCCTCTCCCGTAGAGTTCCATTCCGTGCTTCCGTTCTGCACCATTCCGCATCTCCGGATTTGTGGACCTATTGAAGTGAATAGCCCTACGCAAGCAACTGAGCATGCAGCGGGCCATTTGTGCAAGTGATTCAGAGGGACTGCATACTGCCACAGTGTGTCCGGGTCCTCTGTCTCGTCTTCCTCATCATCTTGTAGCTCCTCTGGGTGCTCCTGCTCCTCCTGTCAGCTGAGTAGAAAAACCACCCATTTGGCTACACATTGCCTGTGCTCCAATGTCCTCCTCCCCCTCCTCCAGTTCAGCCCCCACAGGACTCATGTGGCCGTGAGATCGAGGCGACACGTCTCCTGTCCCCTGACCAGCCATTGTTACCACCATCTGTTCCATGACATGAAGCAGTGGAATGACGACGTTCATCCCATAGTCCTGGCGACTGACAAATAACGTGGCGTCCTCAAAGGGCCTGATCAAATGGCAGGTGTCACACATCAGCTGCCAGTGGCTGACATCGAAGTTACACAGTGGAGTACTCCTATCTTGCATCATCAAGAAGTCTGTTCGTATAGTTGGTCCAACATATGGAGGGTGGAATTCCAAAGGGTGGAAACTTCGCAGATCAGCCTATGTTAGGGGATGCCGTTCTGCCGCTGCAACTCAAGGAGGGTGTTCTTTGCGGTATACGAGTGGCTGAAGTGCTTTCAAAGTTTCCTGCCCATTTTTAGGATGTCTCGCAGATGGGTGGAAGACCTCAGGAACCACTTGACAACCAGATTGAACACGTGTGCCATGCAGGGCGCATGGCGCAGCCTTCCTTGATGCAGCGCCGACACAATGTTCTTCACGTTGTCGGTCACCATAGTTCCGATTTTGAGTTGTCAGGGAGAAAGACAGGATTCGATTTCTTGATGCATCACATGGAGCAGTTCCTGCCCTGTGTGACTCAGTTCGCCAAGGCAAACTAGGTGCAGAACAGCGTGACACCGCAGAGCCCTGCACATGTGGTATGCTGGAGGGGCACTGTGACTTGTCCCTGCAGTAGAGGATGAGGAGGCAGAGGAGGACATTGTCGCAGGACCAACAGCTTGACAACTTGGAGGAGGAAGTGGCGTGACCTGTCCAAGTTGCTGGTTTGGCTGTGCAGGAGCCACATTTACCCAGTGGGCCGTAAATGACATGTATTGTCCCTGACCATAGTTACAGGTACAGTAGACACATAGGCACCGCCACGCACTTTGGCAGACACCGGCAGGCTCAACGACTTTCCCACCTTCTGTTCTACATGTGTGTGCAGGGCTGGTACTGCCTTTTTCGCTAAGTTCTGTGACAGGTGTAGTGTCCACCACTTGGAAAGTGAGGGACTGAAGCACCAGCAACTTGGACAGGAGCACGTTCAGCTTCTGCGCCGTTGGATGCGTGCATGCATACTGTTGTCTCTTGGCAATCGCTTCAGTTATCGATTGCTGATGGAATAATTGACAAGGAGTAGGAGCAGGAGCATCTGGAGCAGCAGAAGATGGGATTGACAAACAGCTCCCTTCGGCTGAGGTGGTGGAACCTTGACTGGCTGAAACTGGGTGCGTGCCACTGGGTGATGTAGCGGTTGCTACGGCAGGCTGGACCACCATATCGGAGCCACGGTTCTCCTAGGCCACTGTATGGTGACACTGCATATGTTGATGCAGGGCTGAAGTGCCAATATTGGCACCCTGGCCACACTTCACATTCTGCCCACAGATGCGACATATGGCCAAGTTCACCTCCTTTGGCGCTTTGAAAAAACAACTGCCACATGGCCAAGTAGGTGGTTTTCCCCCAACAGTCCGCACTGACTGATTGCTAATGCCGCTGCCTCCATGAACCCCTGCATCATTTCTTCTCGTGCAGGTGGACTGCTGCGAAGCAGGTGATCCACCCTGGGCACCTTTGGCTCCCGACCTCCCACTGCTGCCACCCTGCTGACTCCCAGCCATGATACCACCTTGCTCGCTCCACTGCTGCCCCACGGGCAAGCTGCTACCCTCTTCTTCTGATGATGATGATGAAGCCCCTTCGGCACCCGGCTCCCAAGTTTGATCGGCTTCATCATCATTGATTAGTGTCTGCACATCACTTATGTCCGCCTCAATGGCCTCTGGGTCAGGAGCCTGACCACTCGCCGAACAATCTCCCTTGCCACTCTCCTAATCACTACTTGCCCGCCTAGCAGAGGAAGCGGCGAATGTCTCCTCCATATCTTGGCTAGTCAGTAGCTGCTGACTGTCCTTTAGTAGCTGTTCCTCGCTAAAAAGTGAAGCTGAGCCTACAGCATATACTTCTTCTGGTGAGGGAACCGAAAAGGAAAGAGGCAGGTTGAGGACAGGTGAGGGCACAGGGCCTGCTCCGGGGCCATGCCAACTAAGGGCTGTGTCTGACGAACCCACCAACTGTTGGCTGGGGGTGTCTGATGTCACTTGGGATCACGTGGATGACCGAGTTAACCAATCAAGAACCGCTGGGTTGCTGGTCAAGACACGACCGCTAGATGACACCGGGAGCTCAGGCCTCTCACTGCGACTACTGCTGCCACGACCTCTTACTCTGCTGCGACCTCTGCTTGCGCCAGAAACATTCAGGCCTCTGCCACTCCTCTGTGCATGGCCTGGCACTTCTCTGCCTGACATACTTGTAGCTGAACTAAATAAATGAAATGAAAATTAAAACACCCCTAAAAGCGATAAATATATTGTTCTTTTTGTACTGAAATAGGCCACTAAATTATTTCTGCACAAATAACAGAAAACGTGAACTGAGTATATATTTCTCGTATTGTACTGAAATAGGCCACTAAATTATTTCTGCGCAAATAACACCAAATGTGAAAGGAGTGTATTCTTCTCTTTTTCTCTAGAAATATGACAATAAACGCTTTTTGCGCAAATAACACCAAATATGAACGGCATGTATTTTTCTCTAGAAATATGACAATAAATGGTTTTACCACAAATAACACCAAACGTGAACGGCGTGTATTTTTCTTTATTTCTCTAGAAATATGACAAGAAACACTTATAGCGCAAATAACACCAAATGTGAACAGCGTCTATTTTTCTTGTACTGTACTATAATAGGGCTCTAAATGCTTTCACCATATATAGCTGCAGAAGTGAACAGAGTATATATTTCTCTTATTCCACAGATATAAGCCACTAAAGGCTTTTCAACATAACACGTGCACCCCTACAACAAATTGCTGGAATGACAGAGCTGTGTAATGGCTCAATCTTTCTCTGCACTTGTAAATAATATTTTTTCCCAAATATGTTTTGTGTATGACTCCCTAGCCCCTGCAATGTCTGTCCCTGCACTAAGATGCTGTGAAATGATTTATCTTTATCCTTATAGTGCACTTATAAACCGCTTTGTTTTTCACAATGTTTTCTTCATCACTCTCCCTAGCGCCTGAAACGTCTGTCCCTGCACTTAGAAGATGTGAAATGATTCCTCTCTATCCTTATCGCACACTAATAAAAAGCTTCTTTTTTTTTCACAATGAAGTTTTCTTTCACTCTACCTGCATAAACGTCTATCCCTGAACAAAGTACGATGGTAAAAGGCAGAATGTTAGGAAAAATAGCAATTTGTTACCACGAAGCGAGAGGACATTCGCATTCGTTCAGAATCACATTTTTCCTTAAATTCGGAACTAATTTAACTTCGTCAGCTTCAATTTGCTCATCTCTAGTATTAATGTTAGCTGAAGCTAACAGTCTTTGTCTCTTCTTTCTATGTGCATCTGTTTTTGTGCAAATGAGCCTTAAGGAATAATGGGGCTTTTGCCCCTACTCCTAGAGGCTCTGTTGTTCTCCCTACTTTGGCCACACCCTCATCCTGCTGATTGACAGGGCCAGGCAGGATGATGTGAACACTCAATCAGCATGATGGGGCCATGGCCAGAGGAGGGAGAACTGAGCCTCTAGGAGTAGGGGCAAAAGCCCCATTATTCCTTAAGGCTCATTTGCATAAAATAAAAATTCATTTTTCACAAAAACAGAGGCACATAGAAAGAAGAGCCAAAGGAGGAAATGTGTCAATAATGGCGTTACTTGCTCCAACAAAAATACTAATATTACAAATCAAAAGTTGTGATTTGTTTCTCCTCATACTGTATATCAAAAGACGCACAGCACATTTAAAATGGGATTTTTTAAAATATATAATCTTGATTATTCACCTATTTCTCTCAATTTGTGACATTTTACTGCAAATAGCACTAAAATGTGACTTTTTAAAACTGGAATGTGCAATTTCAACCATCCCTGCCAAACTGCACTTGCAACATTTGAAACATTTTTGCAACTTTTGAAGCATATTTACAACATTTCCATTGGTAAATTGCAACTTTTGTCTCAGACTTGGGACATTTTTATTAGTGTTGGATGTCACTTTACTGACAAAACCCTTCTGTTTAGCTCATTTATATTTAAATCTTTTTATTAGATTTTCATCAAAAAGATAAGTACATTTGTGGATGCAGCCACTAGATTGAATCTTACATGTTATTTTGCATTTAAATTGCTCCTCAGGGAGGAGAAGAAAACATTTACATTCTCAAATGAATGCACCAAGGCATCCGCGTGGATGCTGCCAAACTTGGTGCTAGGTATACCAATAAAGTATCTTTGCTTTTAAACTGTGCTTTCTACGGTACCTATTTGTCTTTCTAGTGTTCTAATCCAATTTGTATGGTTTTCATGGTTGTCAAGGTGTGTGTCTGGGATGTTTCTTCCATGTCTCCCATACTGTTTCCACCCTTCTCCTGTTGATTATGGATTCTGGTAGCATCCTCTTGTACCAACATGTTGTGTTCAAGGTTCTATACACTTTGTCTATTTTTTAGGGGTCTGTCTGCTTCCAATGTGAGTAATTACCAATTTAGCGCTAAGAGCTACATGGCTTATTAGTGGTCTTGTTGAGGGTGCGAACCGGTGGATGCCTATAAATAGTAGTGCAAAATCTGGGGATGGCGTTATTCTCTCAGAACATATTTCGGAGATCCATACAAATATTTCCTGCCAATACGTGAAATACGGAAACAGAATGCACACGGAGTACATTCTGTTTTTTTCGTGGACCCATTGAAATGAATGGTTCCATATACGGACCGTATACGGAACGACAAAAAACGAAATGGAAAAGGGGAAAAAAAATGTTTGTGTGCAAGAGGCCTAAGTCTGCTTCCCATGCTAGAATGGGGGAGGTTTTAACAAACTTTTTCTTGTCACTGAGGATGTCATATATGCATTTAGTGCTTTTGGTGGTGGGTGCTGGTGTCTGAAATAGTCTGATGAGGTCTGAGTTAAACCTAAGAGGGGAGAAAAGTAGTGATTTTAAGTAATGTTGTATTCTTAAATAGTTGTAGAATTCTCTGTGAGGGATTGGAAAAGCTGCTTGAATTTGTTTGAAGGATTTTATTAAGTTACCATCTACCAGTTGTGCAGTATGTCTGATACCCGCTTGGTGTCAGGTGGTGAGATCCATTTCCCCAATAGCCATTTCTAGTGTTGGCGTAGTTATGAGTCGTGTTTGAAGGGTGGATGTTTTCCCACTTGAGGAGTATAGTTCGGTCCAGAGAGTAATTGCATGTTGTGTTGTGAGCAATGTGTTGTTCTGAGTATCTCTCCTCCAGACATAGTTGAGCAATGTATCTCTTAAATAGCGTTTGCCTAAAGAGTACCCTTCTATTTGTATTCATGGTTTCTGGTGATCATCAATCCACCACTCCTTTAGGAAGGAAATCCCTTTAGCTCTGTGACAATCTCTCAAAGATGGTAGACCTATACCTCCCACTCTCTTGCTCCTAGTCAGCAGTGATTGTGTCATTCTGGGTGTTTTTTTTATTCCAGATATACCTGTTTAGGAGATTCTGAGCCTTTTTAAAGAAAGTGTTTGCGATGTGTATAGGTAGTGCCCGGAATATTTATATTAGTTTGGGGAGGGGCATCATTTGGAAGGATGACACTCTGCCTACACATGACATCTCTTTTAATGCAAAACCATTTAGCTCCCGCTCCATTGTGGCGAGTCATGGTATGAAGTTGTTAATATAGAGGAGTGCACATAGTGATGTAAGGTGTATGCCCAGATATGTAACTTTAGTTGTTTGCCAGTCTAGTTGGAATGTGGATTTGAGGACGTGTAGATCATCTGAGGGTATCAGAATAGGTAGGGCCTGTGATTTGGCTTAGTTGACTCTGTAATATGAAAAGTATCAAAATGTGAGATTACATCCATATCTTTAGCCAAGGATTGCCTTGGGTTTGTTAATGTAAGAATAATGTCATCTGCCTATAACGCGATTGTATGTGTGTGGTTGCCAATGATGATTCCAGCTATCTCTGCTGTATTCCTAATATGTTGCGCTAGAGGTTTTAGGGCAAGGATGAATATTAGTGGCGAAAGGTGCATCCCTGACATGACCCGTTTGTGATGTTGAATCTACGAGATGTGACTCAATTTGTGTATACTTGAGCAGATGGGTTTGAATAAAGGCTAGATATAGCGTGTTTTATTAGGCCCTGAAACCCAAACCGGTCTAATACATCAAAGGCGTAGGACCATCTTAGTCTGTCGAATGCCTTCTCGGCATCGAGGGTTATAGCTAGAAGTGGGGTCTTATTCAATTCTGCATAGTTGAAGATATCTAGGAGCCTTCTGGTTTTGTCCGCTGCTTGACATCCCTTAATAAAACCTGTTTGGTCTGGTTTGATAAGTGATGGTAGTAGGGGGGCTATCCAGTTTGCAATCAGTTTGGAAAAAATTTTTATGTCCAAGTTCAGCAAGGAAATGGGTCGAAAGTTTTGGGGGACGTTATCAGGTTTACTTGGCTTTGGCTTTGGAAGAGTTATTATAAGCGCCGTTCGCATTTCAATTGGGAATGGTGTGCCCCCGTCAGCTCTTTGATATATGGGGGTTAAATGAGGAAGCATCGGTTTGGTGAAGTGTGTATAATATTCCCCTGACAGGCTATCTGGTCCAGGAGACTTGCCTTGGGGGAGAAATTTGATCACCAACTCAATCTCTTTATCTGTGGTGGGGTTATTGAGCTGTGTTCATTGGGTTTCAGAGAGAGAGGGTAAGGATGCACTTGTTAGGAAGTCCTGCACTAGTTTAGGGTAGGATTCTGGTATTGGAATTTGGTCTCCCAAGTTATATAGCTCATAATAAGATCTGAATTGATATGCTATGTCTCTGGGGTCTGTGAGTTTGGCATTCGTGTGTGGGTGCAATATATTGAAAATTTGGGATCTGACATGTGTTGCTTTTAGTTTAGAAGCTAGGAGTTTTCCTGCTTTATTACCTTGGGCATAGTATCTAGCTTTTGCATGTGATAAGGCTTTCTCATAGTTGAATAAAAGAAGGTTTTGTAGCCTCTCCCTCTCAGCTAATATTTCTGCCGATCGAGTTGTTGTCGGACTCGTTTGCTGCTTGTTGACCCGTTCCAGTGTGGCCAGCTTAGCTAAAGTGGTGTATATGTCCCTTTCCCTAGCTTTCTTTGCCTGGTGGCTTATTTTAATCAATAGCCCTCGAATATATGCTTTATGGGCTTGCCAAACAATGATCTGGCACGGAATCACCATTAAATTTAAAATATTTTATCAGGGCCTCTGTAATTTCTTGGGAATATTTCTTATTTCCCATTATGAAGGTATTGTTCCTCCAAACATGTTTCCGCTGTCCTTGGAATTGTTCCTTCAGGGATAAAATGATAGGGGCATGATCTGACCATTGAATGAGACTAATTCTGGTGGATGTCGGGTGGAAAAGGGTGGTGCGGTCTACTAAAAACATATCAATTCGTGAGTACAAAAGAGTGTGAAGGTGAAAAGAAGGTGAAGTCACGTTCAGTACTGTGTTGAGCCCGCCATACATCCACGAGTCCTTCTGCTTGTATAAAAATTGACAAACTCATCTCAGGCCGGCGGGTCATATTAGTGGAGTCTATTGTTGGGTCAGCCACAGTATTGAAGTCTCCGCACAGAAATTATCCCTGCTTCACTCCATTCACCTTTTTCATAAGCCTTGGAAGGAAGGCCATTTTGTATATATTTGGGGCATATAAGTTCACTAGTGTGTAGGTTATATTGTTGATAACACAAACTAGTATAACATATCTGCCTTTGTTATCTATCTGTTGGGTTATCAGCGAAAAGGCTATTGTGTTTCTCAGTGCTACGGTATAAGGACTCCTCTTGACTTTTTGCAGTTATGTGCATCAATAATGGTTGGGTAGAGGCGGTGCTGCATATGATGTGCATCTTTCTGCAGCAGGTGTGTCTCCAGTATTTATTGCCTCTCTCCAAGCTCTTATCTGTGGGCTGTTTAACCCATTGACATTAAGTGACACTAGTTTAATCAACATTGGACATGTGGGTGAATTGCTGCTGGGTAATATAGGTACCTGAGAGCTTTATAAGAAAATTAAACTGAGAGAAATAAACATATTTAAACAATAAACCAAAAAAGAAGAACCTGTATGGCATAGTGCCCCTTACGGTAACGTGGGGGAATAGTTCTATGTAGTACCTAGGGCTTAGGCCAATGGCAGCGGGTTGGCATATTGGCATTTAAGTAGTAGTCATCTCTTGTGGGGTTCTCTTCTGTTGGGTAACGGTGTTCCAGTCCTTGTGCAGTTGTGGAATGTTAAGATTTCTTTTTTCTTTCTGTTGCTCCATGGGGATATTCCATTCCTGGAGAAGTTGTTTCCCTTCTTCAAAAGACTTCCCCACATGTAAAATTCCTTCTGAGGAGATAAGTAATTTTAATTGATAACCCCATCTGTATGAAATGTTATGACTGCGTAATGCGGCTGTAACAGGCATGAAGGTTCTGTGTTGGCGCAGCGTGGTTGCGGATAAGTCAGTACAACTTGACCGCCTGGTATGGAGGGGGCAAATTTTTGTTTTTCCGTGCTGCTATCATCAGGGCTTCCTTAATTTGAAAAAAGTAGATTCTTGCCAACGTATCCCGTGGCATATCTTTATCCAAGAATTGTGGTTTTGGCACTCTGTGTGCTCTATCTATGATTATATCGTAGGGTATTACATCTGGAAGAAGTATGGAAAATAGCTTATGGAGGTAGGAAACACTGTCTCTGGGATGCCTCTAAACTTAATGTTGATGCAGCGGGATAGGTCTTCCATGTCCGTCATTTTTGCTTTTAACATTTCTAACTCGTCTGCCATATCATTGTGCGCATCTATAACGCTATTTTGGGACTTTGGATGGATGTTGATAGAGGAATGAGAAGTTGCACCATATCTGCATGTAAGGAAGTTTTTCAGGCCTTACAACAGTTTTTTGAGCATGTCTTCTGACACAGGTTTGTCAGTAGTAGGAAAGTCTATAATGGAGGTGGTGTATGGAGGCACTGACCTGGTTAAGAGTGGGCTAATTGAGACGCGGCCTCTGCTTCTGAGGGATGCAGGAAGGCAATGCCTGGTTCTCTCTCTCGAGCGGCCGCCATATTCTTGTTGCTGCGTGTCTTCTTGCTGCATTCTAATGTCCCCTGGGGTCGGAGGCATGGGGAGCATCAAAGAAAATGGTCATAGCTGAGGTGCCAGATCAGAGGCTGGGGAGCACAAGCACGGTGTTGGTGGATCAGAAGAGCTTCAGAAAGAAGCAGGAGAAGCTGCACGGTCGTGTGCCTCCGTGCCATTTTTGCTCCGGTCCCTCTAAAAGTATTGCTCTAGGTTGTTAGAGATCTTGGGTAGTTGCTTCTTTGCCTTCCCCATCTTCAGTGGATGTTTCCCTGTCAGTTTGCTGTGATTTGGCTTGTGTATAGCGAGATGGTGCTGTGGATTTGTTGCTTGATGCCAGAGCGCTTCAACTATGCGGCCATATCGCTAGGCAGCCTAGCCGCATCCCCTCCTGTTTAGCTCATTTATATTAGATAAAAATAAATGCATCCTGTTTTAATACTCAACTATCACTTGTTCAGTTGGTTTTACTTTTCATAAATGCAACTTTTTGACAAAATGTTGCATCTTTATGCCTTAAATGTGACTTTTACACAGAACAACTCCACATAAACTGGCTTAATTGTCTTCAACAATTTGAACCATTTCTGCTGATAAGAGGATGATGAATGAGGCATAAAATGCGTCAATTTGATAGCCCGACCCACTTTGAAATTTATAACTAATTTAGGACTGATTAGCTGCAATGGGCAACCCTTCCATTTTTTACATTTAATAGGGACACTATATAGAAAATGTCAATGAGAAGTATATATATGACAGTCCCCCTCCAAAAATACATAAATTAATGAATGAATAAGACCTTATGCTGTTGTGCGGCCGTTCCGTGCATTGGGGATAGCAACTTGCAGTCCCCAATGCACGGTCAACTTGAATGGGTCCGTGATCCGTCCGCACTGCAAAAAAATAGAACATGTTCTATTTTTTTGTGGTGCAGAGGCCTCCATTCTGCACTGCAGCTCTAGATTGCGGACCCATTCAAGCTGTTTGTGGGCCCCAATACGGCCACGGCCGGGCAACGGCTGTGTGCATGAGGCCTAACTTAAAACAATTTAAAGAGAACCTTTCACCGATTTTTTACACTGTGTACTAAGTATACAGACATGTAGAGCGGCGCCCGAGGATCTCACTGCACTTACTATTATCCCCAAGCGCCGCTCCGTTCTCCTGCTATGCCCTCCGGTATCTCCGCTCACTAAGTTATAGTAGGCGGAGTCTGCCCTTGTTCTTTTGTAGCGCTGGCCAATCGGATTGCAGAGCTCACAGCCTGGGAGAAAATAACCTCCCAGGTTTTGAGCTCTGCGCTGCCATTGGCCAACGCTAGAGCAGAACAAGGGCAGACTCCGCCTACCATAACTTTGGGACTAAAATCTCCACCTACTATAACTTAGTGAGCGGAGATACCGGAGGGCATAGCTGGAGAACAGAGCGGCGCCCGGGGATAACAGTAAGTGCAGTGAGATCCCCGGGCGCCGCTCTACATGTCTGTATACTTTGTTCACAGTGTAAAAATTGGTGAAAGGTCCTCTTTAAGCCCATAGAATGTTGACCTCCCATGTTAATTCATTACATGATTATCAGATTAGGACTCCCAGTCATTATCACAACTGCTGTAAGAATTTTAATTCCTTAGAATCCGATTTAACTTCCCTTCATTATTATCCATTGTTTCCTTTTTTTTTTTTATACAAGAAAATAGTCAAAGAGTAAACCATGAACCTTTCAGGTTTCTGTATATTCTGTACAAGAATGGGCAGCATTTGCTAATTAAGGTTATAAAGCAAGATTGGATTTTTGTTTCTAATTAACCTTCCTTGTGTTTGCTTATCTGAGAAGGCAAGTTTTTTTTTGTCTCTGTGCATAGAAAATTAGACCTTATTACTCTTTATTGACACTCATTGCAAGAACAAACTCTTTTCACCTGCTAAAATCATCTGCAAATTAATCCTTAGGGTGCGACCATACAGACAGGCTTTTTGATGCAGAGTATCATTAGGAGTGCATCATTAAGGCCTCATGCACACTGCCGTAGTTTTGGTCCGCATCCGAGCCGCAGTTTTGGCGGCTCGGATGCGGACCCATTCACTCCGTGTGCTGTCTGCATCCATTGCTCCGTTCTGTGGTCCGCAAAAAAATATAACATGTCCTATTCTTGTTCGCGCTTTGCAAACAAGAATAGGCAGTTATATTAAAGGCTGTCCGTGCCGTTCTGCAAAATTGCAGTGTATCATTAAGGCCTCATGCACACTGCCTTTGTTTTGGTCCGCATTCGAGCCGCAGTTTTGGCGGCTCGGATGCCCACCCATTCACTTCAATAGGGCCGCAAAAGATGCGGACAGCACTCTGTGTGCTGTCCGCATCCGTTCCTCCGTTCCGTGGTCCGCAAAAAAATATAACATGACGACAAAATACACAACGGTCGTGTGCATGAGGCCTAAAAGAAAGAAAGTATAAAGGACAGATTTGACCTTCTTTTTTTTAATTCACATTTGGCTTTAGCTTCAAAAACTGCATAAAAAACCCAGTGACACCTGTGACACCAAGCCAAAACCAGTATTAGATTCAAAACAGTAGAGTTTCCCCTTTAGCTCCTTTTACAATCCACTCTTGATTTTGGTTTAAAAAAGTATAAAAAATACGAATGTGTAGCAATACTCAAAATTTTTGGGGAAATACAATAAAAGGTTATGGCTATATGTTCAGGTTTTTAAAGCCAAAACAAGGAGTCTATTGCAAAACGGGAGTAGTATTATCTGTCCTTAAAGGATGTTCAAGTTAAAGGGGTTGTGTCACTTAAGCAATTAGATTTTTTTATGTAGAGACAGTAAATACTGTCCTAGTCACCTGAATAGAGAGGAAAGTTCTCATTGAAGTGAATCAGATGGCAGAGCTGTAATTACATCTGCTCGATGCTGCAATGTCGACATCAAGCAGGTAAACAGTATACAGAAGGCAGCGCACATATAAGCACTGCGTTCTCTTCAAGCAGATGATCGGCTGGGGTGCCAGCAGTCAAGCCCCCGACGATCTGATATTAATCACCTATCCTGAGGATAGGTCATCAATAGTAAAAAGCAGACATTGCCTTTAACAGTTTACATAGATTATGTCTATATATGACTGTAATATTTGTATATCATCTCAGACTTTGATAGTGCCTCCTGGTAGCACTGTGGATAAGAGGCAAATGTTTCCTACATGGGGCAGATTTATCATAGCCTGGCACCGTCAGAATATAGTATTGAAATACAGGGATGGAGTTGGCATTCTTGTGGTCTCATGCAAAGTTATGTTTGGGATCCCCCATTGCACTGCTAAGCTCCGCCTCATTTCCCTAAGCTCCACCCCTATCACCCTGTTAAGCACCACTCTCAGCTTAGCAGTGCAGCCTGGGTAATTCTGCTACTGCTGTACAGCTTGAAAATGCCCATCTGTGCTCCTGTGCAGCTAAACTTTGCCTGCTCCACACAAATGTGTGCTCCCCGTGCCCATGTTGCGGACTGCAAATAGTGGTCCGCATTGCACAGGCACTGTGGAACTTGAATGGTTCTATGTTTCTATTGTTCTATTTTTTTCTGGTGCTGAACCACAGACCAAAATCCCACAGAAGCGCTTTGTACTGCTTCTGTGGGATTCTGCTCCACACCGCTCCATACCTTGCAGATTGTGGGGCCCACACGTTCATGTACATGACCCCATAGTCATTTATTTCCACCAATCGACCAGTTGCCCCAATCATTTGCTTGGTTTTTATAGTGTTAAAGTACACTCCTGTTGAACCATAATATGAACGCATTCTTACTTTGAGTTTTTTGGGGAAACTGTCTTTCGACATTTGTCTTTTCTCATTTTCTTATTACATTTTTCCAGTATAATTATAAATTATTATATTTCCAGCAAATCTGGGTGATAACCAATATGGCTTCCATTATGATTTCTATTTCAGCTCCCATAGCTTGTCTCTCTGACAATTTTGCTTAGATATATGGCAGTATAGGAAAATGGAATGTCTTACTTCATGTAACTATGCACATTAGGGGTATTCCAGTGAAAAAGGTAATCAGCTGGATAAGTTGCGTTTTGGCTTTCCGTTTTCGAGATCCATTCAGGGCTCTCACAAGCGGTCCAAAATGGATCAGTTTGAATTCTAATGCATTCTAAATGGAAAAGGATCAGCTTAGAATGCATCAGTTTGCATCAGTTCAGTCTCCATTCCGCTTTGGAGACAGACACCAAAACGCTGCGTCCGTCTGACGAAACTGAGCCAAACAGATTCGTCCTAGCACACAATGTAAGTCAATGGGGAAGGATCCGTTTTTACTGACACAATCTGGCACAATAGAAAACGGATCCGTCCTCCATTGAATTTTAATGGTGTTTAAGATGGATCCGTATTTTTGCTATGTTAAAGATAATACAAACGGATCCGTTCTGAACGGATGCAGACGGTTGTATTATCTGAGCGGCTCCGTCCATGAGTGTGAAAGTAGCCTAAATTAATGTTAGACTGGTGGCTATTCAGCTTGGAGGATTACCACTGATAGCTTTAAGGCCCCTTTCACATGGGCGAGTATTCCGCGCAGATGCGATGCGTGAGTTGAACGCATTGCACCCGCACTGAATCCTGACCCATTCATTTCTATAGGGCTGTGCACACGAGCTGTGATTTTCACGCATCACTTGTGCGTTGCGTGAAAATCGCAGCATGCTCCTCTATATGCGTTTTTCACGTAACACAGGCCCCATAGAAATGAATGGGGTTGCGTGAAAATTGCAAGCATCCACAAGCAAGTGCGGATGCGGTGCGATTTTCACGCACGGTTGCTAGGAGACGATCGGGATGGAGACCCGATCATTATTATTTTCCCTTATAACCATGTTATAAGGGAAAATAATACAATCTACAGAACACTGATCCCAAGCCCGAACTTCTGTGAAGAAGTTCGGGTTTGAATACCAAACATGCCGATTTTTCTCACGCGTGTGCAAAACGCATTACAATGTTTTGCACTCGCGCAAAAAAATTGTGCATGTTCCTGCAATGCACCCGCACCTTTTCCCGCAACGCCCGTGTGAAAGAGGCCTAAGAGCCTGTATGAAGCTTTGCAACTCCCATAGAAGTGTGTGGAACAGCACCATGCATGGTCAACCTATGCTCTGTCTACACAAACTTCTACTGAGGGTCCCAGTGGCCAGATCCTTACTGGTCTAACCGTTAGAGCTTGTACTGTAGATAGGTGATAAATTATTTCAAGGCCAATTCCAGGGGTATCTGTTAAAGAGATCAAACTGGTTGTTACTCAGCTGTAAGATTTATTTTTGCCTACATTTGATTGATTTTAAAGAATAACTGTCACATTTAGACCCTAATTTCAAGTTTCATATATGTAGTTACATAATATTCCAGAATCAGTTACTATAAGGCCCCTGTAGATTGTATTATTTTCCCTTATAACATGGTTATAAGGGAAAATAATAATGATCGGGTCTCCATCCCGATCGTCTCCTAGCAACCGTGCGTGAAAATCGCACCGCATCCGCACTTGCTTGTGGATGCTTGCAATTTTCACGCAACCCCATTCATTTCTATGGGGCCTGTGTTACGTGAAAAACGCATATAGAGGAGCATGCTGCGATTTTCACGCAACGCACAAGTGATGCGTGAAAATCACAGCTCGTGTGCACAGCCCTATAGAAATGAATGGGTCAGGATTCAGTGCGGGTGCAATGCGTTCAACTCCGCGCGGAATACTTGCCCGTGTGAAAGGGGCCTTACACTGACTTACCCCATATTTAATAAGATTCAGCCATTAGCAACCAGTCTGCATAAAACTGCAATTTCACTATTCAGTTAGGATGGCCGCCACTGCCCTCACCCTGAGGCTAATCCCGCCTGCCCTCAGTAGCCAGTAACAAAAGCCCCCCTAAAGTGTCAGTAACCAGAGCCCTCCCCCCCTAAAGGGTTAATCTCCTGCAGCACAAAGGAGTCCTCTTACCACATGTTGCTTTCATTTATACACTGAGCAGGCGGCAGATCTCCCTTCCCTGGTCTGCGCTGCTCCAACTCTGCATTCTCCAGCTCTGCTGAGTGAGGGAGCGTCTGCCAAGTGCAGGGACAGGGAGAAGTGCACACAGCCCAGGCACTGTTATCAGCTGCTGGAGAAGACCTGGCTTTAATAATTTACTTACAGTCCCTGGCTGTCAGTAATCTGACCTTGCACGCAGCCTGCTCTTGCATCCTCCCTCCTTCAACACATAGACGGACCGTGCCTAGCAACCCTATTTTAAGCACAGGTAAAAGTAGGCAGTACAGGGAACAAAACTGTGGAATTAAGGGGTAATTGAATACACAGTGAAAAGTTGAAATAGGGCCACCAAGGTGATAGTAATCACCACAATCCAATACTCCCAAAAAAAAAAAGACAGTTATACTTTAAGGAAAAGCTTAAATAATATAAACAGCTGTAGTGCTTACAGTCTGTCATATAAATCCATAAATTGACATGAGACAGATTAGTGTTTATTTGCATGTGATATGTGTACAAAGAGCTACTCAGATGCTCTGATATTGTGGGAAACAATATCAGCATATATACCTAATTTTGTCAAGATCTCTCAAAGGCCACCAAAACAGCTTTGAATAGTTGAGACAAGGGCACAACAGGTTTTTTTTAAGATGTCCAGCAAGCAATGTGATGTATTAGACCAGGGGTGAACACAGCCTGCCGAGGGCCCCTGTGCAAATTGCCAGTTTCCCCTCCCCCATGGATGACAACAATGACCCTGTGATTACAGGAGTCTAAATGTTGACAAGTACTGGGCACATTTCATATATTAGACATAAATGAATATTCATGGGGGGTAGCAGGATTCATACAGGATCTTATTAGTCTGTCTCTCCTTAAAATAAATGTACCTAGTTGGAATTTCCCACACTCAACACCATTCCTTTAAATGTATAACTCACATCAGCACCACAAGAAAGAAAGAAAGTAGAACATACATATGGTCAAGGTCAGGAAAACAAATATCACATTGCAGCACAAAATACCTCCCAGCAGTACCAAAAGTACACCACGGCACAGCACAAAAATACTTCTCTAGCAATGCAAACAATTACCATAATTCAGCACAACTGGTAGCAACCATGTCCCCCTTCCCACCCCTAACCTGTTGGAAGCAGCATTGTTCTCATTTCCACCGCTTCCCCCTTTAGCAGCATTGTTGTTCCGTTTACCACCCCTCCTATTCTGGCAGTGGCACTGTCCCACTTCTACCCCTTTCCCACTGATATTAGGACTGTCTGCCTTCCCACCCCTCGCACACTGGCAACAACATTGTCCTCCTTATCACATCCCGACACACAATCATTGAAATTAGCCTTGTCAGCCTTTCCAACTTTCTCCTTCTGAAAGAATCTTTGTGTGCCCCCCCCCCCCCCCCCCCCCCGGCGACAGCACCATTTGTCCCTTTCACCCAAATGCAGCCACATTCACCCTAAACTGATTGGCATTTTACCCATATCCTACTCCTCCCAGATTGGGAGGACAGAAGTCCAGGTGATGCTACTGCTGTAATTCTCACTGAGTAAAGGACCTATGGTCATGTATCCATGGTGCCATGTCAGATGATTAACCTCTTCTAACAATGGAAACTCTTGTTATGGGAGCTGGCTGTACAGTTTCTAAACTGATATGCCCCCTGAACAACCAGCCCATTAGGAATCTCCGCATGTAATTGTTGGCAGCCGTGTGATAGTGGACATACAGGTCCCCTCCTCCCCCTGTGTAGGTCATGGTTTATAGAGTTTCCAGCATTAGCGGCAGCAGAATCAGTGCATCTGCTCAACCCTCCACTCACCAACATTGTCTGAACCCATCATTCACTCTCAATTTACTGCTAAAACATGTCTTCTGTGAACCAAGAAATGAAGACCAGCAAGCAGTCAAATAGCATTATTGGGGAATTGGTGATTATTGCTTCTGCGAATAAACATTTAATCCCTCCAGACAACACCTTTAAAAGTAAAATAGTCCATTATGCTGCGAATAAATACACTGGAGTGAAAATTGTCCTATTTTTAACAGTATTTGGAAAGTTATACTATCATTTACATTCAATAAGAAGCTCAAAATAGCTAAAATATTGATGCTGAGGCTGGCAGCATCTGTAGTCATCTCCCAAATTTTTAGACAGCACTCCGTGATGATGATAATACGTAGTAACTTATTTCATATTATTTCAGCCGGGCACAGTGGTACAGCGCCGGTAACACCAGTTATGTGGTCCTGTTAGTGCCTGATGAAGGGCTTATGTTAGCCCGAAACGTTGCAAGCAACTTGTGTACCACTGTGCCCGGCTGAAATAATATGAAATAAATTACTACGTATTATCATCATCATCACAGAGTGCTGTCTAAAAATTTGTGTGATATTTACAGTTCTTGAGGTGGAGCTATACATCATAATTCGGACGTGCACCCAATTTGCCAGTCTCAGAAAGAGTGCTGTGGTCTATTTGTTTTGAAAGCTCTGTAGTCATCTGCCATGTACTTCTCCTGAAACTATATGCATAATAAATAAGCCTTAAATTGTAATTATACAGAACTTGTGTTTCTTAAGCAGCCAACTAATCCTGCAAAGGATTGTACATTCACAAATAAAGTCCCGAAGGAGCTACAATACCATCCTACACTTGTTTATAAGACATTATGTCATGCCCACAATGTTCTGTTTATCCTCTTTATTGAGTACACAGAGCAGTTCTGTTGGTAACAGCATGCAACCGTATTTCTATGTCTAGGAAGAAACGCTAAGGTTTCCTGCTAAACACATTCCGAATCTACTGTGTGGATAAGAATGTATTACATGCCGCTCTGTGGGTAAAGGTCTCTGTTATTGTTTTATATTGTTTATTTTTGATTAAGAAACTAGAAAATCGCTTCAGTTTATACTGTATAATAAAGCAAAATATCGTAGGGGAGGCGTGGAGAGACCTTGATGGTTAGGTGCCTGCCAAAGTTGATCTAGAAAGTTATTTTTATAAATCGAACAAATAACATGTTTCAGGGAGAACCCTTTCTTCAGATACAATTGGTTGCTCCAATTGTATCTGAAAAAGGGGTTCTCCCTGAAAAGTGTTATTGGTTGGATTAATAAAAAAGACCTTTCTGGATCAACTTTGGGCCAGTGCCTGTGCCTTTTTTCCAGACTGGAGATCTCTCCAAGCGTCACCTACTGTATTATCCATTGACATATGGATTTGTCACCCTGGATGATATTGGACGTGACAGCTAGCAACCTTAAATGTGATCCTTACTATGCCTATACAGTGGTTGACTAATCACAGCAGCATAAGGTGAGACTTTTACCTCAACGTTCTCTGATATTAGGTTTGAGAGAATCGAAGTATCCGAAGTGGGCTTCGATACAAATTTCAAGGAAAATTCAATTTGCTGCAAAGCCGTGCTTCATGGAGACAAATTAATTTTCCCTAAAATGGTGTAAAAATAAAGAATATGTACTCCCCTTCAAATCCGTTGAGCACAAAGAGGCTGCTGCGGCCATTTGGATTGAAGATCCCACGCGAAATCTCATGCGCGGTGACGTATGATGTCATCAAGCACCACACAAGACCTCGCATGGGATCTTTTATTATAAAACGACACTGGGTAACCTAATATGTAAAGCCAATTCAGTCAACATAGCAAAAATGATTGCAAATCATCAGACTTGGACCACCTTACAGCGCACTCTGTATGAAAGGACTCATTTACATCAGTACAAAATACAGATGTGTTCAGTCTAGAAAGCTCTGCATTGTAGGAACAACATTTCTCAGGCTGAACGCTGCTTCTCTGAAGTGAACTCACAGCACTATAAGGATTTATGATGCTGTGAATTCCCATCTCACCACAGGTCTACTGAACTGTAGTCACTAACTATGTGACTACAGTTCAGTACACCAGCGGTGAGATGAGAATTCACAGCATCATAAATCATTACGATGCTGCACATTCAATTCAGAGGAGCAGTGTTCAGTCCTGGATATACTGTTCCCAAACAGAGCGTGTTTCCTGGACTGAACACACGCGAAAACTGATCTAATGCTTCAATGGAAAAGCTCATAACTGACATGTCTTAGTAAGTGCTTGTATTCCCATTGAAATGGCACTGCTTCAACTTAACCCCTTAGTTAACCCCATTGATATAGCCTTATGAGGGCTTGTTTTTTTGTGGGACAAGTTCCAGTTTTTAATGGTGCCCAGGGTTGCCAACTGTCCAGAAATTTGTTGGACAGTCTGTAAAAATAGGTGACCTTTTTCCTGTGTCTGTGAAATAAAATAGACGTGCCCGTGATTTTTTTTTTTTTTTTAGGCTGGTGGTACTTGACTAAATTATTTTGGTGGTAATTATAATCATTTTACAGCTCACAGTAAATGCTGGTAATGATTTATTATCAGTATATAGAGCTATAGACATAAATTACTTTAATATTTATCATCCATTATGGTTTTTTACTCTCTGGTCCAATACTTTTGCACAATAAAACCCCTTTTTATTAAAAAGAAAAAATGTTCTTGCATTGCTGCATTCCAAGACCCATAACTTTTTTCTTTTTCTTTCAACAGAGCTTTGTGAGGGCGTCTTTTTGCAGGTTGACTTGTAGTTTTCATTGATATTATTTTGGAGTATATAACACTTTTTGGTCACTTTTTATCCAGTTTTTTTTTGTGGCAAAAAGTAGCAATTCTGGAATATTTTTTACAGCATTCACTTTACTGGATATATGACATGATAAATGTGTAGTGCAGCAATACCCAATATGTGTTTTTTTATTTTTGTATTTTCTCTCAATGTGAAGCATTTTTTTTCCAAATTTGTATTTTTTATAAACTTTTCAACAATTAGGAGGACCATAATACCATAGGTGATCTTTTGATGACTTCTAAAATACATTGCATTATTCATACAGTGCAATGTTTTTTACTTTTGCTATACTGACATCCACCACATTGAAGGAAATGTATGAATAAATTGATAACTGGGAGTTAAAAAGCCCCTTGTCAATTTGTCATATTGTAACAGAGCTGTGAATCCAATGGGTCTCAATGAACAGAACTCCTACTCTTGCTTTCTGTAGCCTAGATGGTCCAATAACAGTGTTGATTATACAAAAAGTATCTGGGTACCAAGTCAGTGTACAGACTAAAATCCTGCCTTTATGTTATAGCCAAAAATATGACCAATTAAATGTAAATGTGATTTAACCAGGGACTGTATACATATAGTTTGTCCCTGTCTCCATTCCCCTATGGGGCACCAGAGCTAGCCTGCTATTGATTTACTTAAATTCAGGTCCTGTATGGTAAAAGGTATGGTAGCACTTGTCTGCATCTGCGCTGTCTTAAACGAGGCATATCCGGTCTGATGTACCTCACTTCTGGTATTTGGAACGCGCTATGCGTTCCACCGCCTGTCGGCGCTTTTCAGATGCGCTCTATACAGCACCTAGATGACATCCTTCCGTCCGAATTAGTATGTATTATAGAGCGCGATTATTGTAACCAGCATCACTGTTATCTTTGTAAATCTGGGTATATATGATTTTGAATCGAGAATCATAAAGATATTATAAATCAATGCGATGTCTGTCTGACCACATGACCGGAGGTGACGTCAGACGCGCGGTTTTCAACATAGCCTGTAAAAGGAAACAGTAGTAATATCACTCATGCGGTCCTTTTTATCTTGGTGTCCTTAGCATACGTGTCTTATTATTTGCAGCGTTTATGTATCAACAAAACGCTGTCCCCTGATGAACCATTTAGATATCTCCTTTTAGGGAAACGCATCGGAAAGATTGTTTATTCAGCAGGGACATCTAGGGAATCTGAGGGTTTAGCCACCGATAAACGGGGTCGCCCCTTTCGTGGTGGGTGCTCTGCTTTTAGGCAGGGGTAGCCGGCAGGTGTAACCCATGGAAAGAAGATCTTACCCACCCCATTTTCTTGGCTGCAAGCCCACAGACAACCTGGTGATGTGTAACCGTGAGTCTCCTAACATCTTGAGACCATCTGTATGCAAGTAACCGTGAGTTTTCACCAAACAACTGCTGGTTATCTCTTGCATCTCTGTAGGGTCTATCATAAACACGGATGATAGGCTGGTTACTTTTTCCTTGCTGAAATTATATTATTTTACTGTGCTGCTGTTGTATCCTCAGTGCAGGTATCAGATATAGGTCATCATACCTACCTTTAATAGATATTAGCTTGGGGTTTGCTATTTTATCTGCATATAAATAAAAGTTAAATTTTAGGGGTTCTTGTTCAGTGATAGCTTCATAATTTCCTCTACGCAAATGCATCTTGCATGTCTGTGATATATTGCATATTGTAACAGAGTTTGATACTGTCAACACGAACTGTACCTTGTTAAAATGTGTAGGGAAATGAGGACAATGAGTACAGCAACTTGTAAAAATAGTCAGACATTCACAGGAGTTATAACAGAGGAACAATACAATTCAGAGGTCACTGCTAATTTGTAATTTAATGTACTAAAAGATGTCAGGAGAGCTACAGAAACTTAGAAATCACTGCATATTCATGCTGGACATGTTTTTGTAGAAGGGATTATGTATTATTTATTAAGCTGTCTTCTAATACTGCTATTCAGAGTTTACTTTCAGCAATGTGATGACAAATTATGCAAACAAATCACAGTGAGTCATTAAGTTTTGCAGAAGAGAAAACGTAAATAATTAATTTTAGTACATGTACCTAATTCAAAGTACATTTAGCTCTGTGCCTTCTGTGTGGCTTATGGGTTCTTTTCCATTTTGAAAGGGATTCGCTCTCTAGGACAGAATTTAGAGGCAACACCAATTCTACAGGTACTGTACATCTTAATAAATTAGAATATCATTGAAAAATGTATTTATTTTAGTAATTCAATTAAAAAAGTGAAACTCATATATTCTATAGATTCATTACATACAGAGTGATCTATTTCGACTGTTTATTTATTTTAATGTTGATGATTATGGCTTACAGCTAGAGATGAGCGAATCGGATCAGACAAAGTGGAATTCGATCTGAATTTCAGGAGAAATTTGATTTGCAACAAATACGAATTTCCTCGCACTTCGTGGTAACGAATCCCAATTTTTACTAAAATAGCGGCTACAATGGCAGCTACACGTGTGAGGACATGGGACAAGGAACTCTGGGAAGGCAGGCTGACCCATAATGCCATGCATGCAGCCAATCAGCAGCCAGCCAGCCCTGTGATGTTACAGCCTTATAAATACGGCGGCCATCTTAGAGTCAGACATTTTCCAGTGTCCTGACTGCAGGAACAGACGTGAGAAGGTGCTAGGGAAAACAATAGGAAATCCTCATTGTGAAAAAAAAACTGAAAAAATTATTTATAAATCATTTCACAGCATGAGAAAGGGAAACGATAGGGAGAAATCATTTCACAGCATCTTAGTGCAGGCAGAGACGTCTAAATTCGCTAGGGACAGTGCTAGAAAAACCTCATTGTGAAAAAGGTTTACAAGTGCAGGGAAACATTATTTGGGGATGCAAATAGCCATTATACAGTTCTGGCATTCCAGAAATTTGTTCTTGTTATTGGGGAGCAAGTGCTATGTTGAAAAGCCTTTAGTGGCTTATATCTGTGGAAAAAGAAAAATATATATGCACTTCACTTCTGCAATTATTTGTGTTGAAAGAGTTTAGTGGCTTATTTCAGTACAAAAAGGAAAAATATATACGCAATTCACTTCTGCAGTTATATGTGTTGAAAGCGTTCAGTGTCCTATTTCAGTACAAAAAGGAAAAAAATATACGCATTTGACTGTTGCATTTATTTGTGGTGAAAGACTTTAGTGGCCTATTTCAGTACAGAAAGAAAAATATATACGCACTACACTAGTGCATTTATTTCTGGCAAAAGCATTTAGTGGCCAATTTTAGTACAGAAAGAAAAAAATATACACACTTCACTGCTGCAGTTATTTGTGGCAAAAGTGTTTAGTGGCCTATTTCAGTACAGAAAGAAAAATGTATTCTCAGTTCACTTCAGCGGTTATATGTGTTGAAAGCGTTTAGTGGCCTATTTAATTTCAAAATGGAAAATATATTCTCAGTTCACGTCGGCGGTTATATGTGTTATTTTGTATTTCAGTACAAAAAGAAACATATATTTTCAGTTCACGTCAGCGGTTATATGTGTTGAAAGCATTTAGTGGCCTATTTCAGTACAAAAAGAAACATATTCTTAGTTCACGTCGGTTGTTATATGTCTTGAAAGCGTTTAGTGACCTATTTCATTACAAAAAGAAAAATGTATTCTAAGTTAACGTCAGCGGCTATATGTCTTGAAAGCGTTTAGTGGCCTATTTCAGTACAAAAAGAAAAATACATTCGCAGTTCACTTCGGCGGTTATATGTGTTGAAAGTGTTTAGTGGCCTATTTTAGTACAAAAAAGAAAAACATATTCTCAGTTCACGTCAACGGTTATATATCTGGAAAGGGTTTAGTGGCCTATTTCATTACAAAAAAATATATTCTCAGTTCATGTTGGCAGTTAAATGTGTTTAAAGCATTGCTGGGAGTCAGCAGGGTGGCAGCAGTGGGAGGTCGAGAGCCAAACGTGCCCGGGGTAGACCACAAGCCCAGGAAGTATTGGTGCAGGGGTTCACAAAAGCAGCAGTGGTAGCAGTCAGTCAGTGCGGACTGTTGGGGGGAAAATCACCTACTTGACTAAGGAGGCTACAATGTCCATATGTAGAATATGTGGGCAGAAGGTGAAGTGTGGCCAGAGTGCCAGAGTTGGCACCACAGCCCTGCGTCAACATATGCAGCGTCACCATATGTGGTATCCTGATGCTGCTGCTGCTTCTGCTACTGCCATCTCCACACTATGTCAACTTGCCACTCTGTGGTATCCTCCTGATGCGGCTGCTGCTGCTACTGCCACCTCCACACTATGTCACCTTGCCACTATGTAGTATCCTGCTGCGCTACTGCCATCTCCACTATGTCACTTTGCCACTCTGTAGTTTCCTCCTGACGCTGCTGCTGCTACTGCCATTTCAACAGTATATCACCTTGCCTTATATCATGCTGCCACCAACTCCAGACGGTGTCTTGGGCCACTCGGTGGCCTCCTTCTGATGCTGCTGCTGCTGCCGCCACCTCCACACTCTGTCATTGGGCCACTCTGTGGTCTTCTCATGTTGCTGCCAACTTCAGACTGTGTTATTATTCCATTCAGTGGCCTCCTTCTGATGCTGCTGGTGCCACCTCCACACTCTTATCATTGGGCAACTCTGTGGTCTCCTCATGCTGCTGCCAACTACAGACTCTGTCAGTGTGCCACTCGGTAACCTCCTCATACTGCTGTCAACTCCAGACTCGGTCACTGGCCTCCTAATGCCAGTGACACCTCCACACTTTGTCTTCGTGCCACTCTGTGGCCTCCTCATGCTGCTGCCACCTCCACACTCTCTCGCCGTCATGCTACTCTGTGGCCTCTTGATGCTGCCACCACCTCCAGACTCGGTCATTGTGCCACTCCGTGGCCTCCTCTTGACAGCCAGGATCTTTAGCAATGACCTTTTGTGGCTTAGCCTTCTTGTAGAGCAGGGATGTCAAACTCGTGGCCCTCCAGCTGTTGCAAAACTACAACTCCCATCATGCCTGGGCATACTACAGCTGTCAGGGAATGATGGGGGTTGTAGTTTTGCAACATCTGGAGGGCCATGAGTTTGACATCCATGAGAGGGTGTCAATGACTGTCTTCTGGACAACTGTCAAGTCAGCAGTCATGATTGTGTAGCATACTGAACCTGACTGAGGGTCCATTTATACGCTTAGGAAACCTTTGCAGGTGTTTTGTGTTGATTAGCTGATTAGAGTGTGACAGCATGAGTCTACAATAGATATTGACTTTTGGGTTTGAATAATCATCAAAATTAAAAGGAATAAACACTCTGGGGGCCATTTATCAAACTGGTGTAAAGTATAACTGGCTTAGTTGCCCATAGCAACCGATCAGATTCCTTCTTTAATTTTGGACAGCTCCTTTTTGATTGCTATGAGCAACTAAGCCAGTTCTATGTACTTTACACCAGTTTGATAAATGACCTCCTCTGTGTGTAATGAATCTATATAATATGTGAGCTTTACTTTTTGAATGGAATTATTGAAATAATTAAACTTTTTGATGAAATGCTAATTTATTGTGATGCACCAGTAAGCATATTTTTGTGTTGGAAGGGTTTTGTGTGAATATCAAGGTATTTCATGAGTCGTCCTGGTGCATGTGACTACCCATGAAAGCGCTGTGACATTTGAGAATCTGATGTATAAAAGTGTTCCTTAATTCATCCAATCTGTACTGAAAAGGTCATTTAGACGACCCAGATGCATACCACATGATTAGCCATGATATCGCAAGCAAAGCAGGTCAAGTGTTAAATGGGTATTCTCATCTGGAATATTTATGGAATTTAGATAGGAAATGCTATAAATGTCACATAGGAGCCTATTTCCAGAAGTTGGTCCTAAAGTGAACATGTCTATTTCCAGAAGAGCCAAAACAGTTAATGAAGGGTGGCCGCACTTGCATGGCTTGCTCTCCATTCACTTCAGGGGCCCCATTCTGGAGATACTGTATTAGTAGGACCCAGAGGTGGCACCCACACCGATACGACATCTATGGCATATCTCAGGAGAAAATACCCTTTTAAAACATTGAATCTTCACTAAAGCATACCTATACAGATGTAACATAGTTAACAGTCACAATTGGTGAGATGTCACATCTAGTTAATGCTTTCTTACATGTATTGTAAATAAACGCAAGATAACTGATTAGGGCAAAGTAGCAACAGTAACCTATAGCCCCCTTGTCTATAAGTATTCAGAAGCTTTTTCAGTCCACCCAAAAATCTGTCTAGTGTGAATAACTAAATGCTATTGGGGGCTGCTATTTATCCTTGTGGAAAGCAACTAGTAGATGCAAGGAGTGTTATCGGGCAACTAATGCTCCTCTGGGAAAAAGTATACAAAAAAAAGAAAAAAAGAAAGTTGTGCCTCTAGCACTACCTTCTAGTACCCTTATTCTAAAGGTACTTTCACACTAGCCTTTTTCATTTCCGGCACTGAGTTCCGTCACAGGGGCTCAATACCGGAAAAGAACTGATCAGGCATATCCCCATGCATTCTGAATGGAGAGAAATACGTTCAGGATGCATCAGGATGTCTTCAGTTCAGTCACTGAACGGAGTTTGGGACGGAGGAAATATCACAGCATGCTGCGGTATTGTCTCCATCAAAAATTCCAGATCAGTTGCCGGAATGCCGGCATTAATTTGAATTGAAATGTATTAGTGCTGGATTCGGCATTAAAAATACCGCAATGCTGGATCCGTCCTTCCGGTCTGCGCATGTGCAGATCGGTAAAAATGTGAAAAAAAAATATAACGGATGACATCCGGAGAGACGGATCCGTTTGCATCTTTTCTGTCTCTTTCTTTGCTTGATCCATCACCATGGTAAAAGATCATGTGACGGACCATGTGATGACCGGAGTGACGTCACCACAGGTCCTTTGACTGCAATCAGCAAAGAAAGAGACAGAAGAGATGACGGCTACATGAACAAGTGGATTAAGGTGAGTTTAATTATTTTTAAAAATTTTTAACCCCTCCAGCGCTATTGTACTATGCATTTTGTATTCAGAATGCTATTATTTACCCTTATAACCATGTTATAAGGGAAAATAATACAATCTACAGAACACCGATCTTAAGCCCGAACTTCTATGAAGAAGTTCGGGTTTGGGTACCAAACATGCCGATTTTTCTCTCGCGCGTGCAAAATGCATTGCAATGTTTTGCACTCGCGTGAAAAAATTGCATGTTCCTGCAACGCACCCGCACCTTTTCCCGCAATGCCTGTGTGAAACCAGCCTAACAGCTTTCTTTTTTCTTTCACAGGGTACTGCTTTCCTTAAAGAGACTAGCCCTGTATGGAGACTTATTGCAATTCTCCATAGGAAAATAATATGAAAAGAGGTATCTCCCAGGGAAACAGAACCATCTCACCAGTGCTAACTTTTAGAGGTGGATCTGTATGAGTCAGAGCAGACTTTTTAACAAGCCTTGGGATATGACAAGGGATTTTAATTAATAGGTAGCCACTTTTAAAAGGTAGCGCTAGAGATGGTTCTCTTGCCCTTTGCATATTTCTTCCCTCGGAAAGATAACTAATTTGCATAAGTAAACATGCCAGAAGGGGAGAAGGTAGAGCAATATATCTGCCTTTTCTGCTCTTACATTAGTGTATCCGCTCAGGTATGGAGAGAGAATTTGTACATTTATATTAACCAACAGAGAAATGGAAAAGAACATGCCCCATCGCAAAGATCAAACACATTATGATGTAGGGTTTCGTTAACAGTGCATTTGCCCTAGGGAAGCTCTGCATGTTTTTCCCCATTTTTAAATTAAAATGAATAATAAAAAATTTAAGATAATTAGTATTGCCGTGTCTCAAAATGCTTGTACTATTAAAATATTAAAGTATTTATCCGATATGGTGACTGGTGGAGCAGAAAAAAATGGATCATTCACAATTTTTTGGTTTTCTTCACTTCCCACAAAATTAAATAAAAATTGATTAAAAAAAAGTCATATACACCCCAAAATGGTATTAATAAACAATACAGTTGGCCCCACAAAAACTGAACCCTTAGGCCTCATGCACACAAACATTGTTTTGGTCTGCATCCAAGCTGCAGTTTTTGCGGCTTGGATGAGGTCCCATTCAATTCAATGGGGCCGTAAAAAAGATGCGGACAGCACTCCATTTGCTGTCCGCAACCGTTGCTCCGTTCCGTGGTCCGCAAAAAAAATATAACCTATCCTATTCATGTCCATGTTGTGGACAAGAATAGGCAGTTATATTAATAGCTGCCCGTGCCGTTCCACAAATTGAGGAACGCACACGGACGCCATCTGTGTTTTGCGGATTGGCAATTTGCGTACCGCAAAACGCACAACAGTCCTGTGCATGTATCCTTACATGACTCTGTAGCTGTAAATATAAAACAGTTACAGGGCTCAAAATGGATGGATGGAGACACAAAAGAAAATATTAACTTTTTTCATGTTTTAATTTTTTTTAAATAGCTATTCGCCAGCTTTGTCATTCCAGCTATTTGTTATTGGGCTGCAAGTGCTATGTTGAAAAGCATTTACTGGCTTATATCTTAGTATCTTTAGTATCTTATATCAGTACTACAAGAAAAATATATACGCATTTCACTTCTGCAGTTATTTCTGATAAAAGCGTGTAGGGGAGTATTTCATAAAAAAAGAAAAAATGTGCGCACTGCACAGTTGCAGTTATTTCTGGTAAAAGCGTATATGGGCATATTTCAGTACTACAAGAGAAATATATATGCACTTCACTTTAAGTTTTTTACGATCAAAGCGTATAGGATCGTATTCTAGTACAACAAGAAAAATATATTCTCAGTGCATTTCTGCAGTTAATTCTGGTAAAAGCGTATAGTGGCATATTTCATTCCAACAATAAAAATATAGTCTCATTTCACTTTTGCAGTTATTTCTGTTAAAAGCGTATAGGGGCGTATTACAGTAAAAAAAGTAATATATATATGCACTTCACTGGTGCAGCTATTTGGGGCAAAAGCATTCAGTGGCCTTTTTCATTATAGAAAGAAAAAAATACCACTTCACTGGTGCAGTTATCTGTGGCAAAATGGTTCAGTGGCCTTTTTCAGTACAGAAAAAAATATATATGCGCAATTCACTGGTGCATTTATTTCCGCTGAAAGCGTTTACTGGCCTATTTCAGTACAAAAAGAAATATATATTCTCAGTTCGCAACGGTGATTGTATGTGTTAAAAACATGGTTGGGAGTCAGCAGGGTGGCAGCAGTGTGAGGTCGGGAGCCAAAGGTGCCTGGAGGATAAGCACCTGCTTCGCAGCAGCATCCTACCTACCCGGGAAGTAATGGTGCAGGGGTTAACGGAAGTAGCGGCAGTAGCAGTCAGTCAGTGCAGCGGGTATATGTGGTAAAATCTTTATTTAAGTATTTTGGTTGAAAAACAAATTTTATTCAGCGTCAGCGCTGAGGTTATATGCTGTGTGGGGACTCGCTCTGGTAGATAGGATTAGTGGACCCAGTATAGAGGCAACAAGTTCTTTGGATCAAACATTTCAGTGTTTTATTCACACTTTAGGCAAGTGACAAAACAGGTGAGCAGTACCAACCTGTTTTCATGCTAAACAGGTAGCAAGCCTTCATCCAGACACAAGGCTGCCAGATCCCAACACAGAGACCTGGCTTTTCAGCCCAGCTGCCTATTTAAGGATAGCTAGGTGCTGCCAAAACCCGGACCGGCATTTAAAATATGGTCCGGTATTTGACCTCACCTTGTTGTAAATCAGCCCAGCAGCACATGCTGGGAGGAAAATACCTGTTTTCCCAGACCAAACCTCTTACTGTTTCACAGCGGTAAAATCTCCATGATGTCTCCATAATAAATCTGCAGCGTGGGAGCCCCTTGTGGCTTCTACACACTTCCAAAATCAACTTTCAGCGGAGCGAATAGATGCTGGATGACCGGGACGCTCATTACTTTCCCAGGAGCTAATGTCGGGAGCAGTGCTTCATTTCTGAGTCGTCCATATAGTGCGGGGAATCCAAACACCCTCTCCATCTCCGTATTTCAGTCGCAGTTAATTGTGGTAAGACCTTTTGAGATGTATTTCGGTTGAAAAACAAATTGTATTCAGCGTTCAGCGCTGCAGTTATATGTGGTCAAATCCTTTGTGATGTATTTTGGTGGAAAAACAAATCTTATTCAGCTTTCAGCACTGTACCTATATGTGGCAAAATCTTTATTGATGTATTTCGGTGGACAAACAAATTGTATTCAGCGTTCAGCGGTGCAGTTATATGTGGTACAATCTTTTGTGATGTATTTTGGTGGAAAAACAAATCTTATTCAGCATTTAGCTCTGTACTTATATGCGGTAAAATCTTTTGTGACTTATTTAGGTGGAAAAACTAATTTTATTCAGCGTTCAGCACTGCAGTTCTATGCGGTAAAATCTTTTGTGACATATTTTGGTGGAAAAACAAACTTTAATCAACGTTCAGCACTGTAGTAATATGCGGTAAAATCTTTTGTGATGTATTTCGGTGGAAAAACTCATTTTAATCAGCGTTCAGCGCTACAGTTATATGCGGTAAAATCTTTTGTGACTTATTTCGGTGGAAAAACAAATTTTATTCACCGTTCAACACTGTAGTGATATGTGGTAAAATCTTTATTGAAGTATGTCAGTCGAAAAAACAAAATTTATTCTGCGGTCAGCGCTGCGGTTATATGCAGTAAAATCTTTAGTGACATATTTTGATGAACTTTTCTGGGCTCAAAGCTATCTTGACGCTTTGTCTTGTCATTGTCTGTAGTTACTAGAAGCCTGTTCATGCCAGGCAGGTTCCACCAGAAGTATCTTGGTCAATCGACACTGTCATTGTGCCATTCTGTGGCTTCCTCGTGCTGCTGCCACCTCCACACTCATTGTGCTGCTCTGTGGTCTCCTCCTGATGCTGCTGCTGCCATCTCCAGACTATGTAATTGTGCCACTCTTTGGCCTACTCATGCTGCTGCCACCTCCAGACTTGGTCAATGTACCTGTCACGAGTTGGAGGTCCCAGGAGAGACCTCTGCGTCGTCAAGCAAAATCATACAGCAATACGGTACAGTCACAACAGAGTTTATTGCACAAACAGAATCCAAGGAGGGAAACACAGGGAAATTCAGAGCTCTATGTACCGTCCGCACAGTGGGAGGAAAACTCCCACTGTGTCACTGTCTAGTAATACTCCAGAGGGGTGTGACTAAGCAACTCCTGGTATTCACTAGGGCCCCAGGATGGTATGGTTAGGCTTTGCCGCAGGGAGTTGCCAGGGTCCACTCTGGAGCGTGAACTAGACAGTGACAACAGGAGCAAACGGACAACATGTACCAGAAGGTACCGACGGTACATAGGCAAACATAACAAACAGGCAAATGCAAGCAGGCAACTAAAAACACAAGCAGGAGTTCACGCAAGGGAACAGGAGTGGCAATGAGCAGAGAAGGACTAGCTCCACCAGTAGCACTCTGCAGCAAGGCACGCTGCAGCAAGGGCTTGCTGAACAGAGACATATGAATACACACAAGGTAACTCAAACATAACTGGCAGAACAGATAACAAAAACACAGGAAAGAGGACAGCAATGAACAAGTAGGAAACCCACAGAGCACAGACAGACACGGATCCCATGGGTCAGCAGCATGGGAGAGTGAGTACAAACTAGGAGCAGGACAAGACAACACACACCAGGAGAGCTGACCCAGAACTAAGGAAACCTCAGCCTTATATACAGGTTTCATGGGTGCAGCAGAGAGGCCACACCCATGGAGCAGACAGGGAGGATGAACTCCAGATAGGAACACAGGGGAGTTAGCCATAAAGAATCACAAAGAACACACAGAAACGAACCTGCAGCGAGGAGCGCTGAACGAGCAAGGACAGAAGGTCACAGCCAGAGATAGTGGCTGTGACAGTGCCACTCTGTGGCCTACTCATGATGCTGCTGCCACCTCCAGACTCTGTCATTGTGCCACTCTGTGGCCTACTCATGCCGCTTTCATCTCTAGACTCCGTCATTGTGCCACTCTGTGGCCTACTCATGCTGCTGCCACCTACAGTCTCTGTCGTTATGCCACTCTGTGGCCTACTCATGCTGCTGCCACCTCCAGACTCTGTCATTGTGCCACTCTGCAGCCTACTCATGCTGCTGCCACCTCCAGACTCTGTTGTTGTGCCACTCTGTGGCCTACTCATGCTGCTGCCGCTGCCACCTCCAGACTTGTTTATTGTGCCACTCGGTGGCCTCCTCATACTGCTGCCATCTCCAGACTATGTCATTGTGCCACTCTGTGGCCTACTCATGCTGCTGCCACCTACAGTCTCTGTCGTTGTGCCACTCTGTGGCCTACTCATGCTGCTGCCACCTCCAGACTCTGTCATTGTACCACTCTGCAGCCTACTCATGCTGCTGCCACCTCCAGACTCTGTCGTTGTGCCACTCTGTGGCCTACTCATGCTGCTGCCGCTGCCACCTCCAGACTTGTTTATTGTGCCACTCGGTGGCCTCCTCATACTGCTGCCATCTCCAGACTATGTCATTGTGCCACTCTGTGGCCTACTCATGCTGCTGCCACCTACAGTCTCTGTCGTTGTGCCACTCTGTGGCCTACTCATGCTGCTGCCACCTCCAGACTCTGTCATTGTACCACTCTGCAGCCTACTCATGCTGCTGCCACATCCAGACTCTGTCGTTGTGCCACTCTGTGGCCTACTCATGCTGCTGCCGCTGCCACCTCCAGACTTGTTTATTGTGCCACTCTGTGGTCTCCTCATGCTGCTTCTTCCTCACCACTATGTCATAGGTCCACTCTGTGGACTTCTCATGCTATTCCCACCCTTCCCCACTTCATGACTGGTCCGCTATTTTGGCTTTCTGCCTGGCTGACATTTATTTGACACTTTTGATCTGTCAGAATTAAGGAAACATGAGACGCACAACGGATCCTGTCTGTGTAGGAGCTTTAGAGGGATTCTGTCACCAGGATTTTACTTACTGAGCTGTTAACATGACCACATCATTCTTCACTATTTATATTACAATATACTAGCATTACTGTCCTGTGTCTTGTAATCGCTTTTATTAATATGCAAATTACCTAAATAAGGAGCCCTAGGGGCTGTCCCTCCATTTGCACATTAATAAAAGCAATTTTATAGACAAATTACAAGACACAGGGCAGTAATACTAGTATATTGTAATACAGTCCTGATCAAAAGTTTAAGGGCTGTTTCGCACGAGCGGATGCCGTGTGTGACATCCACCCCGTGAATGACAGCCAAGACCCGATGCGAACTGCAGAAGCACGGAGCATTAACATCATTGATAATGCTCCGTGCCTCTCTGTGACCTCTTTACTACGAAATCACAGTGACAACTTTATCTCACTGTGATTTCGTAGTAAAGAGATCACAGAGAGGCACGGAGCATCATCAATCATGTTAATGCTCCTTGCAGTCTGCATAGGATCTTGGCTGTCATTCACGTAGCGGATATCACGCACGGCATCTGCTCGTGTGAAACAGCCCTAAGACCACTTGAAAAATGGCAAAAAAATCATATTTTACATTGTTGGATCTTAACAAGGTTCCAAGTAGAGCTTCAACATGCAACAAGAAGAAATGAGAGTGAGACAAAACTTTTTTTGAGCATTCAATTAATTGAAAATAACGATTAAACTGAAACAGGCTGTTTTTCAGCTGATCCAAATTTTAGGACCACATGCCTTTAAAAGGCCAAATCTGTGCAAAAATGTGGATTCATTGGGCCAGATTTATCATTAGCTCAAGTCAGAATAATGGAGCGAAAAAGTTGCAAATTTTTGCGCAATCACTAAAACTGCGCAAAAATTTGAAACTTTTTTCTGCTCTGCACTATGCTCGCCAGTTTTCTGAAAGTGGGCGTGTTTTCTTATGTAAATTAATCTCTAGACAGATTTACTATTACGACTATTTAAAAAGTCGCAAAAAAGTCGCAAAAAATTGCGCAAGTTCACTCCCGTGAGGACGATGCTTATCTTAAGAGACTTTTTAATAGAACATGCGACTTTTTCGTAAAGATGTGCAACTTTTGTAAAGCTGCTTACTGACGAATAAACTGCTACCGTCAAACCACATTTATTACAGTCTTAAAGGGCCGATCATAAATCTGACTTGGCTAAAACTGACTTTAGCCATATGTGAAAGTGGAGTGAGCTGTCAGAGTCATGATAAATCTGGCCCATTGTCATTTTCTGTCAGGTAGTCACACGTTGTGATGGCAAAGGCAAAAAAACTCTCCCTTTTTGAACATGGTCGGGTTGTTGAACTGCATAAGCAGGGTCTCTCACAGCGCGCCATCGCTGCTGAGGTGGGACGCAGTAAGACAGTCATTTGGAATTTCTTAAATGATCCTGAGGGTTATGGAACAAAAAAGTCAAGTGGAAGACCCAAAAAAATGTCATCAATTTCCCACTCACCTCATGGAAACGCTTGCATCAAGCATGCCAAAACAAATTTTTGAAGTGATAAACAATAACGGCGGAGCTACTCATTACTGAGTTCATGTTTGGAAGTTAGATTTCTGTTTTGGGGGGTTTAGTTTTTTTTTTGGGAGGTGTGGTCCTAAACTTTTGATCAGCTGAAAAACAGCCTGTTTTAGTTTATTTGTTGTTTTCATTAAATTGGATGCTCAAAAAATGTTTTATCTCACTCCCATTTCTTCTTGTTGCATGTTGAAGCTCTACTTGGAACCTTGTTAAGATCCAGCCATGCTAAATATGATTTTTTGCCATTTTTCAAGTGGTCTTAAACTTTTGATCAGGACTGTATACAGCATGGAGATTGATGTGGTCATGTCAACAGCTCAGTAAGTGAAATCCTGGTGACAGAATCGCTTTATGGCCTGTATGGTCCCATCAGAATTGGCTTATGAATTGGTAGCCAAAAGCAGGAGTGGGTAGAAAACACAGAAGAATACATTCGGGTTGAAGCAAATTTTTCCGAAAAATTTAGTGAACCGGCTGAATCAATTTTTTTTTAAAATACACTCATCTCTAATAATAACATCAAGTTCCGTATACCTATGGTATAGTATCTCTACATTTCCTGTTACTTTCTATATTCTAGATCTATTATCCTGTAGTTTAATGCCAAATTTTCCCCTTTTAATTTTGTATTGTTTACCACTGAACTCTTCTTTGTGAGTTTTCTCTTAATTGGCAAGTACATATAGTTTTAGTTCTATCACCACCTTCTGACCTACTGTCTGCAATTACTGAATGCTTTATTTCCTGCGTCCCACAACCATCTTATTAGTATTAAGTTCCTGACACAAATTATTCTACCCCAGGGGAGAAAAAGACACTGTTGCTATTATTATACTGGCTGAGCGTTCACCTTTACCTCCATCACCTCCAATTTAGCTGTAACATGAACTTGATAAGGTCTGTCTTCCTTACATATCCACTGGGCAGCTCTCAACTTATTTTTTTTAACTGGTGGTTTTCAAGGTTACAGTCGTTTGACTCCATTTTGATATAACAGCTGCTTGCAAATGAGTTGTTAGAAAGCCAACCAACAATATTTTATTATTCACTTCAGAATTACCACTGTGCCCGTAAATTGCTTTTTCCGCAGTCTCATTAAAATACATGTATCTTGAAAACAGTTTAAAGTTAGGACTATAACAGAACTAAATAATTTTTTGCAAATATTAGTTTTGTTTATTGTCTAAAATAAATGACAACAATGCGTTAATTGCCAATATTCTCCCGGGGAAGTTTTTTCCCTTTCTTCCTACTGGAATCTATTAGTGATGATCGCGCATGCTCGGCCGAACATCTATTCGGCTCGAGGATCTCGATGCTCAGCACATGGTGGTACTCAGCCGAATACCACATGTGCTTGAGAGCCATGCTTGAGTCTCCTCCCCGCACGTTTCTTGGCTGCTATGTAGCCAATAAACGTGCAGGTAAGTGCTGTTCTCACTGTAATGCCAGTAGCTATGTTGGATGCTGGCATTACAAGTGATTGGCTGGCTGTAACGCGTCATCGGGTGCTATATAGCACCCGATGATGCATGTTCGGATCATTCGTAGTCAGGGAGAGCTGAGCATAGGAAGGAACAGAGAGTGTAGGGAGTGTAATTGAATATTTTTTTGTACCAAATTACATCTTTGTAAGGACTATTGTGTGTGACAGCAGCAATATATGTTTGTAGCGCAACCTGCTCTAAATTGCTCAGTGTTAGGGAGAGCTGTGCATAGGAAGGGACAGACAGTGTAGGGAGTGTAATAGGAAGATTTTTATACAAAAAACTTTTCAGAGACCCAAAAGTCCTATTAAGAATTGTTGTGTGTGACAGCAGCAATATATATTTTTAGCGCATCCTGCGCTAAATACCGTGTAATAGGCCGCTGAGGACAGTTAAATTATTTGCGCCACATCTCCTGTTTAAAGTGTGAGCATCCCTAAAATATCAGTGACATCACTTATATACATACTAACAAAGTTCTAATATAACACATTAACCTAATAGGCCAGTCAGCATATAAAAGTACAAAATGCCCGGGGTGGTTACTAATCTCCCTCCTCCCATATCAAACAGACCTATTCCCCCCCCCCCCCCCCCCCCCAGGCCTGGCCACGGCTGTCGCGGAGGTGGCGGGCGACTCCGCCCTCATTCCGGCTGTCTCATAGTACGCTGTAAATCATACTCTATTCACCCAATGTACAAAAATGCTGCGGCCTAGTCATCCCCTGACGGTTATCAGTGTAGTTAGAATATACACAGTTTGGTTTTAGATTTTCAGTTGTCAGTTCCACTCCAGCCGTATCGCTTTCAACTATGTCTGTTTCTTCCCTTTACATTTAATAAACTCAAATTCTTTTACTCTTTGCATTAATCTTTCCAACTCTTGTAGTGTAGGGGCCCTGTCTATCACCTAATTCCTAAGGATTAGTACCTTGGCCAATAGGAGTCCCTTTAACCAGCAAATCTGTTCACTTTTTAATACTTTATGTTTGAACTCAGGGGGGAATAGTCTGAGTATGGCTACTTCAATTGTTAAAGGGGGGTATTTTCAGTTATTGTCCCCATGCCCTGAAATATGCTTTGCCAGAAGGTCTTGATAACCAGACAGCTCCACAACATATAAACATATCCAGCATCGGAGAAGGAGCATTTCAAACAACAAAATTATTTTCCTTTTTTTCTATACATTTTAGATAGGAGACCCGGGGTGAGATATAGTCGGTGTACTATTTTAAATTGAGTCAACCGGTGTTGGCGTGAGAGAGAGGCCTTCTTAATATTTTGATATATCTCCCGCCATTGAAGTGGGTTGCATTCCCCTATATCCGCTTCCCATTTACAAACACTTTTGAACAGTGCTTAATTCCTTTATTAATCTACTGTAGATTTGTGAAACCCTAACTTTTTTCCCAAATGAATTGTAACAAAAACTTAAGTGTCTGCGTTCCTAGTGTTTGAGAAATTTTATTTCGCGTATATGCTAGTGCATGCTTAAGTTGGGCATATCTATAGTGTTTTAATGCAGTAATTGGTGTCTCGTTAAATATTTCCCCTATAGGTTTCAATTTTCCCGCAGTGCATATATGTGAAAGCATCGTGATTAGGGATGAGCGAACTCGAACTGTATAGTTCGGGTTCGTACCGAATTTTGGGGTGTCCGTGACACGGACCCGAACCCGGACATTTTCGTAAAAGTCCGGGTTCGGGTTCGGTGTTCGTCGCTTTCTTGGCGCTTTTGTGACGCTTTCTTGGCGCTTTTTGAAAGGCTGCAAAGCAGCCAATCAACAAGCGTCATACTACTTGCCCCAAGAGGCCGTCACAGCCATGCCTACTATTGGCATGGCTGTGATTGGCCAGAGCACCATGTGACCCAGCCTCTATTTAAGCTGGAGTCACATAGCGCCGCCCGTCACTCTGCTCTGATTAGCGTAGGGAGAGGTTGCGGATGCGACAGTAGGGCGAGATTAGGCAGATTAACTCCTCCAAAGGACTTCACTTGATTAATCGATCGATCTGCAGCTGTGCATCATTGAGCTGCTGAAATTCAAATGCTCACTCACTGTTTTTAGGCTGCCCAGACCGTTTGTCAGTCACTTTTTTCTGGGGTGATCGGCGGCCATTTTGTGTCTTGTGCGGTGCTGCGACCAAGTGCATCCAAGCTGCGACCAAGTGCATTTAACCCTCAATGGTGTGGTTGTTTTTTGGCTAAAGCCTACATCAGGGTGAAGCTGTCACACCAAGTGCATTTAACCAGCAATAGTCTGTTCATTTTTTTTGCCATATACTAAATCAGGGGCAAGCTGCGCCTGTCACCAAGTGCATTTAACCCTCAATGGTGTGGTTGTTTTTTGGCTAAAGCCTACATCAGGGTGAAGCTGTCACACCAAGTGCATTTAACCAGCAATAGTCTGTTCATTTTTTGGCCATATACTACATCAGGGGCAAGCTGCGCCCGTCACCAAGTGCATTTAACCCTCAGTAGTGTGGTGCGTCAAGCTGTGACACCAAGTGCATTTAACCAGCAATAGTCTGTTCATTTTTTGGCCATATACTAAATCAGGGGCAAGCTGCGCCCGTCACCAAGTGCATTTAACCAGCAATAGTGTGGTTATTTTTTGGCCATATCCCAGTCTAATTCTGTCACTAAATCCATACCGGTCACCCAGCGCCTAAATACTAGGCCTCAAATTTATATCCCGCTAAATCTCTCGTTACCGCTGTCCTGTTGTAGCTGGGAAAGTTATTTAGTGTCCGTCAAAGCACATTTTTTGTTCTGGGTTGAAGTACAATTCCCAATTTAGCAATTTCATAATTTAGTGGTTCCTGCTATATCAGAGCTATTTGAAATCTATCCCTAAAAGGGTATATAATATTCAAGGTGCACATTGGGTCATTCAGAATAACTTCACACACACCCGCTACTGTGTATTTCCAAGTCTAATTCTGTCACTAAACCCATACCTGTCACCCAGCGCCTAAATACTAGGCCTCAAATTTATATCCTGCTAAATCTCTCGTTACCGCTGTCCTGTTGTGGCTGGGAAAGTTATTTAGTGTCCGTCAAAGCACATTTTTTGTTCTGGGTTTAAATACAATTCCCAATTTAGCAATTTCATAATTTAGTGGTTTCTGCTATATCAGAGCTATTTGAAATCTATCCCTAAAAGGGTATATAATATTCAAGGTGCACATTGGGTCATTCAGAATAACTTCACACACACCCGCTACTGTGTATTTCTAAGTCTAATTCTGTCACTAAACCCATACCTGTCACCCAGCGCCTAAATACTAGGCCTCAAATTTATATCCTGCTAAATCTCTCGTTAACGCTGTCCTGTTGTGGCTGGGAAAGTTATTTAGTGTCCGTCAAAGCACATTTTTTGTTCTGGGTTTAAATACAATTCCCAATTTAACAATTTCATAATTTAGTGGTTTCTGCTATATCAGAGCTATTTGAAATCTATCCCTAAAAGGGTATATAATATTCAAGGTGCACATTGGGTCATTCAGAATAACTTCACACACACCCGCTACTGTGTATTTCCAAGTCTAATTCTGTCACTAAACCCATACCTGTCACCCAGCGCCTAAATACTAGGCCTCAAATTTATATCCTGCTAAATCTCTCGTTACCGCTGTCCTGTTGTGGCTGGGAAAGTTATTTAGTGTCCGTCAAAGCACATTTTTTGTTCTGGGTTGAAATACAATTCCCAATTTAGCAATTTCATAATTTAGTGGTTTCTGCTATATCAGAGCTATTTGAAATCTATCCCTAAAAGGGTATATAATATTCAAGGTGCACATTGGGTCATTCAGAATAACTTCACACACACCCGCTACTGTGTATTTCTAAGTCTAATTCTGTCACTAAACCCATACCTGTCACCCAGCGCCTAAATACTAGGTCTCAAATTTATATCCTGCTAAATCTCTCGTTAACGCTGTCCTGTTGTGGCTGGGAAAGTTATTTAGTGTCCGTCAAAGCACATTTTTTGTTCTGGGTTGAAATACAATTCCCAATTTAGCAATTTCATAATTTAGTGGTTTCTGCTATATCAGAGCTATTTGAAATCTATCCCTAAAAGGGTATATAATATTCAAGGTGCACATTGGGTCATTCAGAATAACTTCACACACACCCGCTACTGTGTATTTCCAAGTCTAATTCTGTCACTAAACCCATACCTGTCACCCAGCGCCTAAATACTAGGCCTCAAATTTATATCCTGCTAAATCTCTCGTTAACGCTGTCCTGTTGTGGCTGGGAAAGTTATTTAGTGTCCGTCAAAGCACATTTTTTGTTCTGGGTTGAAATACAATTCCCAATTTAGCAATTTCATAATTTAGTGGTTTCTGCTATATCAGAGCTATTTGAAATCTATCCCTAAAAGGGTATATAATATTCAAGGTGCACATTGGGTCATTCAGAATAACTTCACACACACCCGCTACTGTGTATTTCTAAGTCTAATTCTGTCACTAAACCCATACCTGTCACCCAGCGCCTAAATACTAGGCCTCAAATTTATATCCTGCTAAATCTCTCGTTAACGCTGTCCTGTTGTGGCTGGGAAAGTTATTTAGTGTCCGTCAAAGCACATTTTTTGTTCTGGGTTTAAATACAATTCCCAATTTAACAATTTCATAATTTAGTGGTTTCTGCTATATCAGAGCTATTTGAAATCTATCCCTAAAAGGGTATATAATATTCAAGGTGCACATTGGGTCATTCAGAATAACTTCACACACACCCGCTACTGTGTATTTCTAAGTCTAATTCTGTCACTAAACCAATACCTGTCACCCAGCGCCAAAATACTAGGCCTCAAATTTATATCCTGCTAAATCTCTCGTTAACGCTGTCCTGTTGTGGCTGGGAAAGTTATTTAGTGTCCGTCAAAGCACATTTTTTGTTCTGGGTTTAAATACAATTCCCAATTTAACAATTTCATAATTTAGTGGTTTCTGCTATATCAGAGCTATTTGAAATCTATCCCTAAAAGGGTATATAATATTCAAGGTGCACATTGGGTCATTCAGAATAACTTCACACACACACGCTTCTGTGCATTTCCAAGTCTAATTCTGTCACTAAATCCATACCGGTCACCCAGCGCCTAAATACTAGGCCTCAAATTTATATCCTGCTGAATTTGAATACAATACATTGGGCCAAATAATATATTTGTTGTTGTGGTGAACCATAACAATGAGAAAAACATCTAGTAAGGGACGCGGACGTGGACATGGTCGTGGTGGTGTTAGTGGACCCTCTGGTGCTGGGAGAGGACGTGGCCGTTCTGCCACATCCACACGTCCTAGTGTACCAACTACCTCAGGTCCCAGTAGCCGCCAGAATTTACAGCGATATATGGTGGGGCCCAATGCCGTTCTAAGGATGGTAAGGCCTGAGCAGGTACAGGCATTAGTCAATTGGGTGGCCGACAGTGGATCCAGCACGTTCACATTATCTCCCACCCAGTCTTCTGCAGAAAGCGCACAGATGGCGCCTGAAAACCAACCCCATCAGTCTGTCACATCACCCCCATGCATACCAGGGAAACTGTCTCAGCCTCAAGTTATGCAGCAGTCTCTTATGCTGTTTGAAGACTCCGCTGGCAGGGTTTCCCAAGGGCATCCACCTAGCCCTTCCCCAGCGGTGAAAGACATAGAATGCACTGACGCACAACCACTTATGTTTCCTGATGATGAGGACATGGGAATACCACCTCAGCATGTCTCTGATGATGACGAAACACAGGTGCCAACTGCTGCGTCTTTCTGCAGTGTGCAGACTGAACAGGAGGTCAGGGATCAAGACTGGGTGGAAGACGATGCAGGGGACGATGAGGTCCTAGACCCCACATGGAATGAAGGTCGTGCCACTGACTTTCACAGTTCGGAGGAAGAGGCAGTGGTGAGACCGAGCCAACAGCGTAGCAAAAGAGGGAGCAGTGGGCAAAAGCAGAACACCCGCCGCCAAGAGACTCCGCCTGCTACTGACCGCCGCCATCTGGGACCGAGCACCCCAAAGGCAGCTTCAAGGAGTTCCCTGGCATGGCACTTCTTCAAACAATGTGCTGACGACAAGACCCGAGTGGTTTGCACGCTGTGCCATCAGAGCCTGAAGCGAGGCATTAACGTTCTGAACCTGAGCACAACCTGCATGACCAGGCACCTGCATGCAAAGCATGAACTGCAGTGGAGTAAACACCTTAAAACCAAGGAAGTCACTCAGGCTCCCCCTGCTACCTCTTCTGCTGCTGCCGCCTCGGCCTATTCTGCTGCTGCCGCCTCGGCCTCTTCCTCTGCCTCTGGAGGAACGTTGGCACCTGCCGCCCAGCAAACAGGGGATGTACCACCAACACCACCACCACCACCTCCGTCACCAAGCGTCTCAACCATGTCACACGCCAGCGTTCAGCTCTCCATCTCACAAACATTTGATAGAAAGCGTAAATTCCCACCTAGCCACCCTCGATCCCTGGCCCTGAATGCCAGCATTTCTAAACTACTGGCCTATGAAATGCTGTCATTTAGGCTGGTGGACACAGACAGCTTCAAACAGCTCATGTCGCTTGCTGTCCCACAGTATGTTGTTCCCAGCCGGCACTACTTCTCCAAGAGAGCCGTGCCTTCCCTGCACAACCAAGTATCCGATAAAATCAAGTGTGCACTGCGCAACGCCATCTGTAGCAAGGTCCACCTAACCACAGATACGTGGACCAGTAAGCACGGCCAGGGACGCTATATCTCCCTAACTGCACACTGGGTAAATGTAGTGGCAGCTGGGCCCCAGGCGGAGAGCTGTTTGGCGCACGTCCTTCCGCCGCCAAGGATCGCAGGGCAACATTCTTTGCCTCCTGTTGCCACCTCCTCCTTCTCGGCTTCCTCCTCCTCTTCTTCCACCTGCTCATCCAGTCAGCCACACACCTTCACCACCAACTTCAGCACAGCCCGGGGTAAACGTCAGCAGGCCATTCTGAAACTCATATGTTTGGGGGACAGGCCCCACACCGCACAGGAGTTGTGGCGGGGTATTGAACAACAGACCGACGAGTGGTTGCTGCCGGTGAGCCTCAAGCCCGGCCTGGTGGTGTGTGATAATGGGCGAAATCTCGTTGCAGCTCTGGGACTAGCCAATTTGACGCACATCCCTTGCTTGGCGCATGTGCTGAATTTGGTGGTGCAGAAGTTCATTCACAACTACCCCGACATGTCAGAGCTGCTGCATAAAGTGCGGGCCGTCTGTTCGCGCTTCCGGCGTTCACATCCTGCTGCTGCTCGCCTGTCTGCGCTACAGCGTAACTTCGGCCTTCCCGCTCACCGCCTCATATGCGACGTGCCCACCAGGTGGAACTCCACCTTGCACATGCTGGACAGACTGTGCGAGCAGCAGCAGGCCATAGTGGAGTTTCAGCTGCAGCACGCACGGGTCAGTCGCACTACAGAACAGCACCACTTCACCACCAATGACTGGGCCTCCATGCGAGACCTGTGTGCCCTGTTGCGCTGTTTCGAGTACTCCACCAACATGGCCAGTGGCGATGACACCGTTATCAGCGTTACAATACCACTTCTATGTCTCCTTGAGAAAACACTTAGGGCGATGATGGAAGAGGAGGTGGCCCAGGAGGAGGAGGAGGAGGAGGAGGAAGAGGGGTCATTTTTAGCACTTTCAGGCCAGTCTCTTCGAAGTGACTCAGAGGGAGGTTTTTGGCAACAGCAGAGGCCAGGTACAAATGTGGCCAGCCAGGGCCCACTACTGGAGGACGAGGAGGACGAGGATGAGGAGGAGGTGGAGGAGGATGAGGATGAAGCATGGTCACAGCGGGGTGGCACCCAACGCAGCTCGGGTCCATCACTGGTGCGTGGCCGGGGGGAAAGGCAGGACGATGACGATACGCCTCCCACAGAGGACAGCTTGTCCTTACCCCTGGGCAGCCTGGCACACATGAGCGACTACATGCTGCAGTGCCTGCGCAACGACAGCAGAGTTGCCCACATTTTAACCTGTGCAGACTACTGGGTTGCCACCCTGCTGGATCCACGCTACAAAGACAATGTGCCCACCTTACTTCCTGCACTGGAGCGTGATAGGAAGATGCGCGAGTACAAGCGCACGTTGGTAGACGCGCTACTGAGAGCATTCCCAAATGTCACAGGGGAACAAGTGGAAGCCCAAGGCCAAGGCAGAGGAGGAGCAAGAGGTCGCCAAGGCAGCTGTGTCACGGCCAGCTCCTCTGAGGGCAGGGTTAGCATGGCAGAGATGTGGAAAACTTTTGTCAACACGCCACAGCTAACTGCACCACCACCTGATACGCAACGTGTTAGCAGGAGGCAACATTTCACTAACATGGTGGAACAGTACGTGTGCACACCCCTCCACGTACTGACTGATGGTTCGGCCCCATTCAACTTCTGGGTCTCTAAATTGTCCACGTGGCCAGAGCTAGCCTTTTATGCCTTGGAGGTGCTGGCCTGCCCGGCAGCCAGCGTTTTGTCTGAACGTGTATTCAGCACGGCAGGGGGCGTCATTACAGACAAACGCAGCCGCCTGTCTACAGCCAATGTGGACAAGCTGACGTTCATAAAAATGAACCAGGCATGGATCCCACAGGACCTGTCCGTCCCTTGTCCAGATTAGACATTAACTACCTCCCCATAACCATATATTATTGGACTCCAGGGCACTTCCTCATTCAATCCTATTTTTATTTTCATTTTACCATTATATTGCGAGGCTACCCAAAGTTGAATGAACCTCTCCTCTGCCTGTGTGCTAGGCCTAAATATATGCCAATGGACTGTTGCAGTGGTGGCTGACATGAAGCCTGATTCTCTGCTATGACATGCAGACTAATTCTCTGCTGACATGAAGCCAGATTGTCTGTTACGGGACCTCTCTCCTCTGCCTGGGTGCTGGGCCTAAATTTATGACAATGGACTGTTGCAGTGGTGGCTGACGTGAAGCCTGATTCTCTGCTATGACATGCAGACTGATTCTCTGCTGACATGAAGCCAGATTGTCTGTTACGGGACCTCTCTGCTCTGCCTGTGTGCTAGGCCTAAATATATGCCAATGGACTGTTGCAGTGGTGGGTGACGTGAAGCCTCATTCTCTGCTATGACATGCAGACTGATTCTCTGCTGACATGAAGCCAGATCGTCTGTTACGGGACCTCTCTGCTCTGCCTGTGTGCTAGGCCTAAATATATGCCAATGGACTGTTGCAGTGGTGGGTGACGTGAAGCCTCATTCTCTGCTATGACATGCAGACTGATTCTCTGCTGACATGAAGCCAGATTGTCTGTTACGGGACCTCTCTGCTCTGCCTGTGTGCTAGGCCTAAATATATGCCAATGGACTGTTGCAGTGGTGGGTGACGTGAAGCCTCATTCTCTGCTATGACATGCAGACTGATTCTCTGCTGACATGAAGCCAGATCGTCTGTTACGGGACCTCTCTGCTCTGCCTGTGTGCTAGGCCTAAATATATGCCAATGGACTGTTGCAGTGGTGGGTGACGTGAAGCCTCATTCTCTGCTATGACATGCAGACTGATTCTCTGCTGACATGAAGCCAGATTGTCTGTTACGGGACCTCTCTGCTCTGCCTGTGTGCTAGGCCTAAATATATGCCAATGGACTGTTGCAGTGGTGGGTGACGTGAAGCCTCATTCTCTGCTATGACATGCAGACTGATTCTCTGCTGTCATGAAGCCAGATTGTCTGTTACGGGACCTCTCTGCTCTGCCTGTGTGCTAGGCCTAAATATATGCCAATGGACTGTTGCAGTGGTGGGTGACGTGAAGCCTCATTCTCTGCTATGACATGCAGACTGATTCTCTGCTGACATGAAGCCAGATTGTCTGTTACGGGACCTCTCTGCTCTGCCTGTGTGCTAGGCCTAAATATATGCCAATGGACTGTTGCAGTGGTGGGTGACGTGAAGCCTCATTCTCTGCTATGACATGCAGACTGATTCTCTGCTGTCATGAAGCCAGATTGTCTGTTACGGGACCTCTCTGCTCTGCCTGTGTGCTAGGCCTAAATATATGCCAATGGACTGTTGCAGTGGTGGGTGACGTGAAGCCTCATTCTCTGCTATGACATGCAGACTGATTCTCTGCTGACATGAAGCCAGATCGTCTGTTACGGGACCTCTCTGCTCTGCCTGTGTGCTAGGCCTAAATATATGCCAATGGACTGTTGCAGTGGTGGGTGACGTGAAGCCTCATTCTCTGCTATGACATGCAGACTGATTCTCTGCTGACATGAAGCCAGATTGTCTGTTACGGGACCTCTCTGCTCTGCCTGTGTGCTAGGCCTAAATATATGCCAATGGACTGTTGCAGTGGTGGGTGACGTGAAGCCTCATTCTCTGCTATGACATGCAGACTGATTCTCTGCTGACATGAAGCCAGATCCTCTGTTACGGGACCTCTCTCCTCTGCCTGGGTGCTGGGCCTAAATTTATGACAATGGACTGTTGCAGTGGTGGCTGACGTGAAGCCTGATTCTCTGCTATGACATGCAGACTGATTCTCTGCTGACATGAAGCCAGATCCTCTGTTACGGGACCTCTCTCCTCTGCCTGGGTGCTGGGCCTAAATTTATGAAAATGGACTCTTACAGTGGTGGGTGACGTGAAGCCTGATTCTCTGCTATGACATGAAGACTGATTCTCTGCTGACATGAAGCCAGATTGTCTGTTACGGGACCTCTCTCCTCTGCCTGGGTGCCGGGGCCTAAATATCTGAGAATGGACTGTTCCAGTGGTGGGTGACGGGAAGCCAGATTCTCTGCTATGGAACCTCTCTCCAATTGATTTTGGTTAATTTTTATTTATTTAATTTTTATTTTAATTAATTTCCCTATCCACATTTGTTTGCAGGGGATTTACCTACATGTTGCTGCCTTTTGCAGCCCTCTAGCCCTTTCCTGGGCTGTTTTACAGCCGTTTTAGTGCCGAAAAGTTCGGGTCCCCATTGACTTCAATGGGGTTCGGGTTCGGGACGAAGTTCGGATCGGGTTCGGATCCCGAACCCGAACATTTCCGGGATGTTCGGCCGAACTTCTCGAACCCGAACATCCAGGTGTTCGCTCAACTCTAATCGTGATCCCTCTCTGGGTCCAATAATTATTGTCATTTAGGGCTAAAAACTCAGTTAGAAAGGGGTTTATCCCATAACGGGGTAAACGCCTGGGCATGTGAAACCTACAAAAAAGCCTTTATTTTGTTCCATACCTTCTGTAGCATTGAGCCTATGGGGCAAGTATATTCATCACAACCCAAAAGTCCGGTCTCCAGTGTGCTAAATATATTCTGTATAGGGCACTGCTGTTGTCTAATAGGATAATATATCAATAAACCATCCCCAGCATTAATACACCACTGCAATTGTGAACATAGGTAGTAACTTTGAAAATATGGGAGTCCAAGGCCGCCATCATTTTCGTCCAAACACAGATACTGTAACTTGATGCAAACCCTTTTCCTGCCCCATATCAGGTCATTAATCAATCTATCGATCAGGTTGAAGACGCTGTCTTCTATCCAGACGGGGCAGGGGTCGACCACGTACAGTATCCAGGGCAACAGGATCATTTTAATCAGTGCGATTCTATTCATCTGTAAAAGGGGCAGTTTCTGCCAGACCCTAACCTTCTCCTTTACTTTGTTTACTAAGGGAATGTTGTTTAATTTGTTATAATCCTTGATTGAACTACCAATCCTTATACCTAAATATTCCAGGTGATCTAGTGGGGAGATAATTTTTACCTTTAGGTCGTTTTGTGGGGGTACACGGTTCAGAGGGAAGAGGACGGTTTATTTAGACCCGGCCGAATTCATCTATTGTTTGAATAACACGTGGGACATTTCTCCACCCGTCATTTAAGTAAAGCAATACATCGTCCGCATACAAACTGATCTTACCACCTGCCCCCCTTCCCCCAAATCCCACAATACCCTGATCAGCTCTGATTCTACATGCCAGGGGTTCCATGAAGACTGCAAAGAGAAGTGGGGAGAGTGGACAACCCTGCCGTGTACCGCGCTGCAAGCAGACGGCAGGGGAAATCGCCCCATTGATATTGATTCTAGCCACGGGTCCGTTGTATAACATTTTCACCCATCCGATAAACTTTTGACCCAAGTCCATCTTGTACATGGTCTGCCAAAGAAAGGGCCACTCCACCCGGTCAAAGGCCTTGGCGGCATGGACAGGATGGAGCGGTCCTCTCTTTCCCCCCATCTGCACGTTCAGGAAAGTCCTCGTATATTGGTCTGGATTTGTCGCCCGGGGATAAACCCCGTCTGATCTGTATGAACTAAGCCTGTTATTACCTTTTTTAATCTGTTTGCGAGGACTTTAGCGATTATCTTATAATCTGCGTTGAGCAGAGATATAGGTTGATAGGCCTCAACTTTATTTTCATCCTTCCCTTTCTTCAAAATCAGTATGATAACTGCCTCCATTAAAGACGGGGGCAGTTTTCCACTGAGACAGGATTCATTTAGTACCTGCGGTAACCCGGGTAGGAGGATCTCTGCGTGACTCTTATATATACCAAACAGGAGCCCATCCGATCCGGGGACCGAGGAACCCTGAATTCTCATTATGACCTCCTGCAACTCCCCTAAATGGGTGGGGGAGTTCGGGAGGGCCGAATCTGGTTCAGACAGTGCTGGAATCCTAATTTGTTGCAGAAAATCTTCTATATTAGTCCCTGTGTCATCTAATTCAGAGCGATAAAGGTTATTAAAATATTTTACGAATTCTCCCTCGATTTCCACTGCGTTTTCCAAATTTACGGCCTTTGCCTGTTTGAATTTGTCTGATCTTTTGGGGGGCCTTTTGGTTGGATAGTATGGAGACTAGCAATTTACCTGGGGTGCCTCCCTCGCAGAAATGCTCATATCCTTGGAAGAACAATTTGTTCTGTGCCTTTTTCATCATGTAATTTCTATAATGATCATTAGCTGATTTTAATTTGGCCTGCATATTCTCATCATTATTTATTCTAATCATACCTTCCAGGTATTTTACATTTTCTTCCAAACTTTTTTCTTCTTTAAAAACTCTGTTCTTTTCTTTTTAATTATACCGTAGTACAGCCCAAGCAGATATGCCTTCATTGCGTCCCACACAAAGTGGATATGCATTGTACCAATGTTTTCCTCGCCAAAAATAAGCAAGTTCCTTATTTATCCTCTCTGTGTCTTTGATAATGGTTAACCAGTGTGCATTTAGTCTAAACAGTCTGACTGTGGCAGATTGTCCCCCTGTCTTGATGGCCAGTAAGATCGGTGAGTGGTCCGAGATTCCATGAATCTCATATTTCATTTTTGAGGTTAGAACGAGCATCTCACTATTGGCCAGGGCAATATCAATTCTGGACATGGCCTTGTATGTTTTACTAAAACAAGAGAACACTTGCTTATTACCGTACAGCCATCGCCAGACGTCATTTAGCCCTGTTTCCTCACAGAACCCTCGAAGTAAGGAGTGTTTTCCCTGCTTATATATCTAATTCAGGGTCTAGTACACAATTAAAGTCGAAACATAGTCAACGTTCCTATGGACATTACATTATGGAGCTATAAGAGAGTCGTCCGCCGCCCCTTAATGATAACCGTGACCGTGCCCATTTCCATCCCATCACTCCCCCATCCCTCCCGGGCCCCCCCCCATACCCCCAGCCTGGTTCACTGGTGAAACTCACCCTGTCAACCTCTTACATTGCGCCCACCCGCTGATGGGCGCCCACCCACCCCCCCGCCGCTCCCCCACTGTTCCACCGACCTACACCAATATTCTATTTCTCTTTCTCTACAGAATCCAACCATTCCAAGGCATTGGTCGCCTTTGCAAAGAACATAACAGTATTCCTATAGACCACTCTTAGTTTGGTGGGGTACATCATGGAGTATTTGATGTTGACCTCTCGCAATCTTTTCTTTATGTCATAATACTCCCTACTCTTATTTTGCGTGTCTCTAGAGAAATCTGGGTATATCTGTATCTTATTCCCATTATATTCGATCTCCTGCAGCTCCCTCTTGCGCCGGAGCACCCAGTCTCTGTCACCTGAACATAGTATCTTAATCAAGAAGGGGCGAGAAGGGGCGAGAAGGGCCGCTGGCTGGGGGCTTTTTAAAGGGTATCCTGTGGGCACGTTCCACGCATAGCATGGTCGAGTCCCCTCCGGATCCCAATTCCTGTACAAGCCATTTTTGTAAAAATCCAGCAGAGCTGTCCCCCTCTACTCCCTCAGGGAACCCCACTATCCTCAAATTGTTCCTGCGAGCTCTGTCCTCCAAGTCGGTTAACTTCATATTGGCCCACTTATTCTCCCTTTCTAGAACGTCTATTGACTTGGCCATATGTGTCTGTTCTATTTTTACCTCTGCCAATCCCGTTTCTACGAGTTTAATACTCAACCTAATTTTATTCATGTCGTCTCGGATTAGGGTGATATCCGTCTGTAGGGTCTTAACTATAGTGGAGATATCTGTCACTGATCTATTTGTGGTCTGGACAACTTCCAATATATTCACCAACTTATTATCTATGATGTCTAGTCTGTCTGTATCGGGATCCTGCGGCTTAAGGCCTGGCTGATCCGTCAACTCTGTAGTTTTTTCCCCTCCTCTGGGCATTGATGTTAGTGATTTCAAATATTTATCCATTCTCACCTGTGGGCTGTTTCCGGCCCCGGCTTTGGGTGATCCAGTGCCCACAGACTTCCTATTATATTTTGGCGGCATGTTTAATTACTCACTTGTCCAGGTGACGGGGCGATGTCTCGGGGTCCCAAGAAGATAGGGGTCCCGAGATATTCCCAAGGTCTATTACCTTACTATTGATCACTCTCTACGACATAGGATTCTTAGGCACATAAAACAAAAAATACAGTCTTATTTTCACTGGTCTAGGGGGGCAGATATTCACTTATACATTCATTGCAATCTGCAAAAATACTAAAGATTGTGTGTACTGCAACACTTTCCATAGGTTGATGTATTCGTTGAGATATTAATATGCCCACTATATAGAGCCCCAAGACGTATGATCTCCATTCCTCTTCAACTGGGTATAATAGTGGGTTAGTTTCTGCCCGTACTCGGTGAGATCCGTGTGCTGCAAAATACAGGCATGGAGTCGGAGGGGGGCACCTGAGCACCCACCACCTCACATGTGTTTGGACCGGAAAAACCGTCCGACGGGACCTCCGCCACCGAACCATCCGGCAACAATAGCACTCTGTCCCTGGGGTCAGTGTGGGTATAAAAGGCGAGCAGTGGAGTGAGGGGGGAGCAAGAGGGGCTCCCACAGTGTACAGTGTCTCCTCCACAATTGGACCAGGGACTCGATCAAGTGGTCCGGCAACCCCTATGCCATTTAGCGATGCCGGTGCTCAATCCATCCAATCAATATACATATGTTGAAACACGGTGAAGTGGGGGTAGCCCCGGCAGCTCCCGACTCCTCACAGACAACAGGGCTCGCGACCCAGATGTTAATATTTCAGCCACTGAGCTATTTGCAGTAATAATGATACCGTTGTTAGCAGTGGTATTGGCTTTCCGTGCTTCGGGTACGGGTGCATGTAGCGAGCAAATAGTATGGTGCATGGGTCCCCCACAGCTCACAACACCTCACACTCAATCAGTCTAGAGAAATGGACCCAAACATTCAGGCTTCATTATGATACCCACTATGCAGACCGATAAAATGGGGGCATACAACAGAAAGTTAACGGGTTATTTGTTATTGCCTTATACTCAGTTGCATTATACTGAGCCACAGAGTCCGGTCACAGAACAAAGGTTAGTGGGTTATGCTTGTTAGTAGCAAATGCTTGTGAACACTCTCACCGGTCTTCAGCCAGCTGGCTCAGAAGAAGATTGCCCTTTAAATAAAGTGTTCACACATGCAGCAACTTCACCCAATGTCCAGGTACAGGAGCGAGGCATCCGGCTGTAAGGGTAAACGTTCGGTGGGGACACTTGTGCGCTCCCTTCTCAGTGGGACCCACGCGTCCCGTTTCCCGGCCCAGGCGCAGGCGACACAGGTCGCTCCCGCTCCCACTGTATAATGCGATGTCAGCTGCTCAAGGCACGCTCCAGGGGCCCATCGTTATCGGGCCCACGGCGCTTCAGCTGAAGGAACGCTGACGGTGCATGGGGAAGCGGTGGGCAGGGAGGGCGGCGCCCAAGCAGTAGCGCGGCAAGTCCACGTCATGCTGCTACGCATCACCGCCCAGCAACCAAGAGTTATTCCCTGGATGTCACTATCCATCCGATTGGTCTGTAAAAGAGGTTCCAGGGCAAGGACAAACAGGAGGGGAGATAGAGGGCAGCCCTGACGGGTACCAGTACGTATCTTAAAAGGGTCAGACGGGCTATTGTTGACTCGAACTGATGCTGAGGCATGATAGTACATTGCTTTTATTGCATATATAAAGGGAGGGGGAAAATTGCGAGATCGCAACGCTGAGTACATAAAGGACCAGTTGACTCTGTCGAAGGCCTTCTCAGCATCTGTGCTGAGAAGGACCAAAGGGAGGCCTTTTCTCTTGACATAGTGGATGATATTAAGAATACGGGCCGTGTTATCTTTCCCCTCTCTTTGTTTCACAAAACCCACTTGATCTCTGTGGATTAGTGAGGGGAGGAGTTTTGCCAATCTGTTTGCAAGAATCTTGGCTAAGAGTTTTAAATCTATATTAAGAAGGGAAATGGGTCTGTAATTGGGGCATAAAGAATGGTCTTTACCCTCCTTAGGGATTAGAGTAATGTGAGCTCTGGTCATATCAGTTGATAATTAGCGATTAGTGATGAGCGGGAGGTGCCATATTTGATTTTGCGATATTTCGCGAATATTCGATTGAATATTCGTGTTATATTCGTCGAAATCGAATATTCGTAATTATTCCAATTATCGCGAATAATATGCGATTTAATTAATCGCGTATTGCGATTTTTTTCTTTTGATAGTGTAAGGCAACGTTCCTATGACTAATTGAATATGGCTAGGCTAATATGTGTATTTTACGAAATTTCGTAATATGGCTCTAACTTCATCTTTTAGAATATTACGAATATTCTAAAAGATGAAGTTAGAGCAATATTACGAAATTTCGTAAAATACACATATAGGTTGTAATTTAGCTAATATAGTGCTATATAATCTTTTTTTTCTCACATTTTTTTTGCCTCTTCTGAACTTAAGTTTTGTAAAATATGTACACTATTAAAAAAAATTACTATAGCAGTATATTAGCTAAATTACAATCTATGTGGATTTTACAAAATTTCGTAATATTGCTCTAACTTCATCTTTTAGAATATTCGTAATATTCTAAAAGACGAAGTTAGAGCAATATTACGAAATTTCGTAAAATACACATATAGATTGTAATTTAGCTAATATAGTGCTATAATCCTTTTTTTCCTCAGTATATTAGCTAAATTACAATCTATATGTGTATTTTACAAATATTCTTAATATTGCTCTAACTTGGTCTTTTAGAATATTCGCAATATTGCTCTAACTTCGTCTTTTAGAATATTACGAATATTCTAAAAGACGAAGTTAGAGCAATATTAAGAATATACGTAAAAAGTTGAAATCACAATTCGATTATTATAACTTGAATTCATCGGATTGCGATTTCAACTTAGCTAAGTTAGCACTGCTAAATTCCACATTAGGCTAGAATTAACGAATATGGAATATAGCAGTGTTAAGTTGAAATCGCAATTCGATTATTATAACTTGAATTAATCGGATTACGATTTCAACTTAGCACTGCCATATTCCATATTAGGCTAGAATTAACAAATATGGAATATAGCAGTGTTAAGTTGAAATCGCAATTCGATTATTATAACTTGAATTAATCGGATGGCGATTTCAACTTAGCACTGCTATATTCCATATTAGCCTATTAGGCTAGAATTAACGAATATGGAATATAGCAGTGTTAAGTTAAAATCGCAATTCAATTATTATAACTTCAATTAATCGGATTGCGATTTCAACGTAATTCTCAAATCTGACAGTACATTCTAGTATATGGAGACGTTCCCATGGTGATGGGGACACTCCATGAGCATGGAAGTCGGCAGAAGCGGCAACGGCCACTGACTGGAGCAGCCAGGAAGCCAGGAATCCAAAGAACAGGTAAGAACAACTTTAGGGAAGTGGGAAAGAAAAAAAATAACAATAAAAAAAATAAAAAAAACGAATATTCGATTTTGCGAACTGGTAGAAGGTGTGAGATCAGTACTTCATGAAAAGACACTTAGTAGGGTATAGGGAGACAGTCAGGACCTGGGCATTTCCCTCTGGGGGAGTTTTTAATGGCCTCCAAAAGTTCCTCAGAGGAGAACGGGGAAACTAAGTGGATTCTGTCCTGTTCCGAGAGAGAGGGGAGGGCCTAGCCAGCTAAATATGAATCAGAAGGCGACGGAACTGCTTTATCACCCAAAAGAGTTTGCTGCGAATTGAGGTTGTAAAGGGATTCGTAATAATCTCTAAATACGCCCGATTTGGGTTTCAAGCCAGTGTGTGGGTATTTCTCCACATTAGCGCCCAAATCTGTCTCTCTGTCAATGGGATTTTTCATATAATATTTTTTCAAACATAGTCGACTGATTTTTTAACTTTTACACCCCTATAAAGGTGGCAAATTTATCTAAGGAATTGGTCGGGGCAAATTTTAAGCCCTTGTTCAAAAGCTAGACTTGTGAATCTGTAAGTTGGATGTCACTGATGTTCACTATGTTGGACGTCGATTGCGTGAATTTGCATAGTTTATTTTGTTGGGAATGTCGTCCTCTAAGGATCTTTCTCTGTTGTGATCTACTCTGTGTGTCCTGGTCTGTGCCGGTGTGTAATATTGGTCCGACCTCTGTTGTGGTCTGTGGTTCTGTTTGTGTATATGATAATCCCCCCTACTGTAGGGGTACTCTGTTCAGCGTTCCCTTAGGTTGTATTCGTGTTGTTGTCCCTGTTCTTGTGAATGTGATTCCTTGTGTTTCGTGAAGGTGATGGGGTACGAACGTTCCTCGTTCGAGTCTTGTGGTGAGGTATAATCTAAAAAATGTGGAGTGGCCAATGCTTCAAATCTATTGGTCACCCTAATAATACTAACATCTGTGTGTGATATTTGTGTATTAATAGTGTTACTAGTATCGACATCACCACATGGATGAACCTCAGTGACATCTTTATTCTCCATATGATTGAGTTTCCTAAGATTTATTTTGCAAGATTTCTCTTTCCAGTCAATCTAAGTTCCTACAGATTCTATCCCGCCATCTGCGGGTATTGTCTGTATCTGGAAAGGAATCTATCTCTTTTTTCATATTATCAATCTGACCCGCCATCTCATCCATCATCTCAGTTCTCCTTTTAATCAACATTTGTATTAAGATGTTCGACTGTGTTATAAGAAAAATATCCCAGTCTTTCTTAAATTGGTTATCCAACAGATCTGCAGCAGGTGTTTTAGTAAGTGATAGGCCTTTTGGCATAAAACCTATTTCTAAATACTGGGTTCATTACCTAATTTCCCATTTGTTGCGTAATTGGCGCTGTAATATCTTCTCCAATTCCTTGAAGGGATTCTGTCACCTCCCCTAACCCAAAATCGGATTTTAAAGCAGTCATGCAGCACAGCTTACCTTGATTTGGCTGTGCTCTTCTATCTTGTAATCTGTCCAGTAGTTTATGTGAAAATCGACTTTTATGGTTATGCAAATTAGCCCTGAAGGTGCCCAGAGGGGCGTTTTGTTCCCTTAGTGAGCCCAGTAACGCCCCTCTTACAGTGCCCAGCACGAGTATTGACATCTTCACTGTTCGTTGCAGCAACAGGGCAAAGATTATCTGCGGGGATCCAACTCACCCCGGCCCCAGCCTTTTCATTCCCCTACCCTCTGGTAGGTGTCTTAGAGCCCTACATGCCCGCACCACTAGGCTGAAAAACAGCTTTTACCCCAAAGCAATCAGTCTAAATGCTCAGAGATTATTGCCCCTTCCTAGGATAGAAACTACCACAGACTGAAATTGACTTCTTCATTCGTGACCTCATGATTATCTCTTGTCTGCAGTGGTGTCTGAATTAGTTTGTATATATATTCATAAGCACTTCCTACTTTGCTTTTGCTATATACAGTATATATACAGTACAGACCAAAAGTTTGGACACACCTTCTCATTCAAAGAGTTTTCTTTATTTTCATGACTATAAAAATTGTAGATTCACACTGAAGCTATCAAAACTATGAATTAACACATGTGGAATTATATACATAACAAAAAAGTGTGAAACAACTGAAAATATGTCATATTCTAGGTTCTTCAAAGTAGCCACCTTTTGATTTGATTACTGCTTTGCACACTTGTGGCATTCTCTTGATGAGCTTCAAGAGGTAGGTCACCTGAAATGGTCTTCCAACAGTCTTGAAGGAGTTCCCAGAGATGCTTAGCACTTGTTGGCCCTTTTGCGGTCCAGCTCACCCCAAACCATCTCGATTGGGTTCAGGTCCGGTGACTGTGGAGGCCAGGTCATCTGGCGCAGCACTCCATCACTCTCTTTCATGGTCAAACAGCCCTTACACAGCCTGGAGGTGTGTTTGGGGTCATTGTCCTGTTGAAAAATAAATGATGGTCCAACTAAATGCAAACCGTATGGAATAGCATGCCGCTGCAAGATGCTGTGGTAGCCATGCTGGTTCAGTATGCCTTCAATTTTGAATAAATCCCCAACAGTGTCACCAGCAAAGCACCCCCACACCTCCTCCATGCTTCACAGTGGGAACCAGGCATGTAGAGTCCATCCGTTCACCTTTTCTGCGTTGCACAAAGACACGGTGGTTGGAACCAAAGATCTCAAATTTGGACTCATCAGACTAAAGCACAGATTTCCACTGGTCTAATGTCCATTCCTTGGGTTCTTTAGCCCAAACAAGTCTCTTCTGCTTGTTGCCTGTCCTTAGCAGTGGTTTCCTAGCAGATATTCTACCATGAAGGCCTGATTCACACAGTCTCCTCTTAACGGTTGTTCTAGAGATGTGTCTGCTGCTAGAACTCTGTGTGGCATTGACCTGGTCTCTAATCTGAGCTGCTGTTAACCTGCGATTTCTGAGGCTGGTGACTCGGATGAACTTATCCTATGCAGCAGAGGTGACTCTTGGTCTTCCTTTCCTGGGGCGGTCCGCACGTGAGCCAGTTTCTTTGTAGCGCTTCATGGTTTTTGTGACTGCACTTGGGGACACTTTCAAAGTTTTCCCAATTTTTCGGACTGACTGTCCTTCATTTCTTAAAGTAATGATGGCCACTTGTTTTTCTTTACTTAGCTGCTTTTTTCTTGCCATAATACAAATTCTAACAGTCTATTCAGTAGGACTATCAGCTGTGTATCCACCTGACTTCTCCACAACGCAACTGATGGTCCCAACCCCATTTATAAGGCAAAAAATCCCACTTATTAAACCTGACAGGGCACACCTGTGAAGTGAAAACCATTTCAGGTGACTACCTCTTGAAGCTCATCAAGAGAATGCCCAGAGTGTGCAAAGCAGTAATCAAAGCAAAAGGTGGCTACTTTGAAGAACCTAGAATATGACATATTTTCAGTTGTTTCACACCTTTTTGTTATGTATATAATTCCACATGTGTTAATTCATAGTTTTGATGCCTTCAGTGTGAATCTACAATTTTCATAGTCATGAAAATAAAGAAAACTCTTTGAATGAGAAGGTGACCAAACTTTTGGTCTGTACTGTGTGTGTGTGTATATATATATATATATATATATATATATATATACTGTGAGTAATGCTTTCTAGTGCAATGTGTTTCTTTTTTTTCTATTGCAATACTTTAATCTAAATGTCAGTTCTTTGTTCCTCTGTCCATGGCATCTAGGATTTCTCCAAACAACATTTCATTGTATTGTACATTGTATTTATTGTATTGTACAGTGACAATAAAGGCACCTTATCTTATTAGGTGTACAGAGGGTGGGTACAAGACACTCTATACACTTGCTCAACCTACTCTATCCAGTGTATACAACATAACTTGTCTTGTTATTGCAATAATCGTTTAAAGAGTAACAAAACTTTCATTCAACTTTTTTTTAAATGTCCCAAATTCCCTAATCATCATTTTCCTAGTATAAGTTATTAACAGATTTTACCTTTTTACTAAATAAATTGTCACCCAAATTCCTGATTCCTACCGTGCTTCAAATTTTCTGTACATTATTGATTTGTCAGTGATGTCCAGAATACAAATTGCTTGCACTGTAGCAATGGGGCTCGCAGTGAGCGGTGTACGGACAGGAGCACACGTAGTTTCACCATGTTGTTTTCTTTCTTCACTTTTTACTTTTATTCCTGCTCATATTATACGTTGTGTCACATATTGCTCTCACTAAATCTAATAAATCCTGTGACTATTTACATTATCAACTACATCTCTACAAAACTAGACCAGCAGATGAGTGGTTATTGATTTGTTATCGGCATCTGTGTGCCATGTTCTACTGATGGTTTCTAGGAGAGGCTGGGTGTTATCCTTCAGCTCGTGAAGTACAGATGCAATCGGGATTAAATAAACAGAAATGCTGAAGACAATCTCAGAAAAAAGCTGATTCAACTTGCAAGCAAAATCATACATTTTTCATAGAACAGACTGACACTTCCCATATGGCTTGTGTGAAAGAAGCCTTAATCCCTATTGCACTGTATCATATAGAATGGTCTTGAATATGGGCATAGATTTAGGAGGTGCAGAGGTAGCAGCTTAGGAAAAACGTGGATGGATCCACACTCAGGTAAAAATGTTGAAACCCACTGTATTTTGCACATTTCGGCCATACAAGCACTTCCTGATGCTATCTATATTTTTCCTACACTGTTTCGGGTTGCCAGCCCAGATCATATGCACCATACCTGCATGGAGGTGAGATGATCCCAATTTTTCTCTTAGATATAGCAGCTGCATCCAAGGTTCAGGGCCTGAGAGAACCCCAAACCTTCTCTGCCACATAAAAGCTGCCATAATTACAAATGGCAGATGTCAAACAGAGCCTTGTTAGCAATTTCACATTAGGTACCAGAACTTTCAAGCTACACCTCTGAATGTGTTTTTTGTTTCTGGGACCCTATTGAAATTGAGGCAAATTATTACAAATTATTGGAGTTTTGAGAGTCAGTTTTTCTGGAGCTTGCATTGCAGTAATTTCTGCCAACTTTATCAAAATTACACATTGGGCCAAATATACGCAAGCGCCTAGGGGTTAGTAAATCTGCCTCAATGTTTGCAAAATTTGGCACACCTTTGATCCCTTCCTGATGTTGCAAGTTTCAGTTGTTTTAATTTTAGTTTTTTATCCCTGCCTTGTAAGAGCCGCAACTTTTTAAAAAATATTGTTGACATAGCTGTATGAGGTATCCTGGCATTCCCCATAGTCTCTCCTCCTGAGTAAGCATTACTTGAAACGCGCATTGAGGGGGTGCGCCATCTTCACTCATTATATGGTATGTAGCTAGAAGCATTAATATGACTTATTGTTGCCCACATTCCTTAATAACCTGTGGTTAGTTACTATGATTACATTAAGGAGGGTTCAAGGTCATATTGCCCAGATACTATGATACTTAGGCTTCCTAGTGTATACAAACACCAAACCTATTTCCCCTGCAAAAGTAACATCAACTCATATACATAGTAAACTGCAACATATGTACAATCATGTCAAAAGTGTGATTATCAAGTGATTTATTATTTAACGACATATATTTCTATTGGTGTTCCTGGTATACACGTCTAGGTATTCCTCCCGCTACCCCCCCCCCCCGTTCTTCTATTTATACATTGTCAGACTTTAGGTCTTAGGAGGTGCAATATTGGTATACTCACATGGGTTTAGGTTTACAGTATACATTAGAGTGTTTATGATTAGTGATGAGCGGCAGGGGCGATATTTTGCGAATATTCGGGCGAATATTTATCATAAATTTGCAAATTTGAGAATTTTCTTGATTGCAAAAATCGACAATGTAATATACGCATATTGTGTGCTCAATACAGGCGTGGGTCACTATCTGTATTATATATATGTAAGCTAACTAACTATCTAATGTAATGACACAGGAAAGCACAGAGCACAGCAATAACACCGCTGTCTCCCTCAGATCTGCAAAATACTGCATACAATGGTTGCTGGGGAGTTTCTTATATAGTAAGGGGTGAGCAACTTTCCTATTGGTTGCTAGGGATGTTGCTAAGCTCAGACAAAGACATTGCAGCCTTCACATTGGCCCACAAGCAAGAAGGGAGGTTACTGATGAAAAAAAAATATAGAATATTCGCAAATACGAATATATAGCACTATATTCTAAATCTTTGCAAATTCTCAAAGTGGCGATATTCACGATTACAATTTGCTATTCGAATATCCGCACCCAACACTATTCAAGATGGTGCTATTTATTTGATTCGACTGCTACAATCATGATATATTTTTTAGGTTGCTATAATAAATATTGAGTATTTTAACAGGGAAGTTGTACTTTTCTTTTCTTTTTTTATATATAGATGTATTAGGCCTTAGTTTTTGTGGAACAAGTTTTACTTTCTATTGGAACCATTAAATATTCCACACAATGTAGTGGAAGGCAGAAACTTCTAAAGGGGGTGAAAGTGCAATTCCACCTTTGTATTAAGGGTTTACTTCTTACAGTGTTCAGTTTGCAGTAAAAGCGACATTTTAACTTTATTCAGTAGGTCAGTACAATTACAATATCATAATTTATACAGTTTTTCTTATGATTTAAAACTTTGAAAAATATGTTCTTTGCATCTCCATATTTATTTCTGATACCCATAACATCATGTTTCTGTCTATGGAGCCTTGTAAGGGCTTCCTTTTTGCAGGGCAATCTGTAGTTTTTATCGATACCATTTTGGGGTATGTATAACCTTTTGATCACTTTTTATTCCATTTTTGTTTGGAAGAAAAAACAATCAGAAAACAGATGATTTAGATTTTTTTTTCCAGTTACACTAGTCAGTAAATGGGATAAATGTTTTGATATTCTTAGATGATACCAATTATAATTTTGTTTATTTTTAATTTAGTTACTTTTTAACCGATTGCCATCACACAAACGCCGAAAGATGAGAGTGCGGCGGCTCTCTCAGGTCACACTAACGCCGAAAGGTGTCATCTCGTGAGACCCGAGATTTCCTGTGAATGCGTGCGCGCGCATGTGCGCACGTTCACAGCGGCGCGCTACTCGGAAGCTATACTACAGCCTGCCAATGATGATCATTTGCTGGCAGGCTGTAGATGTTAAAAGAATTGCATCAGAAAGGTATATCCGACGCTGTTTTGTTACCAGCATCTGATATACCTGCTACCTGGTCCTCTGGTGGTCCCTTTTGCTTGGATCGACCACCAGAGGACACAGGCAGCTCTGTAAGTAGCACCAATCACCACATTACACTACACCCCCCCCTCCCTGTCACTTATTAACCCCTTATAAATCCCTGATCACCCCATATAGACTCCCTGATCACTCCCCTGTCATTGATCAACCCCCTGTAAGGCTCCATTCAGACGTCCGTATGTGTTTTGCCGATGCACGGATCCGCAAAACACGGACGCCGGCAATGTGCTTTCTGCATTTTGCGGATCGGCACATTGCCAGAACTATATAGAAAATGCCTTTTCTTGTCCGCAATTGCTAGTTTTTGCCACAAGTTAGCGGAAATTATTATAATTTTTTTTTCTTACAAAGTCTCATATTCCACTAACTTGTGCTGAAAAATAAAATCTTACATGAACTCATCATACCCCTCATGGAATCCAAATGCGTAAAAACGCCCTATGAAATCTTAAAGGTACTCATTGGAATTTGGGCCCCTTTGCACATCTTGGCTGCAAAAAAGTGTCACACATGTGGTATCATCGTACTCAGAAGAAGTAGGGCAATGTGTTTTGGGGTATATATTTTTACATATACCCATGCTGGGTGAGAACAATATCTCTGTAAATTGACAACTTTGTATAAAAAAAATGGAAAAAGTTGTCATTTATAGAGATATATTTCTCACACACAGGATGGGTATGTGTGAAAATACACCCCAAAACACATTGCCCTACTTCTCCTGAGTATGGCGATACCACATGTGTGACCCTTTTTTCTAGCCTAGGTGCGCAAAGGGTCCCAAATTCCAATGAGTACCTTTTAGGAGGGCATTTTTAGACATTTGGATTCCAGACTTCTTTTCACGCTTTAGAGCCCCTAAAATGCCAGGGCAGTATAAATACCCCACAATTGACCCCATTTTGGAAAGAAGACACCCCAAGGTATTCCATGAGTGGCATGGCGAGTTAATGTAAAATTTTATTTTTTGTCGCAAGTTAGTGGAATATGAGACTTTGTAAGAAAAAATAAATAAATAAAATAATAATTTTCCGCTAACTTGTGCCCCCCCAAAAAAATTCTATGAACTCGCCATGCCCCTAATAGAATACCTTGAGGTGTCTTCTTTCCAAAATGGGGTCACTTGTGGGGTTTTTATACTGCCCTGGCATTTTAGGGGCCCTAAAGCGTGAGAAGTAGTTTGGAATCCAAATGCGTAAAAATGCCCTGTGAAATCCTAAAGATACTCATTGGAATTTGGGCCCCTTTGTGCACCTAGGCTTAAAAAAAGTGTCATATGTGGTATCACCGTACTCAGAAGAAGTAGGGCAATGTGTTTTGGGGTGTATATATACCCATACTGTGTGTGAGAAATTACAACTTTTAAAAAAAAATTATACAAAGTTGTCAATATTCAGAGATATTTCTCTCATCCAGCAAGGGTATATGTAAAAATACACCCCAAAACACATTGCCCTACTTCTTCTGAGTACGGCGATACCACATGTATGACACTTTTTTGCAGCCTAGGTGCGCAAAGGGGCCGAAAGTCCAATGAGTACCTTCAGGCTTTACAGGGTTGCTCACAATTTAGCCCCGCCCCAAATGCCAGAACAGTAACCACACCCCACAAATAACCCCATTTCGGAAAGTAGACAACCCAGGGCATAGTGAGTCCGTGGGAGATTTTTTTTTTTGCCAGAAGTTAGCAGAAATGGTAACTTTATTTATTTACTTTTTTTCCTCAGAGTGTCATTTTCCGCTAACTTGTGAAAAAAAATTAAATCATACATGAACTCACCATGCCCCTCCGCGAATACTTTAGGGTGTCTTCTTTCTAAAATGGGGTCATTTGGGGGGTATTTTTTACTATCCTGGCATTCTAGCACTTCAAGAAACATGACAGGTGCTCAGAAAGTCAGAGCTGCTTCACAATGCGGAAATTCACATTTTTGTACCATATTTTTTAAACGCTATACCATTTGCTCAAACCAATAAATATATATACTTATTGTTTTTTTTTTTTTTAACAAAGACATGTAGACACAAACTTGTATAGAAATGTAATCATATTTGAACAATTTTACCAGAAAAAGTTAAAAATACACTTTTTGGGAGAAAATTGCGGTATATTTTGATTAATATCAGAAAAACGAAAACTCTCAGCAGCAATAAAATGCCACCAAAAGAAATCTGTATTTTTGAGAAGAAAAGGAGGTAAAATTCATTTGGGTGCCAAGTTGTATGACCGAGCAATAAACCGTTAAATTTGTGAAATGCCGATTTGAAAGCTGCCTCGTCCGCATTATAGTCAATGGGGACGGAGCGGCAGTCCGGCGGTATGGCGAAACAGCGGAAGGACGGATTTGACAGGGTGAACAGCCTGTCGGATCCGTCCTGCCGCAAGTGTGAAAGTACCCTTAGGCCCCTTTCACACGGGCGAGTTTTCCAGCGCGGATACAATGCGTGAGTTGAACGCATTGCACCCGCACTGAATCCCAACCAATTCATTTGTGCGTTGCGTGAAAATCGCAGCATGCTCTATTTTGTGCGTTTTTCACGTAACGCAGGCCCCATAAAAATGAATGGGGTTGCGTGAAAATCGCAAGCATCCGCAAGCAAGTGCGGATATGGTGCGATTTTCACGCACGGTTGCTAGGAGACGATCGGGATGGAGACCCGATCATTATTATTTTCCCTTATAACATGGTTATAAGGGAAAATAATAGCATTCTGAATACAGAATGCTTAGTAAAATAGGGCTGGAGGGGTAAAAAATACAAAATAAAAATGTAACACCTTAATCCACTTGATCGCGCAGCTGGCATCTCTTCTGTCTGTCTTCTGTGCTGCGTGCAGGAACAGGACCTGTGGTGACGTCATTCCGGTCATCACATGGTCCATCACATGATCCATCACCATGGTAAAAGATCATGTGATGTATCATGTGATGACCGGAGTGACGTCACCACAGGTCCTGTTCCTGCACACAGCAAAGGAAGACAGACAGAAGAGATGCCGGCTGAGCGATCAAGTGGATTAAGGTGAGTTACATTTTTATTTTTTATTTTTTACCCCTCCAGCGCTATTTTACTATGCATTCTGTATTCAGAATGCTATTATTTTCCCTTATAACCATGTTATAAGGGAAAATAATACAATCTACAGAACACCGATCCCAAGCCCGAACTTCTGTGAAGAAGTTCAGGTTTGGGTACCAAACATGCAGATTTTTTCGCGTGCGTGCAAAACACATTGCAATGTTTTGCACTCGCGTGGAATAATCGTGCATGTTCCCTCAACGCACCCGCACCTTTTTCCGCAATGCCCGTCTGAAATAGGCCTTAGTCTATCATAGGAAGGGTTTAATAGAAATGTAATTTTGGCAGGCCTGGAAGATTTTACATAGATCCAGGCTGCTATAATCACTGAACTGGCTGCGTGAACATGTTGTGGGGGGCATTTGGTCACTGGAAGCAGCCCGCTACCAAGAAACGGACAGCTCAGATGCCTTGGTCACGATTCAACACAGCATCTGAGTTGTTAAATGGCTGATAAACGTGAATCATATTTTTTACACAAGAAAACCATAGTGCAGGCTCAATACATTTTGGAGAATATAGTGAAGATATAATACACTGATAACACCAGATATGTACTGTACATTGTGCATGGGAGCTGAGCTGAAGTATACCAGTGTCAGCATGACAACTACACATTAGACGGAGCCTTCTGCTTCTGGCTGCATCCAGTATTACGTTTCTTGTGTCTACAAATAGCTGATGAATGGGGGTCCTGAGTATCCGACCACTACAGATAGGATATTGATGACCTATCCAGAGGATACAACCCCTTTAACTGCAAAGGGTGGGGGCTGTTTTGCAGAAATTCTGCAATAATTGTCATGTGGATTTCTTTGCATTTCCACACTAAATCTGCATCCAAAACTACATGTGTTACTTGCGGCTTTGGCGCAGATTTGATGCTGTTTTCATTTTTTGGACACAGATGTCACCCTAGCATTGAAAAGGCTTAAATCCGCACCAAAAAACAGCACAAAGAATTGACATGCTGCGGATTTCCAAATCCAGACGACAGACCAATTTCAGCACAGTGTACTGTACATAATATTTGTGAAATCGCATACACTTTGCTGGTATTGTGTTACGCTGCGTATTTTGCTGCATGAGAATCCCCATGGAAAAACCGTACGTAATCCGCAGTTTGTGCAGAAAGCCTACTTAAGGTTTTACAAACAATACAAGCTGCAAATACATTATACATTTCTATATCTAGAACATGGTCCAGTTGATTTAAAACCAAACAAGATTGTAATGTAATGTGCAAAATGCAGCTGAAGATAGCAATGACACAGATGAGAAAGCAGCTTCTGAATCTTGATCTCAGAACTAGAGAGTACATGAATAATTAAAACAAATAAAGCAGAGAATTGGACCCCAGCAGTGGACAAGGCCAAACAGCTGGGAAAGATAATGAAAAAAACTATGCTCTTGATTTCTTCAAGATAAATGCCATTAAATATGTTTAATAAAAAGGCACAACACATGACTTACTTAGGTCAGGAAGAAGTGTAGAGCCTCTGAACAAAATCAATATGCATAAACCTCAGCTTCTTATATTTAACCCCTTAAGGACTCAGCCCTATTTCACCTTAAGGACTTGGCCATTTTTTTTACAAATCTGACCAGTGTCATTTTTAGTGCTCATAACTTTAAAACACTTTGACTTATCCAGGCCATTCTGAGATTGTTTTTTTCGTCACATATTGTACTTCATGACACTGGTAAAATGAAGTAAAAATTTTTTTTTGAAAAATTAGCAAATTTCAAAGTTTCAGTTTCTCTACTTCTGTAATACATAGTAATACCCCCCAAAATTGTGATGAGTTTACATTCCCCATATGTCTACTTCATGTTTAAATTATTTTGGGAATGATATTTTATTTTAGGGGGATGTTACAAGGCTTAGAAGTTTAGAAGCAAATCTTGAAATTTTTCAGAAATTTACAAAAACACAATTTATAGGGACCACTAGAGGTCTGAAGTCACTTTGCGAGGCTTACATAATAGAAACCGCCCAAAAATGACCCCATTCTATAAACTACACCACTCAAGGTATTCAAAACTGATTTTACAAACTTTGTTAACCCTTTAGGTGTTGCACAAGAGTTATTGGCAAATGGGGATGGAATTTGCGAATTTCATTTTTTTGCCTAATTTTCCATTTTAACCCATTTTTTCCACTAACAAAGCAAGGGTTAACAGCCAAACAAGACTGTATCTTTATTGCCCTGACTCTGCCGTTTACAGAACCACCCCATATGTGGCCGTAAACAACTGTATGGCCACCCAGCGGGGCGTAGAATGAAAGGTGCGCCGTATGGTTTTTGGAAGCCAGATTTTGCTGGACTGGTTTTTTGACACCATGTCCCATTTGAAGCCCCCCTGATGCACCCCTAGAGTAGAAACTCCATAAAAGTGACCCCATCTAAGAAACTACACCCCTCAAGGTATTCAAAACAGATTTTACAAACTTTGTTAACCCTTTATGTGTTGCACAAGATTTAATGGAAAATAGAGATACAATTTCAAAATTTCACTTTTTTGGCAGATTTTCCATTTTAATTTTTTTTTTCCAGTTACAAAGCAAGGGTTAACAGCCAAACAAAACTCATTATTTATGGCCCTAATTCTGTAGTTTACAGAAACACCCCATATGTGGTCGTAAACCGCTGTACGGGCACACGGCAGGGCGCAGAAGGAAAGGAATGCCATACGGTTTTTGGAAGGCAGATTTTGCTGGACAGTTTTTTTGGACACCATGTCCCATTTGAAGCCCCCCTGATGCACCCCTAGAGTAGAAACTCCAAAAAAGTGACCCAATTTCAGAAACTGCTGGATAGGGTGGAAGTTTTGTTGGTACTAGTTTAGGGTACATATGATTTTCGGCTGCTCTATATTACACATTTAGTGCGGAAAGATAACAAGAAATAGCTTTTTTGGCACTTTTTTTTTGTTATTTGCAACATTCATCTGACAGATTAGATCATGTGCTAATTTTATAGAGCAGGTTGTCACGGACGTGGCGATACCTAATATGCATACTTTATTTTTATTTATGTAAGTTTTACACAATGATTTCATTTTTGAAACAAAAAAAAATCATGTTTTAGTGTTTCCATAGTCTAAGAGCCATAGGTTTTTCAGTTTTTCGGCGATTATCTTGGGTAGGGTATGATTTTTGCGGGATGAGATGACGGTTTGATTGGTACTATTTTGGCGTAAATGCGACTTTTTTGATCACTTTTATTACCTTTTTTGGGAAGTAAGGTGGGCAAAATTTCAATTTTCTCATAGTTTTTATTTTTTTATTTTTATGGCGTTCTCCGTGCGGGGAAAGTAACATGACTGTTTTATAGATCAGGTCGTTACGGACGCGGCGATGCCTAATATGTGTAGTGTATTTTTATATTTTTTTTATTCAGTGATTGTTTTTTTTCTTAACTTTTTTCACTTTTTTTTTTCATTTTTTGTACCCAGACCCACTTGGTTCTTGAAGATCCAGTGGGTCTGATGTCTGTATAATACAGTACAGTAGGAGGAAGGAGGAGGGAGGAGGAGGAGGGAGTCCCTCCCTCCCCACTGTGCGCGGCTGCCGCTAAACACCAATGAGGACAGAGTAGGAGGAGGAGGGGAGGGACTGTGGCCACTGCACTACCAATGAATCTGCCAGCAATATCCCACAGGGTCCCCCTCCCCCCCCATCATTGGTGGCAGTTTGCAGTTCCGATCGGAGCCCCAGCAGTGTAATGCTGGGGCTCCGTTCGGTTACCATGGCAGCCAGGACGCTACTGAAGTCCTGGCTGTCATGGTATGTTAGTGAGCAGAGAGCAGCGCATTATACTCACGTGCGCTGTGGCCGCCGGTCGCTCCTTCTTCTGTCTTTGCGGCGGATTGCTAATTCTTACAGCATTAGCAATGCGCCGCACAGACCTATGAGAAGGAGCGACCGGCGGCCACAGCGCACGTGAGTATAATGCGCTGCTCACTAACATACCATGGCAGCCAGGGCTTCAGTAGCGTGACTCCTGGCTGCCATGGTAACCGATCGGAGCCCCAGCATTACACTGCTGGGGCTCCGATCGGAACTGCAAACTGCCACCAATGATGGGGGGGGGGGGAGGGGGACCCTGTGGGATATTGCTGGCAGATTCATTGGTAGTGCAGTGGCCACAGTCCCTCCCCTCCTCCTCCTACTCTGTCCTCATTGGTGTTTAGCGGCAGCTGCGCACAGTGGGGAGGGAGGGACTCCCTCCTCCTCCTCCCTCCTCCTTCCTCCTCTGTGTCGGCCGGCTCAGTCCTGCCTCTCTGACCTCCGGAGGACACGGAAGCGGTGAGTGAGACGCTTAATTTCACTCCCGCTCCGTGATCACGTGGTGTAAACGATTCCTCGATGCAGGGAAACTGCATCGATGAATTTTTTGACTCGATTTAATTGAGTGGCAAACTGCCACCAATGATGGGGGGGGGAGGCAGATCAGAGGCTGGGGGGAGGGGGGAGGCAGATCAGAGGCTGGGTGGAGGGGGGAGGCAGATCAGAGGCTGGGGGGAGGCAGATCAGAGGCTGGAGGGGGGGAGGCAGATCAGAGGCTGGAGGGGGGAGGCAGATCAGAGGCTGGAGGGGGGAGGCAGATCAGAGGCTGGAGGGGGGGAGGCAGATCAGAGGCTGGGGGCAGGGAGGCAGATCAGAGGCTGGGGGCAGGGAGGCAGATCAGAGGCTGGGGGCAGGGAGGCAGATCAGAGGCTGGGGCAGTGAGGCAGATCAGAGGCTGGGGGCAGGGAGATGGAGAGAGAGTGGTTAATGGAGGCTGCAGGCACCACCTTGGTATGTATAAAGTTATTGGTTTAGAGAGGGGTTAATGAAGGCACCTCCAAGGTGCTTTCATTAACCTCTTCAAACCAATAACTTTATACATGCCTAATGCCAAGGTGCTTCCATTAACCCCTCCAAACCCAATGGGCATGTATAAAGTTATTGGTTTGGAGAGGTTAATGGAAGCACCTTGGAGGTGCCTTCATTAACCCCTCTCTAAACCAATAACTTTATACATACCTAATTACGTACGTTATTTTAAGTATCTTTTTCTTATTAGATTACTCGATGAATCGAGAAATATAATCGATAGAATACTTGATTACAAAAATATTCGTTTACTGCAGCCCTAGTGTCAATGATGGCCTTCTGGACAGCAGTCAGGTCGGCAGTCTTACCCATGATTGCGGTTTTGAGTAATGAACCAGGCTGGGAGTTTTTAAAAGCCTCAGGAATCTTTTGCAGGTGTTTAGAGTTAATTAGTTGATTCAGATGATTAGGTTAATAGCTCGTTTAGAGAACCATTTCATTATATGCTAATTTTTTTAGATAGGAATTTGGGGTTTTCATGAGCTGTATGCTAAAATCATCAATATTAAAACAATAAAAGGCTTGAACTACTTCAGTTGGTGTGTAATGAATCTAAAATATATGAAATCTAATGTTTATCAGTACATTACAGAAAATAATGAACTTTATCACAATATGCACATTTTTTTAGAAGGACCTGTATGTGTATTTTACGAATATTCTTAATATTGCTCTAACTTCGTCTTTTAGAATATTAATAATATTTTAAAAGACGAAGTTAGAGCAATATTAAGAATATTCGTAAAATACACATATAGATTGTAATTTAGCTAATATAGTGCTATAGTATTTTTTTTTAATAGTGTATATATTTTCCAAAACTGAAGTTCAGAAGAGGCAAAAAAAATTTAACTAAAAAAAAAAAAGATTATAGTACTATATAAGCTAAATTACAGTCTATATGTGTATTTTACGAATTGCTATAATCTTTTTTTTTTTGTCAATTTTTTTTTGCCTCTTCTGAACTTCAGTTTTGTAAAATATATACACTATAAAAAAATTACTATTGCACTATATTAGCTAAATTGCAGTCTATATGTGTATTTTACGAATTTTCGCAATATATTGCTCTAACTTCGTCTTTTAGAATATTACGATTAGTCTAAAAGACGAAGTTAGATCAATATTACGAATATTCGTAAAATACACATATAGACTGTAATTTAGCTAATATAGTGCTATAATCTATTTTTTTTGTCACTTTTTTTTGCCTCTTCTGAACTTCAGTTTTGGAAAATATATACACTATTAAAAAAATTACTATAGCACTATATTAGCTAAATTGCAGTCTATATGTGTATTTTACGAATTTTCGTAATATTGCTATAACTTCATCTTTTAGAATATTGTGAATATTCTAAAAGATGAAGTTAGAGCAATATTACAAATATTTGTAAAAAAAATACACATATAGACTGTAATTTATGTGTACTGTTATTCCACTTTGGCATACTGCTCCCCGACAAGCGTCCCCGTAACCATGGGAACGCCTGTGCGTTAGAATATACAATCGGATCTGAGCTTTCACGATCTCAGGGAAAACTCAGATCAGATGGTATTTTCTAACCCACAAGCGTTCCCATGGTGACGGGGACGCTTGTCGGGGAGGAGTATGCGAACAACTGTACAGATAGGAAAAAAATAATGCCAAAATTCTAAATAACGAATATACTCACTATATTGCTATGTTTTCGTTTTTTAGAATATTGGTCATTTTATTTTCCATATGAAAACATGATTCCCCCCTGCTTAAGTTGCTTGTGGGTCAATGGCTTATTGACCCACAAGCAAGAAGCAGGGAGAAATCATATTTTCAGATGAAAAAGAAAAACGAATATTAGATTTCGCGAATATATAGAACTATATTCAAAATATTCACAAAATCTCGAAGTTACGATGTTCGAGAAAAAAATTCGCAATTCGAATATTCTCGCTCAACACTATTTGCCAGCAGGAGATTGTATTTACACGGCACAATCTGCTGCAGGTAAACAATCACTTTTGCGTGTGCACAAACGATCGGATTACCAGATGAACAAGCGTTTTGCTCGTTTATTGGGCAATCAGCGATACATTTGCACCGCCTGTTCATTGCTAATGAGGGTTATTATGAACACTCATTAGAGATAATCGGTTCAATTCTCGGCCCATGTAAAGGGCCCTTGAGTCTAAGAAATTATCCTGTCTCTAAATGAGGCTAAAGACTGGAGCCTGAACAGTCACATGCATTATACCATTTCCTAAATGGTTTTAGTTACATGATTGCCTTCATTCCAGAAATCCCCACATTGTCTTCTACAGTACTTCTAAGGCCTCTTTCACACTTGCGTTGTCCGGATCCGGCGGGTACTCCACTTGCCGGAATTACACGCCGGATCCGGAAAAACGCAAGTGTACTGAAAGCATTTGAAGACGGATCCGTCTTCAAAATGCTTTCAGTGTTACTATGGCACCCAGGACGCTATTAAAGTCCTGGTTGCCATAGTAGTAGTGGGGAGCGGGGGAGCGGCATACTTACCATCCGTGCGGCTCCCGGGGCGCTCCAGAGTGACGTCAGAGCGCCCCATGCGCATGGATGACGTGCCATGCGATCACGTCATCCATGCGCCTGGGGCGCCCTGACGTCACTCTGGAGCGCCCCGGGAGCCGCACGGACGGTAAGTATGCTGCTCCCCCGCTCCCCGCTACACTTTACCATGGCTGCCAGGACTTTAGCGTCCCGGCAGCCATGGTAACCACTCTAAAAAAGCTAAACGTCGTATCCGGCAATGCGCCGAAACGACGTTTAGCTTAAGGCCGGATCCGGATCAATGCCTTTCAATGGGCATTCATTCCGGATCCGGCCTTGCGGCAAGTCTTCAGGATTTTTGGCCGGAGCAAAAAGCGCAGCATGCTGCGCTATTTTCTCCGGCCAAAAAACGTTCCGTTCCGGAACTGAAGACATCCTGATGCATCCTGAACGGATTTCACTCCATTCAGAATGCATTAGGATAATCCTGATCAGGATTCTTCCAGCATAGAGCCCCGACGACGGAACTCTATGCCGGAAGAAAAGAACGCAGGTGTGAAAGAGCCCTAAGTATTATAAGATCTACTATACTTTTGCTCCATTGCTTAATATATCAGTTTGTATTTTAGCTTTTGGGTGTTTTATGCCGTGAGCAGTGATTTCTGTGTTATGAAACATAATCGTACGTTGATCATATTTGTGACTTTGTCTCTTTTCTATAAAACAAATATTGTATTATTGTAAGGCTAACTTCACATCTGTGTAGATTTATAGTGGCTCACCCCTCTAATAGCTAGGGTAGGTGCTCTAACTAAGATGTGGTTCACCCTAACCACAGAATAAAATTTAAGGAGTATAGAAATGTTATAGTGAGCACTCGATATCTGTTGCTATATATCAGGTCCAATTTGTAATACAATATTTGTTTATTATATCAATTTATCACAATATACATAATATGGAGTGAGACAGTATCAATTATAAAATATAAAATATAAATATAAAATACAAAATACAAAATATAAATATCACAATCTGATAGGGGTATTGCGGTTTGTTAGTAATATCGGATGTATAACTTAAAACACATCTAAAAAGTTCGATTTATATCCTTATGAACATTACACCTTTATTCAAGGTGTCTCAATCGTGTAATTGCGCTATTGGGGAAATATTCACAGTCCTATGCGGTATATCCGTGAGTATAGATTTCAATGTTACTCACTATTTGGGGTCCAAATTGCACGTGTCAGCCCGTGGTGGCGTCCCACCACAGGTCAGTACACTCACCCGGTTTCTTTGTAATATTGTGAGGGGTCTTCCGATGTTTAATATCCGCAGTGTCGTCACGGAACTTGAAGATCTGCTCACCGCTGTCTTTTATGCGCCCCACGTGTAGCTGGCGTTCTATGTTTTGCCTGCGCTACACGCAGTCAGGGCGTCAGAGGAATCCTCACTTGATACTTAGTTCGAGGCTCCTATAGTGAGTCAGCGGTGATATAATTTACCGACTGTGCGGTTATGTCCGTGGCTGTGCGTGCTGATCAGCTGATGTCTCCGGTATAGTGAGGTGTCTTGTTCAGTGTAAGGGTCCCATCCGCTGTAGTGGCAGTGTTTCGGCAGCCTGTTCTGGCAGGCGAGTGGAAGATGGTCCAGACACAAACCGCAGCATGCAGCGTTTTTCATCTGGCGGGTTCTCAGCTTGCCAACTGGATGCAAACAGAATGTCTGCAGCATCCCATTATACTTTAAGGGGGCCAACTGACATTTTGTTTGTTCACATCCGGTAGCGCCAGATCCGGTTAATTCTGGCAGGCAGTTCTCTGGAACAGCCTGCCAGTATGAAATATGGAGATAGGAATCTAGCCTAAGTGGAATTGAGGCTAAAATGTTGTCCTGAATATAAAGGGTATATCTGTGCACAATATCCATCCTTCTTTTGTTCACTACTCCCAGTAACCTTCATTGATTATCACAGCCACGTTTAAACACACCTTCGGAGGCAATTTTTGTTTGTGACTGCATTTAACAAATTTTTGCTAAAGATCATACTTTCAATTGGCCTTTATTAAAATTATTGACCCGGTCTGTCACAAAGGGTTAACTGCTACTACAGCATCTCAATAATAATAATAATAAATACTCCCAAAGGTGTACATAGCTTTAAGGATGCTAAAGACATGACCATTTAAAATGATCCATAAGGAGTAAATTTCTTAATGCTAGTTTTACACCTGCGGCTGTCCTCTCCGGCAGGCTGTTCCAGCATAGAAAAGCCTAGCGAAGTTCAACGGGTTTGACATTGTCAGATGCCTGCCCATCGCACCCCATTTACTATAATGAGTCCAGCAGAGATCCAGCTGGTACTCAGCAAATATTTGAGAAAATCAGACAGAAAAAGCCACTGTACGCAGCATTTCTTGTCCGGCTTATTCCTGGCAGACAGAACATCTGTCCAGAACACTCAGCTACAGATGTGAAAGTATGCTAAGCAAGGTATTGAAGAGACGAGCCCTTAAAGAGATGAGCCCTGTGTGGAGACTTACTAGAAGTGATTCATGGTATGGAGACTTATTGGCAATGCTCCATGGGAAAAGAATATGCAAAGTGGTGTCTCCTGAGAAAAGAGAACCATTTTGCTACCTCCACCTCTTGAAAGTAGCTCCCTATGAGTTAAAATACTCTTCTTTGCAGAGTGAATTTCTTGAAATTCATTTCAGGTCCAATTCTGACCAGTTGTCAGATTCGATTTGGGTATGAATAAATTTAACCTGAATCAAAAGTACCCCAATTGCCCTCAAAAGTCAGTATAAGATTCTGAGGTCTCCTAAGATTATATCCAACCCATTTCAAGCTCTTTAGAGTAAAGACAGGTGAAAGTGACATATACTGTATTACTTCTAGTGATTAGGCAGCTGAAAACCTGACAGAGGTGGTCATGATATGCAATGGCCTGTGCCAGTATACTGCCTCATAATGTTCAGACCTAGCAGCCCGAGGCCTATGAGAGTGAATGGCGGGGACAGGAGCCATAGGCTCTGGTGACTTATAGTTAACTAGCACTGTTTGAGGACGCGGGGTCCCCATGAATTGCGTTGTTTGCATGGAGTTCAAAACCACCACTGGCTATGGGTAAAAGCATGGTAACTGGAGGTCTGTTCAATAACACGTTGCATTTCATTTTAAAATTAAAATGTGGTCCACATCCCTTCTTCTTTGTCTTCAGGCCTGTAAAATGTTGATTACCATTTTGAGAGATTTATCTGAATAGATTTACAAAAGATTTGGATGCAGCTGAAATCTGGAATTTTGGGAAAGTCAAGATGAATTTAATTTGTTTTGAATTGATTTGTTCATCTCTAATCAATGATCAGTGTAGGAAGGCGCAAGGGTCCCTAAGAGCCGGTAATTTTAAGTATCAGCGGCAGTTAGTGCTGACTGACACAATTTGTTATTTAGTATGGCTGTAGAGTCGATCCGAGCCGGCTCTTACTGGGAGCAGCCAAAGTGTAGGGTGGGTGGCTGCTCCCTATATTCCAGGCCGGGTTTTGGTTAGGGATATAAAAACCCCAGCCAACAGTCTCAGCTGTGTGTATTATCCTCCATTTCACAGTGAAGCTCTGGAGACTCTGTGGTTTTGAGATCTGCATGAGGTGTGCCGTGCTAAAGGGCGGAGAGCCGCATTGCTGGAAAACAGTCCCCGTAAAGCCTGCTGTGGATGGTTGATGAAAAACTGCTAATAAGGTGAACGATTGTGTTCTGTGGACTTTCCATGGGGTGAACATACACCAACACTGCAAACTGTTATTTTGTTTCGCCTTCTGTGTGAATAAACACTGAACTATTTAAGTTAAAGACTTTGTGATTGCCTCTATATTGCGTCTGCTAAGCTGCCTACCAGAGCGAATCCCCACATCAGTCTTTGTAATGACATTTCTTACATCTCTCCTTAACCAAGAAGTAGTATATAATAAACTGAAATCAGTAAGAAAACGTATTAGCCAGGTTTTACATTTTCATTTAATGGTACGCATTAGTGTTGGGCGAACATGCTCTGCCGAACACTAATTCTACTTGAGCATTGCGATACTTGGCACATCACGGTGTTCGGGCATTACAGTGATTGGCTGGCCGAAACGCGTCATCAGGTGCTATATAGCACCCGATGACAAGTGTTTGGCTCAGTCTTATCCAGGGAGAGCTGTGCTGAAGAAGGGACAGATAGTGTAGGGAGTGAAAAAGTTATGTTTTAGTGAAAAAACTTTTTAGAAACCCGTCAGTCCTTTTAAGGACTATTGTTGTATCTGGCAGCAATATCATTATTAGCGCAACCTGCACTAAATTGCGTGGAATTATTAGAGAGACCCAAAAGTCCTTTTAAGGACTATTGTATCTGGCAGCAATATAATTATTAGCACTACCTGCGCTAAATTGCGTGGAATTGATAGAGACCCAAAAGTTATTTTAAGGACTATAGTTGTATCTGACTGAAATATATATTATTAGCGCGACCTGTGCTAAATTGCTTGCAATTGTTAGTGCCGCTTCTGATAGTGACACAACCTCTGCTACATCTTTTAATTTACATTTGTGCAGCCTAAATATCTGTGACATTAATCACAATTGTTTGGCCGCTGGTAACAGCGAAAATTACCAGCGCTACATCTTCTGTATAACGTTTGCATATCCTCAATATCAGTGGCATTCATTGTGCAATTTTTTATTAGCCGCTGGTGACAGCAACATTACTTGCGCTATACCTCCTGTATAATGTTTGCGCATTCTAAATATCAGTGACAATAATTCAGTGTAATTTTTTTATTAGCCGCTGGTGACAGCGACATTTCTTGCGTTATACCTCCTGTATAACGTTTGCGCATCCTTAAATTATCTGTGACATTCAGTGTACTTTTTTATTGATGCTGCAGACAGAGACATTATCTGTGCTACATCTCCTGTTTAATGTGTGCGCATCCTAAAAATATCTGTGACTTTCATTCAGTGTCATTTTTTATTAGCTGCTGGTGACAGCGACATTACTTGCGCTATACCTCCTGTATAACGTTTGCGTATCCTCAATATCAGTGGCATTCATTCAGTGTAATTTTTTATTAGCCGCTGGTGACAGCGACATTACTTGCGCTATACCTCCTGTATAACATTTGTGCATCCTAAATATCAGTGACATTCATCCAGTGTAATTTTTTATTAGGTGGTGGTGACAGCGACATTACTTGCGCTATACCTCCTGTATAACATTTGCGCATCCTAAATATCAGTGACATTAATTCAGTGTCAATTTTTTTATTAGCCGATGGTGACGGCGACATTATTTGTGCTATACCTCCTGTATAACGTTTGCGCATCCTAAATATCAGTGACAATAATTCAGTGTAATTTTTTTGTATTAGCCGCTGGTGACAGCAACATTTCTTGCGTTATACCTCCTGAATAACGTTTGCGCATTCTTAAATTATCTGTGACATTCAGTGTACTTTTTTCATAGATGCTGCAGACAGAGACATTATCTGTGCTACATCTCCTGTTTAATGTGTGCGCATCCTAAAAATATCTGTGACATTCATTCAGTGTCATTTTTTATTAGCTGCTGGTGACAGCGACATTACTTGCGCTATACCTCCTGTATAACGTTTGCATATCCTCAACATCAGTGGCATTCATTGTGCAATTTTTTATTAGCCGCTGGTGACAGTGACATTGCTTGCTCTATACCTCCTGTATAACATTTGCGCATCCTAAAATTATCTGTGACATTCAGTGTACTTTTTTCATAGATGCTGCAGACAGCTATATCTCCTATTTAATGTGTGCGCATACTAAAGATATCTGTGACATTCTGTGTACTTTATTTGCGCATACACTTACAAAACCTGCACTACTGTACGTGTGACATACTTGCAAGCATAAATACTATTTAATATGTGCAAGGCGAGCAGTAAGGGACAGGGAAGTGGCCATGCTGCTGATGGTGCACACAGAGGCCTGGGCGTGGGCGTGGGGAAACTGTGCCTGCTGCCAGAGCACAAGAAACACACTCATCCACGATACCTAGTTTCATGTCCCAGTTTGCAGGGCAGCGCAGGACACCTCAAAGTCAGACCAGTGCAAACAGGTGGTCGGTTGGATTGCAGCAGATAATGCTTCCAGTTGATTAAGCAATACCCTGTCTTCCACAAAGTCCAGTCTCAGTGTGGTCAACAGAATCCTCACCTAATACTCCCCCCCCCCCCCCCCATGGAGAGTCTTGGCAAACAAGTGATCCCACACTCGGATATTCCGAGGAGCTCCTTTCATCGCCATCCCTTGATTTGGGCCTCTTGACAAGCCCACTTGAAGAGGGACATGAAGAAATATTGTGCCCTCAATCCCAAACTCTTGAGCAACCACAATCACAAAAAGATGACAGTGGGGAATTAGTGTTTCACGAGGTAGATGATGATGATGAGACAGAGTTGCCAATAAGTCAACTGCAATTAGTGTCTCGAGGTTTATGATGAGAATGAGACACAGTTGTCAATAACTGAGGTTGTTGTTAGGTCAACAAGTCAGGAGGATAACCAGCGTGAGGAAGTGGAAGAGGAGGTGGTGGACAATGAAGTCACTGACCCAACCTGGGAAGTTGGCAAGCCGAGTGAGGACAGCAGTGAAGAGGGGTATGGACCGCAGCACCGTCACAGGCTCAAAGAGGCAGTGGGGTGGCAAAAGGAAGAAGGTAGGCTACACCAAACCGGCCCACAACTGGTCCCCAAAGCACCCCCTTACGGAAATCTCCCTTGCCAAGGGGTAGGTGTTCCGCAGTCTGGTGATTTTTTGAAGAAAGTGCGGACAATAAAATAATTGTCATTTGCAACCTGTGCCGTACCAAAATGAGCAGGGACGTGAACACTAGCAACCTCACCACCACCAGCATGATCCGCCACATGGCATCAAAGCACCCAAATAGGTGGACTGAACGCCTGGGTCCACAATCAGTGTCTGCGGGTCACACCACTGCCTCCTCTTTCCCTGTGTTACGTTCTGGCCAATCCCCTGTCCAAGACACAGGTCCTTATGCCTCACGCCATGCACCTGGACCTTCGCAAGCACCATCAGCTAGCACATCCACTTCTGTGTTCCAGCCCAGCGTACAGATGTCTATACCTCAGGACTTTGAATGAAAGTGAAAATAACCAGCCACCCACCCACAGGCCATAGCACTAAATGCGCACCTTTCCAAATTGCTGGCCCTGGAAATGTTGCCATTTAGGCTTGTGGACACTGAGGCTTTCCGCAGCCTGATGGCAGTGGCCGTCCTGCGTTACTCTGTCCCCAGCTGCCAATATTTTTCACTGTGTGCAGTCCCAGCCTTACATGTGTCCCGTAACATCACCCATGCCCTGACCAACGCAGTTATTGGGAAGGTCCACTTAACCACTGACACATGGACAAGTGCTTTTGGCCAGGGATCCTACATTTCCCTGACGGAACACTGGGCTAACTTTGTGGCAGCCGGGAGTGAGTCGTACCCTGAAATGGCACAGGTGCTACCGACGCCAAGGATTGCAAGCCCTACTTCCATCAGGGTTTCCGCCACCACCTACAGTCATGTGAAAAAATTAGGACACCCTTTGAAAGCATGTGGTTTTTTGTAACATTTTTAATAAAAGGTTATTTCATCTCCGTTTCAACAATACAGAGAGATTAAAGTAATCCAACTAAACAAAGAAAACTGAAGAAAAGTCTTTTCAAGATCTTCTGTAAATGTCATTCTACAAAAATGCCTATTCTAACTGAGGAAAAAGATAGGACACCCTCACATGTATTCCCTCTTAAATTGGCTCAGATCTCACACAGGTATATCACACCAGGTGCACATAATTAGTAGATCGTTACTCTGCATGTTGAATGAGGCTTGCCCTATTTAAACCTCAGACATTTAGTTTGGTGTGCTCCTGACTGTTGAAGTGAGAGTGAGCACCATGGTGAGAGCAAAAGAGCTGTCAGAGGACTTCAGAAAAAAGATTGTAGCAGCCTATGAGTCTGGGAAGGGATTTAAAAAGATCTCAAAAGATTTTGAAATCAGCCATTCCACTGTCCGGAAGATAGTCTACAAGTGGAGGGCTTTCAAAACAACTGCCAACATGCCCAGGACTGGTCGCCCCAGCAAGTTCACCCCAAGAGCAGACCGCAAGATGCTAAAAGAGGTCTCCAAAAACCCTAAAGTGTCATCTCGAGAACTACAGCAGGCTCTGGCTACTGTTGATGTAGAAGTACATGCCTCTACAATCAGAAAGAGACTGTACAAGTTTAACTTGCATGGGAGGTGTGCAAGGAGGAAACCTTTGCTTTCCAAGAGAAACATCGAGGCCAGACTGACATTTGCCAGAGATAAAGTTGACAAAGACCAGGACTTCTGGAATAATGTTCTTTGGACAGATGAGTCCAAAATTGAATTATTTGGACACAACAGCAGAGGACATGTTTGGCGTAAACCAAACACAGCATTCCAAGAAAAGAACCTCATACCAACTGTGAAGCATGGAGGTGGAAGTGTCATGGTTTGGGGCTGCTTTGCTGCAGCAGGACCTGGTCAGCTCACCATCATAGAATCCACGATGAATTCTACTGTGTATCAGAAGGTGCTTGAAGAACATGTGAGACCATCAGTTAGAAAATTAAAGCTGAAGCGGAACTGGACCATGCAACATGACAATGACCCAAAACATACTAGTAAATCAACAAAAGATTGGCTGAAAAAGAAGAAATGGAGAGTCCTGGAATGGCCAAGTCAAAGTCCAGATTTGAATCCCATTGAGATGCTGTGGGGTGACTTGAAAAGGGCTGTACGTGCAAGAAACCCCTCAAACATCTCACAGCTGAAAAAGTTCTGCATTGAGGAGTGGGGTAAAATTTCCTCAGACCGATGTCGAAGACTGGTAGATGGCTACAAGAACCGTCTCACTGCAGTTATTTCAGCCAAAGGAGGTAACACTCGCTATTAGGGGCAAGGGTGTCCTATCTTTTTCCTCAGTTAGAATAGGCATTTTTGTAGAATGACATTTACAGAAGATCTTGAAAAGACTTTTCTTCAGTTTTCTTTGTTTAGTTGGATTACTTTAATCTCTCTGTATTGTTGAAACGGAGATGAAATAACCTTTTATTAAAAATGTTACAAAAAACCACATGCTTTCAAAGGGTGTCCTAATTTTTTCACATGACTGTATGTTAGTGGCTGCAACCCCCCTTCTCCTCCTCCACTTCCACCTCTGAATTATCATCTTGCAGCACCAGTCAGACATCAGTCAGTAGCTGGAAGCAGTGTAGCACTGCAGTGGGGAAGCAGCAAGAGGCTCTGCTTAAACTGATCTGCTTAGGTGACGAACAGCACACTGCCACAGAGCTTTGGCAGGGTATAAGGGACCAGACTGAGCTGTGGCTCTCGCCACTCAACCTAGAACCAGGCATGGTTGTGTCTGATAATTGCCGTAACTTGGTGGCAGCTTTGGAGCTCGGCAGGCTCACACACATACCATGCCTAGCACACGTGTTCAACCTAGTGGTTCAGCGGTTTCTCAAAACCTACTCCAATTTGCCTGAGCTACTGGTGAAGGTATACCGTGTGTGTGCCCATTTCCAAAGCTGCATTCTACATGTTGGCCAGGCTTTGTGAGCAGCAGAGGGCAGTAGTGGAATACCAGATGCAACATGGTCGTCGCTTTTCCAGTCAGCTTCCGCTCTTCACAAGCGACGAGTGGGCATTGATGTCTTACCTCTGTGAGATTTTACGCAACCTTGAGGAATCAACACAGATGATGAGCGTTGATAACGCTATTATCAGCTTAACAATCCCACTTCTGTGTCTACTCAAACGCTCCCTGCTCGCAATTAAGGCAGGCGCTTTGCATGTGGAAGATGTGGAAATGGGGAAGATAATACACAGGGTGATAGCCAGACCACCCTCAGTTCATTTTCTCAGCACAAATTGGATGATGATGAGGAGGAGGAAGAGCAGGAGATGGTTGTCTCCACTACAGAGGGTAGTACCCATGGAAGTTTAAGTCGATCTGTTCAGCGTGGATGGGTAGAAGAGGAGGAAGAGCATAAGAATATTAAGAGTCATCCTCCTGATGATGACAGCGAAGTCCTGTCTGTTGGGACTCTGGCACACATGGCTGTCTTTATGTTAGGCTGCCTTTCCTGTGACCCTGTTTTAGAAGGTCCGATCAGCAGCAGGCACTTGCCTCTAATCTTTTAGAGGGTCAGCTCAGCAGCAGGTCCTCGTCCCTAATGTTTTAGATTGTCAGATCAGCAGGCCCTTGCTCCAATAGTTTTTGAAGGTCACCAGCATGCCATAAATCACAATTTTTCAAGGGTGTGTAGGATTCCCTCCTTTATGTATAATAAAGGGTGTATTGTAGTGCTGGTTCCTTGTAATTTTTGGAAGCCCTTTCACTTAGTGCATAGGGTTTATGGGTGTAGGAGTCCCACTACCTGAACAATTGTACCACAATGTGAATGAGGCCCTCCTTTATGTAATATACAGGTTGTATCAGAGTGCCTCTTCCTTGTATTTTTTAGCAGCACCCAGCAGCGATTTGGGAGTCCAAGATGCTTACAGACATCCTCCCTATGCAGTTCTCGAACCATTTCCATCAATTTCTGACCTTTGTGCCTGGGGTGCCTGGTTTAATGCTCTGGTTCTCCCATTGACTTCCATTGTGCTCGGGTGCTCTGTAGAGCAACCGAGCATCCCAAGGTGTTCTACTCGAGCACCTGAACACTTTGGTGCTCGACCAACACTAGTGGGCATAACTTATCTTGTGTGTTCTAAGGCCTGGATCCTTAATCTGTCTATGACATTCTACCAGTAAAGTGCTGTTTCACATTGTGCTGCATTGCATGACATACTTTATGTAATTATTCTGGTGTGTGTGTGTGTGTGTTGGGGGGGGGGGGGGATGCTGGGGTTTGGTCCAGATGCCAAATTTTATAGGACAACTTTCCGTGAGACAGCAAAGCATGGAAGGTATCTTCCAGTTACACGGTTCACACCTGTCTACCTTCCCCAAGAACTCCTGAGACATGTTATGTACCTGTAGGGTACCAATGGAGTCACATTTCTGACTACATTATTAAAGGATGCAAAGTCTGAAGATGAGGGGATAGGAGACGCATCGCAAGGGAGGGTAAGAGTAAGGGTGGGGAAAAAGGTTTAAATGAGGGGAAATGGGAAAAGTAATATCATTGTTGATGAATTTATATGGTAATAATTGTTATATTTTCAACATACCATGGTCTTTTCTGACCCATCATAAGGTGAAACCAGACTCAACATACAATGTCTCAGACTCAGATCCAACTAATCAAGGCCACTTCTCTGGTAAAATAGCTGGATTAGTTGCTAGTTAGCAGATATTCCTGACTGTTATATGTAAGAACTTGTTTTATCTGTCTTAGTTATCTGCTTATTTTTCTTAAATCTTCGATTTCTGTTATCTTGGATGACATTATGGGGCTTTGTAACTCGGGTTACAATGGTTTCAACATACAATGGTCATCCTGGACCCAATTAATATTGTAACTTGAGGGATCACTGTACTGTACAGCTGATGCACCCTTGAAGGGCTTTACATATTTGCTCTGTTTGCACTCACTTTGCCAAGTGGGCCATTTTACCAGAGGTTAACAGCTACCTATGATTACACATTTATACAGAGAAGGTTGTCAATCATTTATAGGACCACCCACTTACTGAGCTCAGAAAGAGTAGAGATTTAAAGGAGTTTTCCAGGAGTACAAAATTAGAATAGGTCCTCAATATGTGATGATTGAAGGTCCTACTCCCAGAGCCCCTGACAATCATCTGTTTGAAGAAGCTAATGAATGCTCTTGCCTCCTCACAACATACCAAGCCAAGCACAGCTCAATACATAGTACAGCAGCTATGCTTGATTTTGCCACCCACTCTTATTTGCTTGAATGGGACTAAGCTGCACCTAAGCCACGTGACAGATGAAAGTGTTGTCTCTGGCCTGGGAAAAGGCTGTGGAGCTTCAAACAGCAATCCCGTCAGTTGGACCCCCACCGATTAGATATTTATGACCTATCCTAAGGAAATAAAAGCTATATATCATTCTGTTCAGCTCCACCTGCTTTATAAAATGCCACCTGTAGACCGCACTGCATTTCGTCATGACATGTTCTCTTTAACTTAAAACTATTTTTATTTCAACATAATGTAGAATTTTAAGGGCCTGCCCATATTTATGAATGACAATGTTTATTTTATGCTTATGTATCATTAAATGACAGTAGGAGAACAGAATTGGATTCTTTCGGCTCAAAATGAGTTACCGTTAATGAATTATTTTTGAGATAAGCGAAACATGTGTCAATCTATTTTAAAAAAGCTCATGAATTGTAACAGTGCTGGTTCTCTTTAGATTAGCTGGAGTAGAAAATTGAGAAATAATGTCAATGCAAGGTCTTGTTTTCACAGCAGCTATAGAACATGTTAATAGGCATCCATCTGCAGAGCTCTGCAGGCTATCAGAATATCACTTATGAACAGAGTCATGTTTATGAAAAAATACATCAAAGACATAAATGAAAGCACAGCATGTGATCTCTTATCATTTGGAGAATATGTTGTGCCCCAACTTAAGATTCAGTTTGCGATGCTCTACTTGAAACTTGGAGCAGCCCGGCAGCTCAGCACAGAAGTGTATGAAACAAAGAAGAAATTAGTTGGGACAATAGAAGTAAAAAGATCCACCTGGAATAGAAGGCACAGAAGAGCAAAGTTGGTTTACATTTCCAACAATGAAGAAAAGTGTATGAACTTTCTTCAAATAGAGACATCTGTTCATACTTAACTGGATCTTTGTATCAGTGCTCAGCTGTGCTAGGAGACTCCAGCTAAAATTCTGTAGCTGACTGTTTCAATTAGAAAAGACTAAGGGGAGAAATTTATCATAGACCAGTTTTTTACCCCAGTCTTTAATGTCTTCAGAGCTGTGGGAAGATGTGTCTAACTTATGACGAGGCTCGAAGCTACCTTAGATTTTAGACTTCTATTATGCCAATGGTGTAAATTAAGAAAAATGTGTCAAGGCTGCTAGCCCACCCTCGCTATTCCCCCTTTTTGGTTTGTGCCTAGATTCCTAGATTTAAAAAGTCGCAAACACTAGGTTTGCAACTTGTTTTACACCTGAAAAATAGTGCAGTGGTGAAGGGGGGTTCAGGGGAGTAATATTTACCCCTAAGTGATATGCTTTACAACACGAAAATATCACATAATATCATAACTGTGGTTCACCTGATTAAAACACTTTGGGGAGATTTATCAAAACTGGTGCAAAGGAAAACTGGCTTAGTTGACCAAAGCAATAAATCAAAAGACGCTTTGAAAAATTGAAGGTTTAATCTAATTTGTTGCTAGGGACAACTAGGCCAGTTTTGCTTTGAATGAGTCTTGATAAATATATATTTTTTTTTGGCCCAAAATGCCCAAACTACTAAAGGGAATCTGTCACCAGAGACCTCCCTATCAAAACTGTATGCATAGGCACATAGTAGAGATGAGCGAACCAGTCAAGATTTGCTTCAGGTCTGGTTCGCCACATTTTATAAATAGCTTGGTCCGGACCCAAATCGCTTTGTGCCACACTAAAGTTGCTCCAATTGCCCTGAAAGTTTTTATATTACCCCCTGTAGCCTCCTAAGACTCAAACATCCCCCCTCCCCAGTCTCTGAAAATCAATGACCACAATAGTAAATGATGTCTGAGTAACTTTGTCATACATAGCTATGGGTAAACGCACGTTTGATGATAGTAACATACAGCCTGTTTAAAGACACATTGCACATGGGTTCTGCTTTTTCATATTCCAAAGCTTTCCAAAATTGTCCCTTATCGGCGGCAGATGATGTTTTAAAACACACAGTGTTATGGGATTAAACAAAAAAGTGGTTGGGGGAACAAGCATCCAAAAATTATGCTTATTGACAGGTTCAGAATGCCTGCCCTTTCGACATGCATAAGTGTTGATTGTCAGAAGAAAAAGTGGCTTGTTGTGAACAAGCCTAAACAAAAAAAATATCCCTTTTAATTGGGAGCAAAAGCAGTGCAGTGTGCATGTGGAAAGGATACAGTACGGATATGGTGGCATGTGGCCACAATAGTGGCAGCAGCAGGAGCAGTATAGCATTGAAAATACAAGGCTTTCTATAGTAGTAGTAGTGAGAGTGGCAATAGATGCTTTGCATTAATGGTGGTGGCAGTAGGGGATTAAAGCAGTGGTGGCTGCAGCAGCCATATGGTACATGTCAGCAGAAAGTCAGCAGCATGGTGGTGTCAGCAGCAGCCTTATGGAAGATAATGGTCAGCAGGGCGTGGCAGTAGCATGATGGCGGTGGCAGCAGCAGCAGGAAAATGGCATTAGTGGCATGATGTAAAGTCAAAGTAAACAGACATGATTGACATGACGGACAATAACTCCATTATCATACTTGTGTTATTAAATGCTTTGCATATTACTGTAAGATAACAGGTAGTTATGGCACTAACATTTTATGACAATAATGCCATTTTTATACCCATATTATTAAACATGTGGTATATTATTGCAAGATATTGTTCAGTTATAGCAAAGCATTTATGGCAATAACCCCATAACATTTTAAAGGTTCCCTTAGCCGTATTAGTGCTTGTTTTATTGTGACATACACTGTAGTGGGAAGCAGGAAAAAAATTGGTGGAATAAAAAAAAAAACCACAATTCCATCACAGTTTTACAGGTTTTATCTCTATAACATTCCCTGTGCAGTAAAACGTAACTGTGCCCTTCATTATCTGGGTTGGTATGATTACAGTGATACCACTATTTATATAGTTTTTGTGTTGTAATACTGAAAAAAAAAATGTAATAGTTAGAATAGTTAATTCTTTTCATCATGATTCCCTGACCCCCATAACGTTTTTATAGTTATGTCTACAGAGGTGGGTAGGAGCTTATTTTTTGCAGGCCAATCTGTAGTTTTTATTCAATTTGCCATATGGAATAAAAATATATATATTTTAATAGTTAAAGGCTATGTACATCTTTGGAGCCAATTTATGATTGCATTTTAATCATTTTTGGTTAAAAATCATATTTTCAATTAGAATATTTTTTTTAAAATAATGAGCCATTCTGTCACAAAGGGTTAACAGTTTTTCTAACTGTCATTAGAGCTGAGTGAATTTCACAATAATTCTATTTGGTCGGTTCGCCAAATTCTCCAAAAAGATTTGATTTGATCCAAATTAATTTGTGGCAAATTGCCTTAAAAAACGCTATTTCCTGGCTACAGCGAGCCTGTATAGTGGTGTAGAACACTGTGCCTTACAGCAACAAGCAGAGTGAGCAACAAGCACTGCTGTGGTAGTGAAACAATACTTTGAGTCAGTATGACACGCAGATGACAGACGTCACTCTTAGAATCACTGAACACTTCACTTCTTTGGGCAGTTACGGGGCCAAAACTGACCAAATAACTCAAGTTTGAACTCAGCCTTACAGGTCGATGTTAGCGTCAAGCAGGGGCGTTGCTATGGTCTGAAAAGATCTGGGGCCCAAGTCCCAATACATATGGCCCCAGTCAACGCCCCCTGCCCGCACTAGCACTAAAGACATTTTACTTGCTTTACTTGCTGCATAGACACTATCAAACATACAGCAGCACATACCTCACATCCAGAGCCTCTAAAGTGGTGTCTCCACTGATCTTCTCTATCATGATCTTCTACATTAGGTCAAGACAACTTCTCTATCAGCCCCCGTCTTTGCAGAGTGTTACATGCAGACATCTTGGTTTCCTCACATTTCTATCATCACCCCCAACAACCTGGAGTCTCAACAGTGTTATCCTGCTGCTCACTGTGCCCCCAAATACCCCCAAATACTACCTTGAAGAAAAATTGCTGCCATACAAATAGTCCCCCCATAGTAATAGTGCTCCTCCAAGTCCCACCAATAGCAATTCCCTTCTAGATTGCACTTATTAGTAATACTGCCCACTACAGTGTCCCCAATCGTGATGCTCCCCAAGAGTGCCTCCATTAATAGAAGAGCCCGCCAGTATTAATAATGCCCTCACACAGCCCTTAGTAGAAATAAGGCCCCCTATTGTTCCCCCCAGTGGTAATAAAGCTCTCTACAGCCCGATGTGTAAACACTCCTATAGAGCCCCCTGTAGCAAACAGGATCCCAATAATGTCCTTTATATTTATAATGCCCCCTGCAATGCCCCAGACATTCCATATACAGACCCAATAACACAATTCCCATCCCTCCACCATACAGTCCCATGTAAATAACATCACACCATCTCTCCTGCCTCCTCCAACATACAGTCCCATGTAAATAACATCAATCCCCTATCTTCAGCCCCTTCAGCCTCATCCAACACACAGTCCCATGTAAGAAACATCACTCCCTTCCAAACTGCCTCCATCATACAGTTCCATGTAAGGCTACATGCACATGCATGTAAAAAATAATAATAAATAGGCTTTTAGAAGCAGATGCACTGTTATACCCATTTTCTAACCCTTTGTGCGTCCATTTTCTCGCCATCTAGCTGTTTGAAAATTGATGAATTTCATTGGCTTATCCCAACCCCCCAAAATGGCCCCAATTGTAAATAATGCCCAAATATTGGCCTCCAGCATTAATAATGTCCGTCATAGTGGCCGCCAGCATTAATATGGCCACAGCATTTTTTTTATTGAAAAAAAAACATACCTCATCCACTTTCACGCGCAGGGACACTCGCGCCTCACTGGATGCATAAGAACCTGATGTGATCATTTGATGTCATCACGCTGGGAGTGCAGGTCCTTCTGCATCCAATGAGGAGTCTGCATCCCTGTGCTTTGGATGAGGTGAGTATTTTTAAAATTATTTTAACTCCTAAAATATAATTTATCCCCACTGTACCTGTTTTTATCAGCTGTTAAACAGGCACACTCCTGTCTAGACGGCTGTTAAAAATGGCCCTATTGATTTCACGGGCAAAAATAGGACATGTCCTATTTTTTGTTGGCCGCTATTTACTAGACCTTTTAAAAAAAATAACTGCCGTGTGAACAGCCACATGTATCGCAATTGGTTATATATCGGCACTACTTAAAAGGGTTATGCAGTTTTTTAAAAACTCTGAATAGATCATCAGCATCTGATCGGCTGGGGTCCGACACCCAGGACCCCTGCCGATCAGCTGTTTGAGAAGGCAGCGGCGCTGGCAGTAGTACCGCGGCCTTCTCGCTTGACTAGTATCAATGGCCTGGGCTGGACTAAGCGCCGATCAGATGCTGATCTATCCAGAGGATAGCTCATCGGTTTAAAAAACTGCAGAACCCCTTTAAACTGCTGTCACATGACCTAAATAACATCACTCTCTTGGAAGATACAGTCCCATGTAAATAACATCACTCCCCACCCTTCAGCCCCTCCAACATACAGTCCCATGCAAATAATATCACTCCCTTCCCTTCAGCCCCTTCAATATACAGTCCACATACAAATAACACCCCTCCCTTCAGACTGTATGTCCCTTGTAAATAACATCACTCTCTCAACCAAGCAGGAAGGTGGTGTGAGAGAGCAGGACTTCAACTCCTAGCATTCCTCTGGCTCTCACACTGTATCCATCCCTTCACTTACCTCTCCTCAGTCACAGAAGTCATCACAGTTAGGGTCTTCTCCGCGAGTTCTCCTCTTCACAGCTTAGCTTCGCCCCCTCCTTCACTTATCACATGACGGTGACATCATCGGTCCTTCTCCACCACTGAGCTCTGCCTTTAGCACAGATCACCTGACTTTGATGCCATCACAGGTCCTTCAACTCCTGCAGTGTGTCCCTGGCTAGTAGTCACACTTTTTTTTTCATGTTTTCATTAGCAGGCAGTACATTCGGGGCCCGGGACAAAACATCTGGGGCCCAGGCACCGAATGTTTTAACCTAGTGAGTGACGCCCATGCTTCAAGTATAAATAACTGTGCAGAGGCCCAAGATCCTTCCATAGCGTAAAAGAGAACACTTCTTTTACACCATTGTCAGCTGATTCCACATAGATGTCTATTAAACCTGTTCTATTAAACGCTTATACAAGTAGAGCCCCCTGACAGAGTGGAGAGGGTGTCAGCAGTAAGTTTGTGTTGACGTCACTGATTATTTTGCCCTTCGTCTAATCCATCAGAACAATAACCCCCCAATAAAATGGATCCTATCTGTTGGGCATCCGTTTTCACTCGGTCAGCATTTGGTCAGTAATCCATCAGTATTACTAATGCCCAAAAAAAAACAGGACTGGATCAAAAACAGAGATGACATGTAGATGGAATATTTGCATGTCTTAGGCCAATTCTGATGGGACCATACAGGCCTTACAGCTGCTACACAGACAGGATCCGTTGTGCGTCCCATTTTTCCATCCTTCTGACAGATCAGAAGAAGGGTCAAATAAATTATGTCAACCAGGTCAAAAAGGCAAAATAGTGGCCCAATGACATAGTGTGGAGGTGGAAACAGCATCAGGAGACCACAGAGTGGCAAGGTGACATTGTGTGGAGGTGGCAGCAGCATCAGGAGACCACAAAGTGGCAAGGTGACATAGTGTTAAGGTATCAGCAGCATCAGGAGACCACAGAGTGGCAAGTGACACAGTGTTGAGGTAGCAGCAGCATCAGGAGACCACAGAGTGGCAAGGTAACATAGTATGGAGGTGGCAGCAGCATGAGGAGTCCACAGAGTGGCAAGGTGACATAGTATTGAGGTAGCAGCAGCATCAGGAGATTACAGAGTGGCAAGGTGACATAGTGTGGGGGTGGCAGCAGCATCAGGAGACCACAGAGTGACCCAGTGACAGAGTGGGGAGGTGGGTGGCACTAAAAGTACCTGCTGACGATAGTCATTGTAAGAAGGAGCACTTGGCATCAGATGTGTGGCATCAGGAGGGTGGCAGCATCAGAATAGTAGCTGAGGCAGGTAGCCAGAAGAAACAGGTCTCTTTTGTCAAAGTGTTGGTGTGGCCCCATGGATGAAATTAGTCTGATCTAGTCTCATCAGGCACTGGTGTTTAAAAATCCTGGCTGATTCTTGCCTAATTCATCTTCACAAAGGTCAGTTTCTCCACATTTTGGGTGGACAAGCGGGTTCTCTTTGGGGTAACTATGCCCCCCGCTGAACTAAACAACTGCTCTGATGCCACACTGCTGGCCAGGCAGGAAAGCTTGTCCAGGGTAAACTCTGCCAGTTCCGGCCACAAATCCAGTTTGACTGCTTAGTAGTCAGCAGGTGTAAAAAAGGCCTTCATTTTGGACCGGTAGCAAGGGTCTAACATGATGGAGAGCCAGAAGTCACCCTTCTGCCGAATGGTGACAATTCGCCTGTCACTACGCAAGCAAGTGAGCTTGCATCGGGCCATTTGCACAAGTGACTCGGAGGGACTCCCTGCCTCCATCTCCACTGCATATTGCCATGGTGTGTCTGGGTCATCTGCCTCATCTTCCCCATCTCCCTCTTGCTCCTCCGGCTGCTCCTGCTCCTCCTCTCCTGTCACCTGAGTAGAAAAACCACCCATTTCGTTACACAGTGCTTGTGCTCCAATGTCCTCCTCCTCCATTTCAGCCCCCACAGGGGTCATGTGGCCATGAGATATAGTCGCCACATTTTCAGTCCCCTGACCAGCCAGATTTACCAGCATCTTTTCCAGGATATGAATCAGTGGAATGACGTTGTTCATCCCGTAGTCCTGGCGACTGACAAATAAAGTGGCCTCCTCAAAGGGTATGAGAAAACGGCAGGAGTCATGCATGAGCTGCCACTGGCTAACATTGAAGTTACACAGGGGAGTGCCTCTTTCCGTCTGTATCATTAAGAAATCGTTTATGGCCTTTCTCTATTCGTACAGTCTGTTGTCGCAGGTCCAACTGCGTGAGAACGTGGAGGCGGAAGTGGCATCACCTGGCCAAGTTGCTGGTTTTTCTGGGCAGAAACCACATTTACCCAGCAGGCCGTAAAGGACATATATTGTCCTTGACTGTAGTTACGGCTCCACACGTCGGCGCTGCCGTGCAAATTGGCAGACACCAAAAGGCTCAAGGACTGGGCCACCTTCTGTTCTACATATGTGTGCAGGGCTGGTGCTGCCTTTTTGGCAAAGAAATGATGGCTTGGGACTCTAAACCCTGTTCTGCTTCAATACTTTGGAATAATTCCTCCCTATACTTTCCCTACACTTCTAATGCTCTTTCCCTGAACTTCTATTGAGAAAATATACACTCACCTAAAGAATTATTAGGAACACCATACTAATACGGTGTTGGACCCCCTTTTGGCTTCAGAACTGCCTTAATTCTACGTGGCATTGATTCAACAAGGTGCTGATCGCATTCTTTAGAAATGTTGGCCCATATTGATAGGATAGCATCTTGCAGTTGAGGGATGCACATCCAGGGCACGAAGCTCCCATTCCACCACATCCCAAAGATGCTCTATTGGGTTGAGATCTGGTGACTGTGGGGGCCATTTTAGTACAGTGAACTCATTGTCATGTTCAAGAAACCAATTTGAAATGATTTGAGCTTTGTGACATGGTGCATTATCCTGCTGGAAGTAGCCATCAGAGGATGGGTACATGGTAGTCATGAAGGGATGGACATGGTCAGAAACAATGCTCGGGTAGCCCGTGGCATTTAAACGATAGCCAATTGGCACTAAGGGGCCTAAAGTGTGCCCAGAAAACATCCCCCACACCATTACACCACCACCACCAGCCTGCACAGTGGTAACAAGGCATGATGGATACATGTTCTCATTCTGTTTACGCCAAATTCGGACTCTACCATTTGAATTTCTCAACAGAAATCGAGACTCATCAGACCAGGCTACATTTTTCCAGTCTTCAACAGTCCAATTTTGGTGAGCTCGTGCAAATTGTAGCCTCTTTTTCCTATTTGTAGTGGAGATGAGTGGTACCCGGTGGGGTCTTCTGCTGTTGTAGCCCACCTTTCTTTCCCATTCTGACATTCAGTTTGGAGTTCAGGAGATTGTCTTGACCAGGACCACAACCCTACATGCATTGAAACAACTGCCATGTGATTGGTTGACTAGATAATCGCATTAATGAGAAATAGATAAGGTGTTCCTAATAATTCTTTAGGAGACTGTACGTTTTCAAGTCTTTCCTAGCACTGTCCCTAGCGCCTGCTAACATCTCTTCCTGCACTAAGTACACTGGAAAATGGTTGAATCCAAGATGGCTGAGGCTATTTATAGGGCTGTGACATCACAGGGCTGGCTGGCTTCTGATTGGTGCATGCATGGCATTGTGGGTGATCCCTCATTCCCAGAGTTCCTAGCTCCATGTCCTAACACGTTCAGCAGCCCTTTTAGGAAAAAATGTGATTTGTTACCACGAAGCATGAGTAAATTCGGATTCGGCGCAAATTGAATAATTCATGAAATTCGGATCGAATTCCACTTCATCAGCTTTGATTCGCTCATCTCTACTGGTCATCTAATAACCCTTATATCTAAACTACTAAAGAGGTCATATACACTTATTTCAGCCACATTCTTGTCAGTAAGATAAGCAGTAAGCTATAATGAGTTTAGGAGTTCCAGAGCAAAGATAAGGAGTCCATCTGCTCCCCAGATGATGGAAAAGACAGCTAGTAGAGCTTCTTAGAGAGAAAGGGATTCCATATTTTTAATAAAGACCAATTGAAAAAATGATTTTTTGGCTTAAAATAAGTACAATGCAAACATTTAAAAAATTGGCCCCAAAGGTTTGCATAGCCTTTAAGGCATTTTGGGATGCGTTGATGCCAATAATTATTATTAGGAATGAATGAAACGAGCTTTGGATGTTACATCTGAAGTCGCTTAGCTAAAAACTTTGTTTTAATGCTCTACGGAGATTCGTCTCCGTACAGCATTAAAATGTACTGCCTACGATGAGGCAAAGTTAGTTATTCCTGAAGTTGAGTGAGTCTTCATTGAATAACTTTGGTAATTGATTTTTAAACCAATTTAAAACTTGGAACCGAACTCTTATTTCTTATTTCTTAGGAAATGTGTCACCAAGATGGGGGCTGCTATCCTGCCTGAGCTGTTCTTAACAGCTCTTAGCATAATCACCTACTGTGATTGGTGGACCCTGTCTTATCTATACACTGAGATTATATAATTACAGGCAGGATTAGAATGAGTTAACTGTAGTAAAGTGATCGGTATAAACCAAGAAGTGGCACCAATTATTAGGCATAGTCGCCAGTGCAAAAACTGCAGGATTTTATCTTTTTTGTTTAAATCTATGGAATAAGTGGAAAATTAAACACATTATCAAAACATAAAAAGTGATTTAAACAGCAGGTCGTTTTCTGATGACACATTCCCTTTAAATACTGTTCTTCAGATAAAGCATGGACTCTTTCATCTAAAAAAGGTGCCTTCCATTACAGGTTCATTATGGTATCTTTAAATAGAAATTATTCATTCAATTGATCTGTTCATGTATGGATATTAAACAGATGTTGACATCCAAACAGAATATTATCTACGTCCCAGGAAAATATCTTCTAATCCTTCTAAGACCTGTAAGAAGGTTGCCTAAATAGAATAAAAGGCAATGTCCAGTCACAGTTAAGGCTCGTTCAGACGGCCGTATGTGTTTTGCGGTCCGCAAATTGCGGATTCGCAAAACACGGATACCGGCCTGTATGCTTTCCGCAATTTGCAGACCACACATGCCTATTCTTGTCCGCAATTGCGGACAAGAATAGGACATGCTCTATATTTTTTACGGGGCCGCGGAACGGAACAACCGTGTGCTGTCCGCATCTTTTACAGCCCCATTGAAATGAATGGATTCGCAAAACTGCGGAACAGGTGCGGAACAAAACATATGGCTGTCTGAATGAGACCCTAATTGTAGCTCACATGCTCCAAAAGTCCTTGCTGCTCGGAATGCGTTTATGGACGAGACACATATGGAAAAACAAAAGGAGGTTCAGCATCTCAAGTTCTTCTATTTTGGTGCTTTATTAAGTCATAATCATGTCTAACGTGTAGACATCCCAAACAATGCCTGTGCATTTTGGACACTTATGTGTCCTTATTCATAGATATGAATAAAGACACGGTTGGTGTCCGAAATGCGTAAGGGTTGTTTGGGTTGTCTGTAACTACATGCTGGACATGATTGCATGTTCAAATGCAGCTCAAAAATAGAAGATTTTTAGGAGATGGACATCCTTTTCTTTTCCAATGTCCAGTGATACATACGGTATTATTAAGAGAAACTGTATACTATAAGAAAGAGAAAGAATATTTCAAGACTATTTCCACTGTGATTGAGTGTCACCATTTTAATATTTCCATAGGATCGCTAAAACATAAGCACTAATTACTGTATGGGGATCCATTGTTTTTCATTCTCTGTTATTTTGCAATAATTACCTTTTTATGAAAAATGTATCATAGTTTCAACCCCAAATCCTTTACTTTAAGACACAAAAATAGACAGCATTCAGATGTGAACAGCTTCTGTAGTGGGAAAGAGCAACAATTGAAGCATGTAATGGAATAATTAAACTGTTTATTTATCATGACAAATATTCAGATTGCCAAAAACAGTGCTGTATGCATCATTAGAAATGTGAACCAGTGGCCATGAAATGTTCTGTCTAGAAAATTGCAGCGCACTGTTTCACTTTAAAGGGAGCCTGTCACCAGTTTTATGAATCTGTATCTGCGGGAAGCAGAAACTGATGAGATTTTGAATTGACCCTGCAATTTTGCTAAAATCTGTATTGAAGTGCGCAAGTAAGGAATAGACTCCAGGGATTGTCCTTCACTGGAGGTGCTCAGTAGCATTGAGCGAATGGAGTTTCGGATCATAGATCCAAAGTTGATTCTTTCTAACACTGTGTTTTAATACTACGCAGAGACATTTAAATTGGCCCTGGAAAACAAACTTAAATGGGGCAAATTTTTATTTGCTTTCCAGAACCACTTTTAATTTCCAATCTGCTCCTGATCCCTCTTCACACAGGTGCATGTGTGAAGGGGATCGGGAGACTTAGCTGTTACTTCATTTTACTAGACTACGCAGGTTGAAAAAGTGCAGAATACTTTGCTTTTCCATGTTGTTTTTCCCAATATATGTTAAATGTGAAACAAAAACATCATGTGAACTAGGCTTATCTTTGTTAAAGTCTTCCAAAGGGTTTCTAGACACCCGGAATATGTTTTTATACTCTACTTAAATCAGTCACTAATTTTTAAGAGCAGAACATGCAGGATTACTTTCAGTCAGTACACAAATGATGGACCCTTCTTCAACACTACATTTCTACTTTATACTATATTTATGCAAAATCATTACAAAATTATTACTAATATAGATAGTACACTATAGAATTTCGAAGTAAATGATTACATTTTTGTAGCATTATTTACTCTAAAAAAATGAGATGAGCTTTATATTACACAGTGCTGCATTTTTTTTATTTATCATACATTTTAGACTAAAAAAGACTTGGTTTTATGAACCTATAATAGCACGTGGCAGATTTAGTTATTCATGAGAAATGAAATTGCTTGACTCATGTGGAATCAACAACCAAATTGTATAATTACATGTGCTGCTGAATTTACAAGTAATACTAGCAAGTCTATAATTTCTAAATTATTGACATCCCACTGATGTAAATAATTTACTTAGCTTAGCTAATAATTTACTTATTTATCCACCTTTAAGCTGTCTGCTTATAACTTCTCAATATTCTCCACTTTTACTGATGTGCCTTTGTGTAGCTGTATATAAATTAAAGGACTGTCTAAAATATTTCAGAAATTGTAAAGAAAATCAGGAGCTAGAAGCAAAACTTCCTTTATGTCAATGGGCATCATAGAACAGAATGAAATTCTTGGGAAAGTGTATCCTTTTTGGTCTATATTCTAAAAGTGTGAAACAATTACAGTTTTAAAGAAGATTTTTCATCTCTCCCAACATGTCTGTTTTGGGAAATGCTTATATTTTCCATGGAATAACAATGTAGGTGCATTTTTTCCTAGAAATCTGCATTGTGCAGTTCCTGTTATAAATTGACAACTAGGTATTACCATTGCCTTTGGTGAAAGAATATAACCCTATAATCCTTTAAATTCTTATAGCTGAATGAGGAATCTCCACAGATCTATGTCATGTGCAGCAAGCCCCCATGGGAGGCCCTGATGTAGTGTTGAAGTGTCATGCTCCCTGGGGTCTGTTGCAGTTAAAGTTATAATACTGAATAAAGATGAGCGGACCAGTTAGTACCGAACCAAGTTCAGTCCAAACTTTGCTATTTTTCAGACGGCAGACGAAACCATATCTTTCGGAGTTTGTTTCAAACAAATCCAATAAAACTGCATATGTCGGCAGGAAAAAAGCACTAGGGAAAAATAAGTGTTCTCACAAGACCCTGAGAGGAAGTGGAGGGGGGAGGGCTTGCCCTGATTGTCTCCCAAACTGACAGACGAGCCAATCAGTGCTTTAGCAGGCATGGAGGTACCCTAGCAGAACAAGTCGAATGCCATTCTGTGCTGTGAAATGGGGTGGTTATGTGTGACGGTGTCTACCAGCAAAACAATCAGGGACAGTCCAAAATGAATCAAGCTTAGAGAGAGGAGACAGGACCTGCAGGTGCACCTCAAAAGTAGCTACCTTCAAGCAAATACTTTCATTTTGTTCAAGATATAATTAAGCAGTATATATATATATATATATATATATACACACACACACAATTACTGCAGCAATACCCACGGTATGACAGCAATCTACCTGTGTGTGTTAAGTTGAAATTGTGTGTCAAGCCTCAGTCATCTATTCTCCATTTACATATTTTCAGTTTCCATGCGCTTAAAATTTTATTTTTTATTTTTGGGGTGCTTTCAATATAATTAAGCAGCATATATACCTGATTAATGCAGCAAAATCCACTGTGTGGCAGCAGTCTTCCGGTGTGTGCTAAGTTGAAATTGAGCATCAAGCTTCAGTCATCCATTCTCCAATTACATATTTTCCACACAGTCGCAATTAATTTTTTTGGGGAGTGATTTAAATTTAATTAAGCAGCATATACAGTTGCAAGAAAAAGTATGTTAACCCTTTGGAATGATATGTATTTCTGCACAAATTGGTCATTAAATGTGATCTGATCTTTATCTAAGTCACAACAACAAACAATCACAGTCTGCTTAAACTAATAACACACAAAGAATTTAATGTTACCATGTTTTTATTGAACACACCATGTAAACATTCACAGTTCAGGTGGAAAAAGTATGTGAACCCCTAGACTCCAAGAGCTAATTGGAGTGAGGTATCAGCCAACTGGAGTCCAATCAATGAGATAAGATTGGAGGTGTTGGTTACAGCTGCCCTGCTCTATAAAAAACACATACCAGTTCTGAGTTTGCTTTTCACAAGAAGCATTGCCTGATGTGAATGATGCCTCGCACAAAATAGCTCTCAGAAGACCTACGATTCAGAATTGTTGACTTGCATAAAAATGGAAAGGGTTATAAAAGTATCTCCAAAATCCTTGCTGTTTATTAGTCCACGGTAAGACAAATAAATAGAGAAAGTTCAGCACTGTTGCTACTCTCCCTAGGAGTGTCCGTCCTGTAAAGATGACTGCAAGAGCACAGTGCAGACTGCTCAATGAGGTGAAGAAGAATCCTAGAGTGTCAGCTAAAGACTTGCAAAAGTTTCTGGCATATGTTAACATCCCTGTTAGCGAATCTACGATACGTAGAACACTAAACAAGAATGGATTTCATGGGAGGATACCACAGAGGAAGCCACTGCTGGCCAAAAAAACATTGCTGCAGGTTTACAGTTTGCACAAGAGCACCTGGGTGTTCCACAGGAGTACTGGCAAAATAATCTGTGGACAAATGAGACCAAAGTTGAGTTGTTTGGAAGAAACACACAACACTATGTGTGGAGAAAAATAGGCACAGCACACCAACATCAAAACCTCATCCCAACTGTAAAGTATGGTGGGGGCATCATGGTTTGGGGCTGCTTTGCTGCATCAGGGCCTGGACGGATTGCTATCATCGAAGGAAAAATGAATTCCCAAGTTTATCAAGGCATTTTGCAGGAGAACTTAAAGCCATCTGTCCACCAGCTGAAGCTCAACAGAAGATGGGTGTTGCAAAAGGACAATGACCCAAATGACCTTAAACAGAAGAAAATACGCCTTCTGGAGTGGCCCAGTCAGAGTCCTGACCTCAACCCGATTGAGATGCTGTGGCATGACCTCAAGAAAGCGATTCAAACCAGACATCCCAAGAATATTGCTGAACTGAAACAGTTCTGTAAAGAGAAATGGTCAAGAATCACTCCTGACCATTGTGCAGGTCTGATCTGCAACTACAGGAAATATTTGGTTAAAGTTAGAGTTGGGCGAACACCTGGATGTTCGGGTTCGAGAAGTTCGGCCGAACTTCCCGGAAATGTTCGGGTTCGGGATCCGAACCCAACCCGAACTTCGTCCCGAACCCGAACCCCATTGAAGTCAATGGGGACCCGAACTTTTCGGCACTAAAAAGGCTGTAAAACAGCCCAGGAAAGGGCTAGAGGGCTGCAAAAGGCAGCAACATGTAGGTAAATCCCCTGCAAACAAATGTGGATAGGGAAATGAATTAAAATAAAAATAAAATAAATAAAAATGAACCAATATCAATTGGAGAGAGGTCCCATAGCAGAGAATCTGGCTTCACATCACCCACCACTGTAACAGTCCATTGTCAGATATTTAGTCCCAGGCACCCAGGCAGAGGAGAGAGGTCCCTTAACAGAGAATCTGGCTTCATGTCAGCAGAGAATCAGTCTGCATGTCATAGCAGAGAATCAGGCTTCACGTCAGCCACCACTGTAACAGTCCATTGTCATATATTTAGGCCCAGGCAGAGGAGAGAGGTCCCGTAACAGACAATCTGGCTTCATGTCAGCAGAGAATCAGTCTGCATGTCATAGCAGAGAATCAGGCTTCACATCAGCCACCACTGTAACAGTCCATTGTCATATATTTATGGCCAGGCACCCAGGCAGAGGAGAGAGGTCCCGTAACAGAGAATCTGGCTTCATGTCAGCAGAGAATCAGTTTGCATGTCATAGCAGAGAATCAGGCTTCACGTCAGCCACCACTGTAACAGTCCATTGTCATATATTTAAGCCCAGGCACCCAGGCAGAGGAGAGAGGTCCCGTAACAGAGAATCTGGCTTCATGTCAGCAGAGAATTAGTCTGCATGTCATAGCAGAGAATCAGGCTTCACGTCACCCAACATTGGAACAGTCCATTTTCATATATTTAGGCCCCGGCACCCAGACAGAGGAGAGGTTCATTCAACTTTGGGTTGCCTCGCAATATAATGGTAAAATGAAAATAAAAATAGGATTGAATGAGGAAGTGCCCTGGAGTACAATAATATATGGTTAAGGGGAGGTAGTTAATGTCTAATCTGCACAAGGGATGGACAGGTCCTGTGGGATCCATGCCTGGTTCATTTTTATAAACGTCAGCTTGTCCACATTGGCTGTAGACAGGCGGCTGCGTTTGTCTGTAATGACGCCCCCTGCCGTGCTGAATACACGTTCAGACAAAACGCTGGCCGCCAGGCAGGCCAGCACCTCCAAGGCATAAAAGGCTAGCTCTGGCCACGTGGACAATTTAGAGACCCAGAAGTTGAATGGGGCCGAACCATCAGTCAGTACGTGGAGGGGTGTGCACACGTACTGTTCCACCATGTTAGTGAAATGTTGCCTCCTGCTAACATGTTACGTATCAGGTGGTGGTGCAGTTAGCTGTGGCGTGTTGACAAAACTTTTCCACATCTCTGCCATGCTAACCCTGTCCTCAGAGGAGCTGGCCGTGACACAGCTGCCTTGGTGACCTCTTGCTCCTCCTCTGCCTTGGCCTTGGGCTTCCACTTGTTCCCCTGTGACATTTGGGAATGCTCTCAGTAGCGCATCTACCAATGTGCGCTTGTACTCGCGCATCACGCTCCAGTGCAGGAAGTAAGGTGGGCATATTGTCTTTGTACCATGGATCCAGCAGGGTGGCAACCCAGTAGTCCACACACGTTAAAATGTGGGCAACTCTGCTATCATTGCGCAGGCACTGCAGCATGTAGTCGCTCATGTGTGCCAGGCTGCCCAGAGGTAAGGACAAGCTGTCCTCTGTGGGAGGCGTATCGTCATCGTCCTGCGTTTCCCCCCAGCCACGCACCAGTGATGGGCCCGAGCTGCGTTGGGTGCCACCCCGCTGTGACCATGCTTCATCCTCATCCTCCTCCACCTCCTCCTCATCCTAGTCCTCCAGTAGTGGGCCCTGGCTGGCCACATTTGTACCTGGCCTCTGCTGTTTCAAAAAACCTCCCTCTGAGTCACTTCTAAGAGACTGGCCTGAAAGTGCTAAAAATGACCCCTCTTCCTCCTCCTCCTCCTCATGGGCCACCTCCTCTTCCATCATCGCCCTAAGTGTTTTCTCAAGGAGACATAGAAGTGGCATTGTAACGCTGATAACGGCGTCATCGCCACTGGCCATGTTGGTGGAGTACTCGAAACAGCGCAACAGGGCACACAGGTCTCGCATGGAGGCCCAGTCATTGGTGGTGAAGTGGTGCTGTTCCGCAGTGCGACTGACCCGTGTGTGCTGCAGCTGAAACTCCACTATGGCCTGCTGCTGCTCGCACAGTCTGTCCAGCATGTGCAAGGTGGAGTTCCACCTGGTGGGCACGTCGCATATGAGGCGGTGAGCGGGAAGGCCGAAGTTGCGCTGTAACGCAGACAGGCGAGCAGCGGCAGGATGTGAACGCCGGAAGCGCGAACAGACGTCCCGCACTTTATGCAGCAGCTCTGACATGTCGGGGTAGTTGTGAATGAACTTCTGCACCACCAAATTCAGCACATGCGCTAGTGGTGCAGTCCTTAATAAATAAGTTCACTGGCTTGTGCAAGGTGCTGGCAAAGTCCAGGAGACTGTCCAAGCACTTCAGCCACTGTTATCTGATGAGGAACATTCTCCTCGACATGCAGCAACAGAACAGTCTACCACTACACTGCCTAATCTGTGACATGCCAGCTTGCTGGAATTCAACATTGAACATGCTCAAGCGTCTTTACGAGCAGAAGAAAGCCATGAACAATTTGTCATGCACCAGACAGTCACAGCAGCAGGGAGCATGTGTTGCTTCGAGTTCAGGAAGTGGCAGCTCATCCGAGATGCCTGTCGGGAGCTGAAGCTCTTCAAAGAGGCCACAAACTGCAGTATGAACGACACCATCCCTCTCATATTTATCTTAGAACGGACTCTGACGCTCATGCAGCAGGGGACCACGGCAGAAGAAGAGCAGCTGACGCATCTTGCTATCCACCTTATAGCTGTTGGAAACACACAAATGGAATCTGCCTTGGAACAGGAGGATGAACAAGATGAGGATGAGGAGTTGCCACTGCAAGAGGAGGAGGAGGGAGTGGAGAAGCAACAGGACAATGATTAGGATGGCACCGACCAAAACACCCAATCGTTTCAGTGGGAAAGAACTGGCTTCTAAGGCATGCTAGCCAGAATGGCAACCTGTATGCTCGTTTGCCTATGCAGTGACAGGCGCACATTGACATTAAGCTAAGGCAAAATGGTGGAATGTTTTCCTCTAGCAGATAGGGGGGACAAATTACATTACTACCAGGAAACAATGTGTATGCAGCTTGCCACAGCTTACAGTGAGCAGACACCTGCTGCCAGGGTGTATGAAAGGGATGGTCCCCTTTTTTCCCCGCAGAGTCACCACCCTCCCTCAGCCACAGACAGCAGAAGCTGCCACAGCCATTTCAGTCTCCTCAACATAATAGAGCAGTTTTTCCACTAGTTGCTCCCGACTGAGGCCAGACAGCAAGCCGACAGCTCTCGCCTCAATGCCCAGGTTCAGGCCTACCTAAACTGTGGCCAGTCTCTGTTGCATACCCAGTTTCCTTGCCCCATGGATTTCTGGGCAGGCAGACTGGAAAATTGGCCCAAACTGGCACAGCACTCTCTCTATCTTGTTTCTTGCCCAGCCTCCAGTGTCAGAAAGGGTTTTCAGCTCCACAGGGGGCATGGTGACACCCAAACAGACCAAGTTGTCCACCACCAGTTTCCAAAACATCACTTTTGTTGAAATGAACCAAGCCTGGATTAAGGAGGATTTTCACACTCCTCCAGGTGATTCCAACAGACCTCGCCCACCTCGCCTTGTCATTGCTTACAAAATAAATACATTTTGTGGGTGGGGGTGGTTACATTTATTTAAGGTGCAGCATAACTGTACAGGGAGTGCAGAATTATTAGGCAAATTAGTATTTTGACCACATCATCCTCTTTATGCATGTTGTCTTACTCCAAGCTGTATAGGCTCAAAAGCCTACTACCAATTAAGCATATTAGGTGATGTGCATCTCTGTAATGAGAAGGGGTGTGGTCTAATGACATCAACACCCTATATCAGGTGTGCATAAGTATTAGGCAACTTCCTTTCCTTTGGCAAAATGGGTCAAAAGAAGGACTTGACAGGCTCAGAAAAGTCAAAAATAGTGAGATATCTTGCAGAGGGATGCAGCACTCTTAAAATTGCAAAGCTTCTGAAGCGTGATCATCGAACAATCAAGCGTTTCATTCAAAATAGTCAACAGGGTCGCAAGAAGCGCGTGGAAAAACCAAGGCGCAAAATAACTGCCCATGAACTGAAAAAAGTCAAGCTTGCAGCTGCCAAGATGCCACTTGCCACCAGTTTGGCCATATTTCAGAGCTGCAACATCACTGGAGTGCCCAAAACGTCAAGACTGGGCCAAGAAATATCTCAAGACTGATTTTTCTAAGGGTTTATGGACTGATGAAATGAGAGTGAGTCTTGATGGGCCAGATGGATGGGCCCGTGGCTGGATTGGTAAAGGGCAGAGAGCTCCAGTCCGACTCAGATGCCAGCAAGGTGGAGGTGGAGTACTGGTTTGGGCTGGTATCATCAAAGATGAGCTTGTGGGGCCTTTTCGGGTTGAGGATGGAGTCAAGCTCAACTCCCAGTCCTACTGCCAGTTTCTGGAAGACACCTTCTTCAAGCAGTGGTACAGGAAGAAGTCTGCATCCTTCAAGAAAAACATGATTTTCATGCAGGACAATGCTCCATCACACGCGTCCAAGTACTCCACAGCATGGCTGGCAAGAAAGGGTATAAAAGAAGAAAATCTAATGACATGGCCTCCTTGTTCACCTGATCTGAACCCCATTGAGAACCTGTGGTCCATCATCAAATGTGAGATTTACAAGGAGGGAAAAACAGTACACCTCTCTGAACAGTGTCTGGGAGGCTGTGGTTGCTGCTGCACGCAATGTTGATGGTGAACAGATCAAAACACTGACATAATCCATGGATGGCAGGCTTTTGAGTGTCCTTGCAAAGAAAGGTGGCTATATTGGTCACTGATTTGTTTTTGTTTTGTTTTTGAATGTCAGAAATGTATATTTGTGAATGTTGAGATGTTATATTGGTTTCACTGGTAAAAATAAATGATTTAAATGGGTATATATTTGTTAAGTTGCCTAATAATTATGCACAGTAATAGTCACCTGCACACACAGATATCCCCCTAAAATAGCTAAAACTAAAAACAAACTAAAAACTACTTCCAAAAATATTCAGCTTTGATATTAATGAGTTTTTTGGGTTCATTGAGAACATGGTTGTTGTTCAATAATAAAATTAATCCTCAAAAATACAACTTGCCTAATAATTCTGCACTCCCTGTATATGATTACTACCTCAATACATTTTTTTATTTTATTATTTATTTATGAGTTTTCAAGAATATGGTTAAGGTTACATCATGTTAATCCACATATAACAGGATAGATATGTTGGCCCCAGGCCAACAGAATGTCATAAGTAACAAATTAACATCCTGTCATCAAGGTCCAAATATATGTAAGGTATGACATAGTAACATAGTAACATAGTACATAGTAACATAGTAACATAGTACATAAGGCCGAAAAAAGACATTTGTCCATCCAGTTCGGCCTGTTATCCTGCAAGTTGATCCAGAGGAAGGCAAAAAAAAAACCCTGTGAGGTAGAAGCCAATTTTCCCCACTTTAGGGGAATAAAAAAATTCCTTCCCGACTCCAATCAGGCAATCAGTATAACTCCCTGGATCAACGACCCCTCTCTAGTAGCTATAGCCTGTAATATTATTAACCTCCAGAAATACATCCAGGCCCCTCTTGAATTCCTTTATTGTACTTACCATCACCACCTCCTCAGGCAGAGTTCCATAGTCTCACTGCTTTTTTTTTATTATTTTTTTTTAATTATATTTATTTGTCATTTTCTTCTTATCATTAAAACAAGCAACAAGTAGAGGGTAGACATTACAGATATGCAAATATACATCGTCATCAATTACAAAGGTGCACCAAAACAATTTTTTTCCCCATCCAATTTACTTATGCTTCACAATAAATACCAGAACTCAGAAAAAGAAAAACCTTTTTCCCCACCCTCCCCTCCACCCTTATGGTTGTCTTGGGAGTATCTCCAAGTCATTTTCTTTCCACAACCTCTTTCTTCAGGCACTTATATTCTCCCCTTCTTACTCCTTATTACCCACCAGTTTCACCTGGCTAACTTTCTCATATCTATACACCCTTTCACATAGATTTTTCCACTCTACAATACTTGGCGGCCTTTCCGCTCCCCATCCTCTAGCCAGCACCACACGTGCCAACATCAACCCCTTTTCCCATTTCCTTTCACTTACTTTATCCGCCCCAATTCTCCCAGTATCTCCCAGTACTGCTATACTAATCTCCAGAGGCGCAAATTTCCCAGTCTCTCTCCCGAGGTCCTGAAAAACTTGTGTCCAGTACCCCTGTACAATCGAACAGAACCAAATCAAATGCACAAAATCGGCCCTCTCCTCTCCACACTTCCAACATTTTGCCTCCCCTGTTTTGTACATCTTACTCAGTGCCCTAGGGGTAATATAGGTCCGATGGAGGATAAAAAACTGCGTCAATCGAAAGTTACTGGAAATGGTGCTCCTTTTTACATTTTTATAAATACTTCTCCAGTCCAGAGTTGAGGGTTCCACCTCTTGTGCCCATTTCTTTTCGCTATTAAATCTAATCACCCCGCCTAACCCCTTCTTTATTTTTTTGTAAATCTGTGAAATTGATACTTTACTCCCTATTCCTTTATAGCAAAATTCAGCAAAATCCGAGTGTTTCGTAGTGAAATATTCTCTATTCTCCGTTTTGTCAAAAGCATGTTTTAATCTAGCATATCTAAACCAAGTGAGGCAATCTTTATCTATGTTTAAACCCATTTCCTCTATTGTCTTCAGCTGTCCTTCCACCACCATCTGGGACACAAACCTAATACCCCTTTTATCCCAAAATACAAAATCTTCAAACTTCCAAAATTCCTTTAAATTTAAATTTCCCCAAATGGGGGAAAACTTTAGTGAGTAATTTATTCCTAATAATTTTTTAACATTAACCCAAACTAAGTGTATCATATTACTAATTGGGCACTGCCTACCCTTTATTTTTATCACTCCCGTTTCTAAAGTGCTAAGGATATTATATTGGAGACCTCCCAATTCCCCTTCCAGGAAACGACGCAGTCTGTCATCCTCCATCATTAACCACTGAAGCTGGGATGCATAGTAATAACCCCGAAAACATGGTACGGACAGGCCGCCATCTTCCTCATCTAGCCATAAATATTTTTGTTTCAGCCTGACCCTTTTTCTCCCCCAAATGAGATCATTTATCACTCCTTCTAGTGCATTAAAAAAATGGTCCCCTATCCAGACTGGGCAGGAGGAGATAACATACAAAATCTGTGGTAACAGAACCATCTTTATTATCGCAATTCGATCCACTTGTCGGATTAGAAGTTTTTGCCAGGTGCTGGTTTTTCCCCTGACCCTTTTTAAAAGAGGCTCTATATTGAGTTCTAGATACTCCTGTATCCTTGAACTAACTTTGATACCCAAGTATTCAAAAGACTCCGTGGGTTTCAAAACTTTGACGTTTATCTCCTCCGGCCCAATTTCCTGGCCAATTGGGAGCAGTACTGACTTTATCCAGTTCACCCTGAAGCCGGAAATAAAACCAAACTGATTTACTATTTCCATCAAATACAGTACCGTTGGTACCCCCCCATCCACAAAAAACAAAATATCATCAGCATAAAGGCATATCTTATCCAGTACACCATTTCCCCCAAACCCTCTTATTTTATCATCTGCTTGAACCTTACAAGCCAACGGCTCAACAAATATGGCGAACAATAATGGGGAGAGTGGGCACCCCTGTCGGGTTCCCCTCTGCAAAGGTATCGATTCTGATATTACTCCATTAATTTTTACTCTAACGTTTGAGTTGTTATATAAAAGCTGAACCCATCCAATAAATTTTTCTCCCAAATTAAACTCATACATGACCTTCCAAAGGTATGCCCATTCCACCCTGTCAAACGCTTTCTCGGCGTCCAATGACAGGATGGAATGGGCACCCTCCCCGCCCATCTGCACATTCAATAATGTCCGTCGTATATTCGTCTGGGCTTGACGTTTAGGTACGAACCCCGACTGATCCGGGTGTATTAACTTCTCTATAACTTTTCTTAGGCGGTTTGCAAGTAATTTGGCACATATCTTAAAATCAGTATTGAGGAGGGAAATAGGGCGATATGAATCCACCTTTCTCTCATCCTTACCCTTTTTGCCTATCAAACTTATCACAGCTTCCGAGAGGGAAGACAGGAGTTCACCCCTATCCATCGAGTCATTTAAGACCTGCACTGGGAGGATGACATCTCCATATCTTCTGTATATCTCAAAAGGGAGGCCATCCAACCCGGGACTGGAGTTCCCCTGAATAGTTTTCAATGTCTCCCTTAATTCCTCCACTTCGATGGGGCCATTCAACCAGTCCCTCTCCTCCTCCGAGAGTCTGGGGATCGGTACTCCCTCCAGGAAGAGTCTAAATTCTTCATGCCCCCCCCCCTCCCTCCGAGGAGTAGAGGTGGCTGGAAGCTATCCCCCCATCTCTTTTTTCAACCCTATCAATCCTGTTACCCCCCCCCCCCCTTTGATTCTGTATAAGTGTGGCCAGCAATCTACCCGACTTCCCAGATTCCCTAAAGTATCGTTCCCCCTCAAAAAACACTTTTTGTTGTGCCTTTTCCATCAGATAGTTCCTTAATACACTTTTGGCATGATCCAATTGGCCTATGAATTCGGTATTTTTCTTATTCATAAGTTCTACTTCTATTTCTTTTATCCTATCTGTTAGCTCTCTCTCCTGTTTTGCAAATCCCCTTTTCAAACCCTTGATTTTACTTACCAAAATGCCACGTAGGAATGCTTTAAAAGCATCCCAAACATACCCTAAGCCTGCTGACCCCAGATTATATTTCCAAAACTCCTCTATATCCACCCTAATATAATCTTCCTCCTTAATTAAATTCAGCCAGTGTGGATTCAGACGAAACTCCCGGCTTGTTCGTCTTAAGTTTGTTTTAAACAGCAGACAGACGGGGGAATGGTCTGAAATGCTATTTGCTTCATACCTCATGCTGGATATCTTGTTTACTAGTTCTACACTAACTAATGCCAAATCTATTCTAGACATTGTTTTGTTTCCCCGACTAAAACAGGAAAACCCTGGCTTATCCTCATAGAGGTATCTCCATACATCTATTAGTGAAAGTTCCTGCAATATTTTCCATAGCATTGATTGTCGCCCAGTCGTATGTTTATCCTTAGGAATCGCGGAGTATCTATCTAACTCATCATTCATGACACTATTAAGATCCCCCATTATTATTATGGGGCATTTGCCCCTTGAATCTGCATATTCCATCAATCTATGAATAACCGTTAAGGAAAAAGGGGGGGGGGGTATATACACAAAAGTCAAAATACAAACTATTCCATTCCACTGACAATGAAGGAATACATATCTACCCCTCTCGTCTATTTTCTGGTCAAATGGAAGGTAATCTACTTTGTGATGAATGTATACACTAACTCCGGATGAGTATGTGGAAAAACATGAGTGGTATTGATACCGGGCCCATTTCTTCTGTAAACAATTTATCTTATCTTTTGTACTATGTGTCTCCATTAATCCTACTATAGCTGGGAGATGTCTAGTAACTTTGTCAAAAACTATTACCCTTTTGACCCTATCTCCAAGGCCCCGTACATTCCAGGTCATAATACTACTCATTCAGATCTATCACTTGCTTTTCCTTCACCTTTGACCCTACTAGACCTCCCAAGACAACCATTCCCCCTCTCATCCCTCCCCTTCCCTCCCCCCCCCACTATCTGGTCGGTAGAAATCAAACATTTACCCCACCTCTTACACACGACCCCTTCCCGCCCCTACCCCATTCCCCCCTGAGCCAGTCTGGGGTGCTTTTCATGTTCCTATTCCTTTAGCATCCAGCTACTCCACTACCTCCTCCGGAGAGCCAAAAAACCTAACCTGGTCACGGTATATTATACGGAGCTTGGTAGGATACAACAGGGAGTATTGTATCTGAGCATCGGCTAATCTCTTTTTCACTTCTTTGAACTCGCGCCTTTTTGTCTAGGTGGCTCTAGAATAATCAGGATATATTGCTATATTATTTCCGTTAAACTCAATTGTCTGCAGCATCCTTTTAGTTCTCATTATTATATCTCTGTCCTTAGCACTTTGTATTTTGGCTAGGATTGCCCTCGGGGGGCCCCCTTTTAAGGGGGGTCTCCCTGGTATTCTATGGGCTCTTTCCACTGAGAACCATTTAGATAGACCATTATCTTTAAAACTATCCTGCAGCCACTGTTGGATAAACCCTGTTGTATCCTCTCCTTCCGTTCCCTCGGGGAATCCCACTATTCTAATGTTTGATCTCCTAGACATATCTTCCATTGTAGTAACTCTTTCCAGAAGATTCTTTTTTTCGCCTTCTATCCCTTCCACTCTTTTTTTTTACACCCTCTAGATCCTTTTTCATAGTTCCAGAGGTTATCTGCAACTCCTTTACCTTTTCCCTAACTTTATTCATATCCTCCTTTATGAAGGGGAGGTCAACCTGTACCGAAGCAATCTTAGTGGTCAATTCCTCCAGGCTATGGTTAGTTTTTTGCACTGCACCCAGGATTTCCAAAAGCTTATTATCTACCAGGTTGATTCTTTCCTCCATCCCTTCTCCGCTACCCACCCTCCTTTCCACCCTCCCATGTTCCTCAAGGACTGCCACTTCACCGATGTTAAAGGAGGAAATAAGCAGTTACAGGAAGGAAAATAATATATCAATATATCAACACATAGCACTTAAATATCAATTACTGAGGTGGGGAACAGGTACATAATGTCGTCCATGTTTGATCTGTTTACGTATATATCCAGCAAACGGCGCATTCGTCCCTCAGAGAGGGTATAGTCCGCAGCCCATCTGGAGCAGAATTTCCAAAGATAAGAAAGAATAAATCAGTTCGTGACACTTAAGTATAGTTACTCAGGTGAGGAAGGAGTGCAGAGTATAGTCCGTAGTTCATCCACAGGGGAGGGTAAATAACTTACATTGCCCTCGTCCACAAAAAAAAGGATATGTTCAACAGTTCCTCTGGTTACCTTTATATCCGGCAAGGGATGCACTCCTCCACACAGGAGGATATATTCCGTAGATCATCTGATTAGCTACATATCCTACGAACAGTGCAGTCAACCGCAGAGAGGGAATGTAATCAACACTTCATCCGGTTGCATGTATATCCCACACGTAGTAAACTCATCCACACAGGAGGGTATAATCAGCAGTTCATCTAGTCACATACGTATCCAGAAAAAGTACGCTCCTCCACTTGGGAGTATACCAACAGAGATTCATCTAGTTACTTGTATCTCCAGCAAAAAATGCGCTCCTCCACTCAAGAGAGTATAATCAACAGTTCATCTGGTTACAAACGTACATGTCCAGTGAGCAATGCATTAGACCAAAAAAAAAAAAAAGGGATATAATCAGCAGTTCAGCTGGTTATATTTGTAACTAAAGAGCAATACACTCATCCACGGAAAGAAGTACCTAAAAAAAAAAGGGCCCATCTCACTAACTTTTTCTTTTTCTTTTCTTTTTATAATCCCCTAACCATCAAATAAAAGATGGACGGAGACAGTCCCATGAATAAGTCCTTGGGTTCACAGATATATACCAGCAGTTTTCCACTTTTTTTCTTTTTTTTTTTCTTTCTTCCCTTTCTTTTCCTCCTCTCTCCTCCCCTCCTTCCTTCTCTCTTTCCCCTCAGTGCTCAGCTCCCCAAACCTTAGAAATGCTATCCCGTGGTTGCCAGGCCTTTAGTAACCTTTAAGCACTGGTACATACCCCAGAATCCGCGTTTTTCAGTTCTAAGCGCTCTCAGCGCATCGGTACGCAGAAATGGTAATCAAAAGCAGTACCTTCTCTCTTCAGCCACCGCCAGGGAAATCACATCCAAAAGAGGGGAAGCCTCACCAAGCCACTCGTGAGGAAGGTAGCAGGGAACTTTCCCCTACTGCTGCACCATCATGAGTCCTCTATAGCCGCTCCTACTTCCTTTTTGGGGGCTGCTATAATCGCAAACCCTTGCTGCAGCGGCGCCGAGGCATCCGATCGATGTCCCCGATACACGGGGGTCGTGGAGGGGCGGAGGCAGTCTTGTGTCCCTGCAGCAGCTCCAGAGCGATCGGCTGAACCAATAATGACACGCCGCTAGTTGCAGGCGTTCAGCGTTCAGGCACCGTGGCCCATGGGGCTGGGAAGGGGGCGGGAGCACGGCACGTCCTACGTCATGCCGCTACGTCCTGCCGAGAATTTGTCTCACTGCTCTTACCGTAAAGAATCCTCTTCTATGTTTGTGTACAAACCTTCTTTCCTCCCGACGCAGAGGATGTCCCCTCGTCACAGTCACAGTCCTGGGGATAAACAGATGATGGGATCGATCTCTGTACTGACCCCTGATATATTTATACATATTAATTAGATCTCCCCTCTTTTTTCTAAAGTGAATAGCCCTAATTTTAATAATCTTTCAGGGTACTGTAGTTGCCCCATTCCAGTTATTACTTTAGATGCCCTCCTCTGGACCTTCTCCAGCTCTGCTATGTTTGCCTTGTTTACAGGAGCCCAGAACTGTACACAGTACTCCATGTGTGGTCTGACTAGCGATTTGTAAAGTGGTAGGACTATGTTCTTATCACGGGAATCTATGCCCCTTCTGATGCAACCCATTATCTTATTGGCCTTGGCAGCAGCTGCCTGACACTGGTTTTTGCAGCTTAGTTTGCTGTTTATTAAAATTCCTGGATCCTTTTCCATGTCAGTGTTACCGAGTGTTTTACTATTTAGTATGTACAAGTGACTTGCATTTTTCCTTCCCATGTGCATAACTTTACATTTATCAGTGTTAAACCTCATCTGCCACTTATCTGCCCAAGCCTCCAATCTATCCAGATCCCTCTGTAGTAGTATACTGTCCTCATCAGTGTAAATTACTTTACACAGTTCTGTGTCATCTGCGAAAATTGATACTTTACTATGCAAGCCTTCTACAAAATTATTAATAAATATATTGAAGAGAATAGGGCCCAATACTGACCCCTGAGGTACCCCACTACTGACAGTGACCCAATCTGAGTGTGTACCGTTAATAACCACCCTCTGTTTTCTATCGCTGAGCCAGTTAATTACCCACATACAGACGTTTTCTCCCAGTCCGAACATTCTCATTTTATATACTAACCTTTTATGTGGTACAGTGTCAAATGCTTTGGAGAAGTCCAGATATACGACATCCATTGATTCGCCGCTGTCAAGTCTAGAACTTACCTCCTCATAGAAACTGATTAAATTAGTTTGACATGACCGATCCCTCACGAAGCCATGCTGATATGGCGTTATTTGCTTATTTCCGTTGAGATGCTCTAATATAGCATCTCTCAGAAAACCTTCAAACAGTTTACCCACAACAGACGTTAAACTTACCGGCCTATAGTTTCCAGGCTCTGTTTTTGGCTCCTTTTTGAATATTGGCACCACATTTGCCATGCGCCAATCCTGTGGGACATTCCCTGTCAGTATAGAGTCTGCAAATATCAGAAATAAGGGTCTGGCTATGACATTACTTAATTCCTTTAGGATACGGGGGTGTATGCCATCCAGTCCTGGTGATTTGTCTATTTTAATCTTTTTAAGTCGCTAATGTACTTCTTCCTGGGTCAGACAGGACACTTTTAATGGGGAATTTATTTTTGCATTCTGCATGTCATCTGACAGTTTATTTTCCTCAGTGAATACATTGGAGAAAAAACGAATTAACAGCTTTGCTTTCTCCTCGTCGCTCTCTGCGACTTCCCCCTCATTACTCTTTAAAGGGCCGACACCTTCAGATTTATACTTTTTAACATTTATATAATTGAAGAACATTTTAGGGTTAGTTTTACTCTCTTTGGCAATTAATCTCTCGGTCTCTAGTTTGGCCGCTTTTATTTGTTTTTTACATGTTCTATTTTTTTCCTTATAGTTTTTCAGTGCATCTGTGCTACTCTCCTGTTTCAGTGAATTATATGCTTTCTTTTTGTCATTTATTGCTTTCTTTACAGTTCTATTTATCCACATTAGTTTCTTTTTGTTCCTTAACCTTTTATTACCATACGATATGTACCTCTCACAATGAGATTTTAGGATGTTTTTAAAGATATCCCATTTTGTGGCTGTATTTTTATTTTTGAGGACCTTGTCCCAGTTAGTTCGGCCTATGGCCTCTCTTAGTTGGCTAAATTTAGCTCCCTGTAGAAACGCTCTTTTGAGTGATAATTGGAAGGTTATTACTTTATGGTCACTATTTCCCAGGTGTCCCCCAACCTGCACGTCTGTTGTTCTGTCAGGCCTATTGGTTAATACTAAGTCCAGTATGGCCGTCCCTCTAGTCGGGTCCTGAACCAGTTGGGAGAGGTAATTGTCTTTGGTTATTGCCAAGAACCTGTTTCCCTTATGAGATATACAAGTTTTAGTTTCCCAGTCTATATCTGGGTAGTTGAAGTCCCCCATAATAACCACATTATGATTTGCCGCCTCGTCTATCTCGTTTAGTAGTAGATTTTCTGTGGACTCTGGTATATTAGGTGGTTTATAGTAAACTCCTATTAGTAATTTATTGTTGTTTTTAGCTCCATGTATCTCTACCCACAGTGACTCCACATGTTCATGTCCCTCACTTATATCTTCACGGAGTGTGGGCTTTAGACAAGACTTTACATAAAGGCAAACCCCTCCCCCTCTCCGGTTTTGACGATCCTTTCTAAACAGACTGTAACCTTGTACATTAACTGCCCAGTCATAGCTATCATCCAACCATGTCTCAGTTATTCACACTATGTCATAGTTCTCCTCACACATCAGAAATTCCAGCTCTCCAGTTTTATTAGTCATGCTTCTGGCATTAGTATGCATACATTTGAGAGGTTTATGTATATTTTTTACCCTACACCTTTCCTTCTGAACTGTTCTAGTCCCTCCTTCCATTCCTCCCCCAGTCCTCCCCCAGTCCCACTACCTTGCCCCCGGTCTCTATCTGCACTATCTTCCCCTCCTATAATGCAATTTCCCTCCCCCCCAGTCCCTAGTTTAAACACTCCTCCAACCTTCTAGCCATCTTTCTCCCCAGCACAGCTGGCCCTTCCCCATTGAGGTGCAGCCCGTCCCTATGATAGAGCCTGTAGCCGATAGAAAAATCGGCCCAGTTCTCCAGGAACCCAAACCCCTCCTTCCTACACCAGTTCTTGAGCCACTTGTTAATCTCCCTAATCTCCTGTTGCCTTTCTTGTGTGTCCCGTGATACAGGTAGTATTTCGGAAAATACTACCTTAGAGGTCCTTGTCCTCAGCTTTTGACCTAAATCCCTGAAATCATTTTTAAGGACTCTCCACCTACCTCTAACTTTTTCATTGGTTCCGATATGGACCATGACCGCTGGATCGTCTCCAGCCCTCATATTGAAGGACTAGCATGAGAAAGAAATACAACCACTCTATGAGTGGCACAAAACATTAGGACTTAATCCAGCTTTTTGAAAAAAGAAAAACAAAAAGCGGAAAGAATCATAATAAAGACTGAACAATGCAGGGGGAATGACAAAGGGAAGGGTAGGCCACATAAGGTAAAAGAGGACAATAATAGGGCTAAGCAAGTCACAATGATGGAAATAACCACTTCAAGCCAGTAAGGATTGGTATTCCAAGGAGTCTTGGAAGACAAACCAAGGAGTCCAAGTAGTAACAAAAGCTTTATGATTGTTCTTCAAGCTCAGTGGATGGTGAAATAGGAGACTTCCATTTCACTGGGATGCAGGACCTAGCTGCAATGACCAAATGGTGCAGGCAGGACCGGCGGAGTAAGCTCAGGGGTAATTGCGAGAGAAATAATAATAAAAAAAACTGGCGTGTTTGGTACAGGAAAAGAGAAGATAGTTGCCAAGGTCTTATGGATTGATTCCCAGAAATATTTGACTTTGTCACATTGCCAGAAAATATGAAGCAACGAACCTTGAGATGTTTTGCAATGCCAGCATAAAGGGGACGTTGTCGGAAACATTATCTGGAGACGGGTCGGAACATAATATCATCTTGATAGTATCTTATAGCTGGCCTCTTGATACTTACTGGCAATGGATAATTTTTGAGCCAACTGAAACAGTTTGGACCATTGGTTAGAGGAGATATTAACTTGCAAATCCTGAATATACTTGTCAGTGTAGGGAGTGCGGAAATCCGCTTCGGGTATTACCAGCGCTTTGTAGAGTTCTGAGAGAGAATGACAGTATACTCCTGAGCCTATGCACGTTTTTTCAAATGGCGTAAAATCTCTATCAAAGCCAGGGGAAGAGGGGATAGAGGAAAGGAAGTGATGTAATTGCCTAGATCTCCATGGTCTGAGGGTACAGGGGTCAGACAGCCCCGGTAGTTCAGGGTATGTGAACCACCGTCTGGAGGTTCTAAAGAAAGGCGCATGACATATACCACTCGATCGCCATTGTACAAATGGGCCCCCCGAACAACCTGCCGGGAAGTCGGGATGTCCCAGGACAGGAAACATTGGGGATGGTGTTGGAGAGATCATGGGAATTTGTTGGTATTTGTGGAATTGAAGTAAAGTTGGGCCAATGATAGGAAAACCCCTCTACAATTTCTACTCACCCTATCAGTCCATGGTAAAAGGGCCAGTGAGGTCTGGGATGAGAGTTGTTCAATGGAGATCCGTTGTTTGAATGGAGCATGTTGGCACCAGTCTACGACCCGCTGAAGCATGGAAGCAGCGTAATATTTCTGTAAATCAGGTATCCCTAACCCTCCCTTATCCCTCAGAACATGTAGCAGGGATCTGGTCAGTCTCGGGTTCCTCCCTGCCCAGATGTACTGCCTCAATACATTTTATCACTGTCAAGGCAATACTGGGACCTGAATCATTGCAGTAATGCCTGAGGGTCAGTTTCTGTGTGCTCACTTTCCACATGGTTGAAATAAAAACATTTTTGTGGGGAATTCACTTTGAATAAGCAGCATATGTACATGATTACTGTGTCAATACCAACATTTTATCACAGTCAAGGCAATGCTGAGGCCTGTATTATGCCACTAATGTCCTGTATCATGCCACTAATAGAGTTCTATTACTCACTTTCCACACAAATTAAATTTTGAAAAAAATGGGGAGGGGTTCGCAGCATAAATGTACATGATTACTGTGTCAATATCGACATTTTCTCACAGTGCAAGCAAAAGTTTGTTAGTATGATCCTGTAGAAATAAGGTCATGCAGAATTTCTGTGAAGGTTCTCATTTATCCAGGTCAAGAATAAATCAAGGCAACTTGACTTACTGTAGATTTCTTGAAAATGTTTCACTCGTTCTTCCAACGAGCTTTCTCAATTCTGAGTGACTTACAAGAATTCTCTGGGAATAAATATGTAACTGGATCAACATCTAGTAATTATACCCAGCATGGGGTCAGAGATCATTATACCCAGCATGGGGTCAAAGGTGTTGTTGATTCCATTATCCTAATTGGAGTCAGTAGGTGATAATGACCTCCCAGAAAAAGGTGTCAAAACAGCATTGTATGTGGCTTCTCCATTTTTACGTAGATGGCCTCCTTCACACCTCGTTTGTACCAATGGGCCTCCTTATCCAAAACTTGTACTTAACTGTCTTCAAAGGTGTGACCTGTTTCTTTTAGATGTAAGTACATGACTGAATCTTGACCAGAGGTTTTGGCTCTTCTATGCTGCGCCATACGCTGATGTAGTTGTTGTTTTGTTTTGCCGATATACAGTTCCTAGCATTCCTCATTGCACTGTACTGCGTACACAATGTTGTCCATCTTGTGTTTAGGCATTGGGTCTTTTGGGTGAACCACTTGTTGCCTCAGTGTGTTGCTGGTGTGAAGGATAAGAATGTATAAGAATTTAGCTACTGCTACTCAATAACACAACCAAACATATGGCTTTCTAGACAACCCATGTATTCAAAAAGAGGTAAAGAAAACATTTGCAGGCAGAATGGAAATCCTTCTCAGGGTCAGGGGTGTGATACAAAAGGTACAAAACGACTTGTTCTTATTGAGTACCAGCCTTTTTATTTTTTGCTGGATTTGTATATAGAACATTTGTTGGATTAAGTTAATTTACATTGCATTCTACTTGTCTGATATGTTGCCCACATAATTGATGGCTATGACCATCCACTAGTGTGCTGACCTACTGGTGTGTTTGCATCACCTTTAGTTCTATTGCTTTGGCCCTGTCTACCAGTGCAATGTGCAATACCTTGACCTGCCTAGTGGTTGTAAAATTATTTTTATTGTTTTCTTTCATCTTGGACAGTACACCAAGTCAGCGAAGTTGGTACATCGTACATTATTGTAATCAAGTGCTTAGTGTTGCTGTTCGGTATTAATAAAGTAAGGTATCCAAGTGCATTGACAGAGTACAATTATAGAGATCTGTACATATCTATATAACATAACATTGCATTACAATATCATGAAGAGCTATGAACTATATTGGGTGAAGAAGGGGAAGGGGAAGGGGAGGGAATGTAAAAACTAATTCGCAGGAGTGGGCGGTCCAAAGGCTAGTTTTCATTGAGTGTAAAATACTGTCTTAGGTACGGTACTACATATGTCACTTCATCTGGGGAAATAGACGGTGTAAAAAATAAATAAAATAAGAGTTATTTAGACTAGAGCTATTTGTTTAATACTTTACAGGTGTTCAAAAGGGGGGGGGGTCTATTTTTACCCCAAAAAGCATGCTATGTGTTGGGAATCATCTACTCTTTATTGTCTCTGCCATTAGTTGTTGGAGAATTTCCTTTAATTTTTCCACTAGAGAGTCCTAGTGTGCAATTTGTTCAAGGCGGTATAGCTGATCACATTTCTGCATCCAATGTGGCTTTGTGGGAGAATCAATAGATTTCCAATTCACCGAAATTAATAACCTAGCTGCCGCTAACAGAATATTGCAAAGAGTGCGAGTATGTCTTGAACACTGAATATAACTGTATATCCCAAAAAGGCACAATTTCGGGGATGGAATAATAGTTGTCATACTGAGGTCAGAAATGGTTTTACATACATTTTGCCAGTAGGGCTTTATCTTATCACCAAATGTGACCATGAGTGCCCACTTCACCCCGACACCTCCAAGCACTCTGCAGCGCACTCTGGGAACATGCTGCTGAGACGATACGGTGTGTAGTAACATCGTGTTAATATCTTATAGCTGTTTTCCTGCAGTTTGGCACACCTGGACACCCTGGATGGGTTTGATAATGCAGTTTTGACTTCATTGGGGGTGAATGTAATGTTTAAATCTTTTTCCCATCGGGTAATATAAGGTTGTTTCATATCCCATTAGAGATAATATGAGATTGTACAGCTTTGATATTTTGCCTTTTGGTTCTTTAACCTGTAAAAGCTAGTTTTTCAAGAAGAGAGTGCTCTGGGGTGTTGGATAACCCTATTAGGTGTTTTTTCATATATTTCCTAAAGTGCATGAAATGAAAGGTAGACAAACTGGTCATTAAAGGGTTCTCCCTCAGGGTCTCAAGTGACGGGACATCATTATCTGAGCATAGGTCTAGGGCTGGGGTTGACATAATTTTTGCTCTTTCTGATAGAGTCTCCTGAAAGTGGACCAAGGAGTTGAAGAACACATCTCTTATTTGCAATAGTGTTTGATAGTTTGGAGACAATCATGTCAACCAATCCGACTCCTTCCACATGCGTAATGTGTAACTCGTGATGGGGCTGTGAGAGCGTAATGTTTTATTTATTTGGTGACAGTCCAGAAATAGCAAAGATCTGATCGGCAGAGGGGATATGCTATTCTCTACATCAATGTCTAATCTACTCTTGTATGGTCTTAACCAGTCTAGGCACCTGGAGCACACTATTGCCTTATGGTACGTGTAGAGATCTGGGACTCCAAGACCACCCACAGCAGTTTGCTGTATTATTTGTTTATATGGTAGTCTTGCTTTCTTTCCTCCCTAAAGAAATCTTGAGATTATTTTTTGAAGTTTCATAAAAAAATCTTTAGGGATTGGTATAGGTAGGGCTTGGAGGTAGTAAAGGATAGTGGGCATGAGAATGGACTTTATTAATACTCTACGGCCAAGCCATGATATAAAGGGAATATCCCATGAGCCTATCATGTCTTCAAGCCTTGTAGGTAGTGTGAGGAAATTTTCCTTAAACAGGTGTGAAAATTCAGGAGTGAGTTTAACCCCTAAGAATGTTATTGAGTTAGAAGCCCAATGAAAAGAAGTGAGATTCTTTAGTTCATTTAACTCTGTTGTGGGGATAGACACATTTAAAACCGTAGATTTTCAAATATTCACTGAGAAATTGGAGAGTTTGTGAAATGTCTGGAGGGTTGACACAATGGCTGGGAACGAACGCAATGTTGGGATTTGTAATCAATAACAAAACATTATCTGCAAAGGCAGCAGTTTTATGAGTTGAGTTGTGTCCCCCACCGACATACCCACAATGTCTATGTTTTGTCTAAATGACTGCAAGAGGGTTTCAATTACTAGGACAAATAGTAATGGTGACAGAGGACAGCCTTGCCTTGTGCCGTTTGTTATGGGGAACCTTGGGGAGAGGGTACTATTTACTAGAATGCGTGCTGTGGGTTCTTGGTACATAGCCATAACTCCTGTTATGAAGGTGTCTGGAATGCCGAATCTGGCCATAGCCTGTGAGATAAATAACCAGTCTATCCTATTGAAAGCCTTCTCGGTGTCCATACTGAGAATGGCCAATGGTGTTCTCTTTTTATTGGCAATTTGCATGAGTTGAATAACTCTGATTATATTGTTTTTTCCTTCTCTACTAGGGATGAATCCTACTTGCTCTGCCGAAATATGATCCGGTAAAAACACTTTTAACCTATTAGCTAGCAGTTTAGCATATAATTTTAGTCCATGGAATTTTTAGACCAAAGGGAAAATGGTCTGCAATTCGAGCAGAGTGTATGGTCTTTGTTAGGTTTGGGGATTATAGTGATCTGTGCTGATAGCATATAACTGGGAACTTGACCTGCCTAGTGAAAAGGCATTGTTTGCATTGGCCCCACTAGCCAGAATTATTATCACACCCCGCCTACTTGGTCTGACCACGTCTATTATCAGTTTGGCCCTGCCTATAACACGGGGCCATTCCTACCTTTTATTCCAGGGCCACTTTGAGTTCCCAATAAGCCCCTGCTCATGAGTAAAAAAAAATATACAATAATAATGCCCCCAGGTCTGGGGTACCACACATGCAAACCACCATGTGCTTTTCTGTCAGAGAAGAATTATGTAACACGGCATTAGATGGACACCAACTTTAGGCGCTTTATTACATAGTTTCATAGTTAATACAGTTGAGAAAAAGACATAAGTCCATCAAGTTCAACCAAGGGATAGGTGGGGACGCAAATCCCAGAAGGAAGTGAGACTCAGATTTCTACACATTTTCATAAGCATTACTGTAATATACTTTAAAGAATTAATCTAAACCCTTTTTCAAACTGTCCACTGTTTGTGCTGTGACCACTTCCTGAGGAAGTCTATTCCACAGATTCACAGTTCTTGCAGTAAAGAAGTTTTGACGCTTCTGGAGACTGAACTTTTTCTTCCCCAGTCGGAGAAAGTGCCCCCTTGTCTTTTGACAGCATTTTACATGGAACAGTTTTTCAACATATTTTTTGTATGGCCCATTTATATATTTTTATAGGTTAATCATGTCCCCCCTTAGACGTCTCTTCTCAAGACTAAACAAATGTTATTCTTTTAATCTTTCTTCTTAACTAAGACCCTCCATACCCCTTATCATTTTAGTCGCTCTCCTCTATATTTTTTCCAGCTACAGAGCGTCCTTTCCATGGACTGGTGCCCAGAACTGAACTATATTCCAGATAAGGCTGCACCAATGCGGATCAACGCAGAATATGACGGATTTGTAATGAAGCAGTGTGTATGATACTAAAGCAAAGACACCACAATTAACTTTCCTTTTCACATAACGATAGAACGCCATGAACCAGATTCTGCAGAATCAGTTTGTTAATTAGCATATAGTAGGACCCGATGTGTGACTGGAAATGTTTGCGCATAGTAATCTGGATTGATAGAGATGATCCAACATTACGGAGGTGAAATATGTTTTCTTTCATCAGTTCTTAAGGCTGATGTATTTTGAGCAACATTGGCTATTAATCATGGCATACAGCCAGGTTCATAAATATTGGGACATCAACACAATTCTAACATTTTTGGCTCTAAACACCACCACAATGGATTTGAAATGAAACAAACAAGCTTTAACTGCAGACTGTCATCTTTAATTTGAGGGTATTTACATCCAAATCAGGTGAACGGTGTAGGAATTACAACAGTTTGCATATGTGTCTCCCACTTGTTAAGGGACCAAAAGTAATCGGACAGAATAATAATCATAAATCAAAATTTCACTTTTTAATACTTGGTTGCAAATCCATTGCAGTCAATTACAGCCTGAAGTCTGGAACACATAGACATCACCAGACGCTGGGTTTCATCCCTGGTGATGCTCTGCCAGGCCTCTACTGCAACTGTCTTCAGTTCCTGCTTGTTCTTGGGGCATTTTCCCTTCAGTTTTGTCTTCAGCAAGTGAAATGCATGCTCAATCGGATTCAGGTGAGGTGATTGAATTGGCCATTGCATAACATTCCACTTCTTTCCCTTAAAAAACTCTTTGGTTGCTTTTGCAGTATGCTCTGGGTCATTGTACACATGCACTGTGAAGTGCCGTCCAATGAGTTCTAAAGCATATGGCTGAATATGAGCAGATAATATTGCCAGAAACACTTCAGAATTCATCCTGCTGCTTTTGTAAGTAGTCACATCATCAATAAATACAAGAGAACCAGTTCCATTGGCAGCCATACATGCCCACGCAATGACACTACCACTACCATGCTTGACTGATGAGATGGTATGCTTTAGGATCATGAGCAGTTCATTTCCTTCTCCATACTCTTCTATTCCCATCACTCTGGTACAAGTTGATCTTGGTCTCATCTGTCCAACAGATGTTGTTCAAGAACTGTGAAGGCTTTTTTAGATGTTGTTTGGCAAACTCTAATCTGGCCTTCCTGTTTTTGAGGCTCACCAATGGTTTACATCTTGTGATGAACCCTCTGTATTAACTCTGGTGAAGTCTTTTCTTGAAGATTGTTGACTTTGACACACATACACCTACCTCCTGGAGAGTGTTCTTAATTTGGCCAACTGTTATGAAGGGTGTTTTCTTCACCAGGGAAATAATTATTCGGTCATCCACCACAGTTGTTTTCCGTGGTCTTCCTGGTCTTTTGGTGTTGCTGAGCTCACTGATGCGTTCCTTCTTTTTAAGAATATTCCAAACAGTTGTTTTGGTCACGTGTAATGTTTTTGCTATCTCTCTGCTGGGTTTGATTTAAGTTATTTAAGCACTTTATGATCTCTCTGAGAGGTACAGTACAGACCAAAAGTTTGGACACACCTTCTCATTCAAAGAGTTTTCTTTATTTTCATGACTATGAAAATTGTAGATTCACACTGAAGGCATCAAAACTATGAATTAACACATGTGGAATTATATACATAACAAAAAAGTGTAAAACAACAGAAAATATGTCATATTCTAGGTTCTTCAAAGTAACCACCTTTTGCTTTGATTACTGCTTTGCACACTCTTGGTATTCTCTTGATGAGCTTCAAGAGGTAGTCACCTGAAATGGTCTTCCAACAGTCTTGAAGGAGTACCCAGAGATGCTTAGCACTTGTTGGCCCGTTTCACTTCACTCTGCGGTCCAGCTCACCCCAAACCATCTTGATTGGGTTCAGGTCCGGTGACTGTGGAGGCCAGGTCACCTGCGCAGCACCCCATCACTCTCCTTCGTGGTCAAATAGCCCTTACACAGCCTGGAGGTGTGTTTGGGGTCATTGTCCTGTTGAAAAATAAATGATAGTCCAACTAAATGCAAACCGTATGGAATAGCATGCCGCTGCAAGATGCTGTGGTAGCCATGCTGGTTCAGTATGCCTTCAATTTTGAATAAATCCCCAACAGTGTCACAAGCAAAGCCCCCCCACACATCACACCTCCTCCTCCATGCTTCACGGTGGGAACCAGGCATGTAGAGTCCGTCCGTTCACCTTTTCTGCGTCGCACAAAGACACGGTGGTTGGAACCAAAGATCTCAAATTTGGACTCATCAGACCAAAGCACAGATTTCCACTTGTCTAATGTCCATTCCTTGTGTTCTTTAGCCCAAACAAGTCCCTTCTGCTTGTTGCCTGTCCTTAGCAGTGGTTTCCTAGCAGATATTCTACCATGAAGGCCTGATTCACACAGTCTTCTCTTAACAGTTGTTCTAAAGATGTGTCTGCTGCTAGAACTCTGTGTGGCATTGACCTGGTCTCTAATCTGAGCTGCTGTTAACCTGCGATTTCTGAGGCTGGTGACTCAGATGAACGTATCCTCTGCAGCAGAGGTGACTCTTTGTCTTCGTTGCCTGGGGCGGTCCGCATGTGAGCCAGTTTCTTTGTAGCGCTTCATGGTTTTTGTGACTGCACTTGGGGACACTTTCAAAGTTTTCCCAATTTTTCGGACTGACTGGCCTTCATTTCTTAAAGTAATGATAGCGACTAATTTTTCTTTACTTAGCTGCTTTTTTCTTGCCATAATACAAATTCTAACTGTCTATTCAGTAGGACTATCAGCTGTGTATCCACCTGACTTCTCCACAGCGCAACTGATGGTCCCAACCCCATTTATAAGGCAAGAAATCCCACTTATTAAACCTGACAGGGCACACCTGTGAAGTGAAAACCATTTTTCAGGTGACTACCTCTTGAAGCTCATCAAGAGAATGGCAAGAGTGTGCAAAGCAGTACTCAAATTAAAAGGTGGCTACTTTGAAGAACCTAGAATCTGACATATTTTCAGTTGTTTCACACTTTTTTATGTATATAATTCCACATGTGTTATTTCATAGTTTTGATGCCTTCAGTGTGAATCTACAATTTTCATAGTAATGAAAATAAAGAAAACTCTTTGAATGAGGAGGTGTGTCCAAACTTTGGTCTGTACTGTATATCTGAGGTCTAACTAATATTTTACTTGCAGTATGCAGTTAGCAGTGACTATTTGCAGATTGGTTGAGTGTGATCTGGCATGGTTGTATGCAATTTGGATTGCAATATGGAATCTAAATGCTTGCAATTTAATACTTGCAATTGAATTTGTATGGTTGCAATTGTAGCTTGCAATTTGAAACTTGAAATTGAATTTGTATGGTTGCAATTGGTGGACTGTAAGTAAACAGATGTATATCTAGTTCAGTATACAGTTCTAAACACAATACTAACAATATGAACATTATATAACCCCGCCTCAATTCAAGGGTTGTCTCACTTCAGCAAATGGCATTTATCATGTTTATACCAGGGGCCAGCAACCTCTTGCACTCCAGCTGCTATTGTTACAATAGAAACTGCAACTCCCAGCATACTCCATTCATTTCTATGGGACTGAGAATATGATAACTCATCATCTAATCCCCTCTTCCCTAAAGTAGACCGTTTTATTGACCTCATATCCCAGACATATTCCAGCATCCAGATCACAGCTTCTGATTAGGCGCACTAAACACACAGACATCAGTAAAGTCTACATGTTACAATGTGCTCTTGTCCATACAGGATCTTTAGCGTAAAACCTAAAGAGGCTTTTCTAGCGATACCAATTAGGTACTGTCCACATCACATTTTTTCTCTCCTTCAACATATATGTTGGAGGAAAAAAAAGATGTCAAAGCATAGTACACTACACTTTTCCATCCAGCAAAAAAAGTATGCATTTTTGTTTACAACAAATATACAACATATACGTTAAAAGTAGGGCATAAACACGATGTGAGCAGGTTACATGCTTCACTAATGATGACTATCACTAGAGAGGAAGATCTCAGATTTCTGATGGATGAGGAAGGGTTCTGAACAGACAGTTTGTCTAACTGGCTATCACTACAAATTATTATCTTGGTTATATTTGTATGTATTTGAGCAGGACAGGGATTTATCTTGGTAAATTTAGTATTTTGCAGTCTATTACAGTTCTACATGGTTGTAACCTAGGTTTCCCAGAATCCTTAAAGGCAAATCTGCCTCGCTATGGTTTGATTTAGCAATGAGGAAGGAAAATTATATTGGTGGATTTTGTATTTTCCAGTCTCTATATTACAGCTCCACATACCGTATTTTTCACCCCATAAGACGCAGGTTTTAGAGGAGGACAATAAGAAAAAAACAATTAATTAGATCTCTGGTCAGACTACCAATGAGACCCCCAATGTTAATCAGACCTCAGCTGACAGCCCCAATAATACCCCCAATGTTAATAAGACCTCAGATCAGACCCCCAATCAGACCTCAGATAACAACCCCATGCCTCTTATTAGCCCCCATATGCCTCTCCTCAGCCCCCATATGCCTCTCCTCAGCCCCCATTTCCTCTCATTAGCCCCCAGTAGCCTCATATCAGCCCCCATTGCCTGTCACCAGCCCCCAGCAGCCTCTCTTCAGCCCCTATTACTTCTCATTAGCCCCCACCAGCCTTATGTCAGCCCCCATTGCTTGTCACTAGCCTCATATCAGCCTCCATTGCTTGTCACCAGCCTCATGTCAGCCCCCATTGCTTGTCACCAGCCCCATTGCTTGTCACAAGCTACCATAAGCCTTATATTAGCCCCCATCAACCTGGAATAAAATAAAAAAGCACTTAACTTTCCCGCTCTGGACACCGATGCTCCTCTCCTCCAGTGTGATCCTCTTCATCTTGCCGCCGGCTGTGCAGTGAACCGGCGCTCACAGCGTCATAGAGTGCCCTGCACAGCTTGCAGCTAAGGACCAGGAAGCGGTGAGTACAGAGCCTTCACCGCTTCCTGGTCCTCCGGTACTAATGAGCACTTCCATAATGGAAGCGCTTTATTATTATTCACCCCATAAGACACAGTGGCATCCCCCCCCCCCCCCACACACACACACACTTTGGTGGGGAAAAAATGTATCTTATGGGGTGAAAAATATGGTAGGTTGTAACCTAGCTTTTCCAGGACCATGGAAGGCAAATCTGCCTACATGTGACACTATTTAGGAGTGAGGAGGGGGCTTTATCTTGGTGGATTTAGTATTCTTCAATCTATTACAGTTCTGAGTGGTTTTAACCCAACTTTCTCAGGATTCTGAAAGGGAAATCTACCTTGCTATGGCACTATTCAGGAATAGAGAGTGGGATTTATCTTGGTAGATTTAATATTCTGCAGTCTGTTCCATGTGGTTTTAACCCAGTCAAGGAACTTGAAAACCAATTTTGCCTAGCTGTGCTAGCTGTGGCACTATTTGTGAGATGAAGGATTTATTTAGACAGACTATGTATTTAGAAGTCCCTGTTAAGAGCTCCACATAATATGTTACCCAGCTTTCCTGGGACCCTGATTGACAAATCTATCTAGCTATGCTACAGCATGGAGGATTTTTCACAGGTAGTTTTACTCTGATTTCCAGGCTTCTGGCTATTTGAGAATGCATTGGAGCTCCTTACCAAGCACAGCGCCATACATTGTATAGCGGTTGTGCTTGGTATAACGCTCATCCCCATTCATATCAAAGTATAAATCTTATAAAAGAATGAACTGTAAGCATTCAAAGCTAGGTCTTTTCAGACATTTGAAAGAATTGCTGGTTTAATTTCTGATGGGGATCTGAGCTGGAGTATTTATATTTTTGCAAGCTTTTGATATTATTATAGCTGTAGTAATAAAAATCTAATGTAAGTCTAATAAAATAGGCTAAAAGAAAATGAATTAGTAGTCTGCAGGATCAAATGGGCACCCTAGGTGGTAAATGTAGCTAAACTGATAAAATGGTGAAACGCTTTGGGCAGAGTTACATCTAAATGTTTTTTTTTTATTTGAAGTAGATGATGGTAAACATATTCAAACCATCATTTCTACATTTTTTTATGATCAGTGTTAGACATGTAAGCCTCCATGCTTTTTGTATTAGGTACTGATGACAAAGTTAATATACATAACTTTCTTTTCCAACTATTCCACCCTACAGTTCATAGTCCATATTCTAGATTTTTGTAAAATAATAGGCTATTATGTTTTAACAAGAACACCTTCATACAATTGTTTAAGATTTAAGACATAGAAGAGAGTCTTTTTGACATAGAATTTATGGTTATGAAAAATCACATGCTTTAACAAAGAGAGGCCACAAGTTTAAGTATCTTGCAGAACTTCAAACGATTTAGAAGAGGTGCTCAGGGAGAGACATGCTGTTGGTGATTAAGTCGTATTGATTTAAATTTTGATCATCTCTCTGGAAAGCATTAGTTCTTGTGATTGAAGACGCTCAAGGGACAAAGCTAATGAAAAAAACTATGAGATAATATTTAGTGGTGAAAATAGTTGTATATTTAGATAGATGGTATCCGTGGACATAAAACTGATATTTATAGCCCCTCACAGAAGGCTTATCAATAAATTGGAGTCTTTGTGCTTGGACTCCCATATTGTTGAATGGATTAGGCAGTGGCTAAGGGACAGACAACAAAGGGTTGTAGTCAATAGAGTATATTCAGACCATGGTCTTGTTACCAGTGGGGTACCTCAGGGATCTGTTCTGGGACCCATATTGTTTAATATCTTTATCAGCGAAATTGCAGAAGGCCTCGATGGTAAGGCGTGTCTTTTTGCTGATGACACAAAGATTTGTAACAGGGCTGATGTTCCTGGAGGGATACACCGAATGGAAAATGATTTAGGAAAACTAGAGGAATGGTCAAAAATCTGGCAACTAAAATGTAATGTTGATAAGTGCAAGATAATTCACCTGGGGCATAAAAACCCAAGAGCAGAATATAAAATCAGTGATACAGTCCTAACCTCAGTATCTGAGGAAAGGGATTTAGGGGTCATTATTTCAGAAGACTTAAAGGTAGGCAGACAATGTCATAGAGCAGCAGGAAATGCTAGCAGAATGCTTGGGTGCATAGGGAGAGGAATTACCAGTAGAAAGAGGGAGGTGCTCATGCCGCTCTACAGAGCACTAGTGAGACCTCATTTGGAGTATTGTGCTCAGTACTGGAGACCATATCTCCAGAAGGATATTGATACTTTGGAGAGAGTTCAGAGAAGAGCTACTAAACTGGTACATGGATTGCAGGATAAAACTTACCAGGAAAGATTAAGGGACCTTAACATGTATAGCTTGGAAGAAAGACGAGACAGAGGAGATATGATAGAAACTTTTAAATACATAAAGGGAATCAACAAGGTAAAAGAGGAGAGAATATTTAAAAGAAGAAAAACTGCTACAAGAGGACATAGTTTTAAATGAGAGGGGCAAAGGTTTAAAAGTAATATCAGGAAGTATTACTTTACTGAGAGAGTAGTGGATGCATGGAATAGCCTTCCTGCAGAAGTGGTAGCTGCAAATACAGTGAAGGAGTTTAAGCATGCATGGGATAGGCATAAGGCCATCCTTCATATAAGATAGGGCCAGGGGCTATCCATAGTATTCAGTATATTGGGCAGACTAGATGGGCCAAATGGTTCTTATCTGCCGACTGTCATGGTCTTACCTTCTTGCTGCTCTCCTTCGTTTGACATGTGCTGGCGGCCATCTTGGTTTCTGGGTTTCTTGTAGCCTCCCACCCTGCGGCTTCTCCTTCCCACTGGGAGGAGCTGGATGCCTAGCTCATATATATAGGAGGTCTGTGGCTTCAGTTCCTTGCTTGGTCCTCCTGTGTTCACATGCTTCTAAGACTGCTGCTGCTTCTGGTTCCTGATCCTGGCTTCGTCTGACTACCCTTCTGGTTCCTGACCTCTGGCCTCGCAAGACCCTGCTTCGGTTTAGCCATCCGTTTGGACTTTTGCCTTACAGCTTGATTTTCAATAAAGCCTTCTTATTTCCACTTATCTCTTGTTGTACGTCTGGTTCATGGTTCCATGACATTAGGACCAAGCCATGAATCCTGACGGTACAGGGCCATCCTCGCTACCTACGCTGGTTGCCAGACTTGATCAGCAGGATCACCTGTTGGGTCGGTTCGCTGTGGCGTTGCAAACCCTGCTTGAACGCACGGCTCATTTAGCTTCCGTTGCCGATGGGTCGGTTGTCGCTCCTGGGCCCGCTCCTACTGCCGCTCCGGTTGTTGCGCCAGAGTCTACCCCGACACCTGTTGCTGCGCCTGCGGTGTTTCGGGGTATGACCGGTTCTGCCCCCCTTCCACAGCGCTTTGGGGGAGAGCCAACTCAGTGCTGAGGTTTCCTTAACCAGGTGGGCATTTATTTCGAGTTGCTGCCACATGCCTTTCCTACTGAGAGATCAAAGGTGGGCTTCTTGATCTCGCTGCTCTCGGACAAGGCCTTGGCCTGGGCCAGCCCTTTATGGGAGAACAACAATCCGGTGGTTGCCGAGTTTTCCGGTTTTGTTGCTTCTCTTCGGAAGGTATTCGATGTGCCGGCTCGTGCTGCCTCTGCTGCGAAGCTCCTTATGTCCATCAGACAGGGTTCACGATCCGTAGCTGAATACGCCATTGAGTTTCGTACCCTGGCAGCAGAGGTGGGCTGGAATAATGAGGCTCTGGTCGCTGCTTTCTCTCATGGTCTCTCGGATGCCTTGAAGGATGAGGTTGCAGCTAAGGACCTACCAGTGGAGCTCGAGTCTCTTATTTCTTTCCTGATTTTGATTGACACCAGACTCAGGGAGAGACCTTCCTTTAAGGAGAGCCTGCGGAGGTCTTCTAACAGATTGGCGCCTACGTTTGCTGTCCCACCCGTGCCTCCCTCTCCTCCCACGCCTCCTGGGGATGACTTGTCTGGGGGTGAACCCATGCAGCTGGGGTTTGCTCGCCTGTCCGAGGGGGAGAGGGTACTCCGGAGACGCGAGGGCCGATGCATGTACTGTGGTCTCGGTGGGCATTTTCGGTTGGCATGCCCGAACCGTCCGGGAAACGCTCGCACCTGAGATCCTGTCGGGGGCAGATCTTGGGTGGAGTCTCCTCGTCCCCGGTTTCCCGTGTTGACAAACCACTGATTACTGTTGTCCTCTCCTGGGTCGGGGGCTCGGTGACGACCCAGGCGTTGGTGGACTCTGGTGCTGGTGGTTTGTTCATTGATAGTGTGTTCGCTGCCGCCAATTCCATTCCTCTGCAGCCTCGAGGTTCCCCACTGGCTCTTGAGGCGATAGACGGCAGACCCCTTCTGCCGCCACACGTGACTCAGGAGACCCTTCCAGTGGGGATGGCCATTGGTGCCATTCACAGAGAGTCGGTCTGTCTCCAGGTTATTTCGTCTCCACACTACTCGGTGGTCTTGGGGTACCCCTGGCTCCAGAAGCATAATCCGACTTTCGATTGGAGATCGGCCGAGATCCTCTCGTGGTCACCGCAGTGTGGGGCTAGTTGCATCCATGGGCCTGTCAAGTTGCTGTGTACTTCCTCGGACTCTCTGTTGCCTCCTGAATACGAGGAGTACCGGGATGTATTCGATAAGGTGCGTGCGGTTGCCCTACCTCCGCACCGCCCATACGATTGTGCCATAGAGTTACAATCTGGTGCCGTTCCTCCTCGTGGCAAAGTCTATCCACTGTCGGTAGCGGAGAATGAGGCCATGGAGGAGTACGTGAGGGAGGCGCTTTCACGCGGACACATTCGCAAATCCTCGTCCCCGGCAGGGGCTGGATTTTTCTTTGTGAAAAAGAAGGGCGGTGAGTTGAGGCCTTGCATCGATTACAGGGGTCTCAATCGCATCACGATCAAGAACGCTTACCCGATACCCTTGATTTCCGAGCTGTTCGATCGCCTCAAAGGGGCCACGGTCTTTACCAAACTCGACCTGAGGGCGGCATATAACCTGGTAAGGATCAAGGCGGGCGATGAGTGGAAGACCGCGTTTAACACCAGGACCGGTCATTATGAATCCTTGGTTATGCCCTTTGGGTTGTGCAATGCGCCCGCAGTCTTCCAGGAATTCATCAACGATGTTTTCCGTGACCTGTTGCAGCAGTGTGTGGTGGTCTATTTGGATGACATCTTGGTATATTCTGAATCCATGGAGGCTCACATTCTGGATGTCAGACGAGTGTTGCAACGGTTACGAGAGAACAAGCTGTTCGGTAAGCTTGAGAAATGCGAATTTCACCGATCCCAGGTAACCTTCTTAGGTTACATCATTTCCGCTGAGGGGTTCTCCATGGATCCTGAGAAGGTTTCGGCTGTCTTACAGTGGCCCCAGCCCAGTGGTCTTCGTGCCCTGCAGCGCTTTTTGGGCTTCGCCAATTATTATCGGAAGTTCATCAGGGACTTTTCCATGCTAGCCAAGCCTCTCACGGATCTGACCAGGAAGGGCAGTAATCCCCAGGTCTGGCCGCTCGAGGCCATCCGAGCTTTTGAGGCTCTAAAATCCGCCTTTGTGTCGGCTCCGATTCTGTCGCATCCCAACCCTGGGTTGCCTTTTGTCCTCGAGGTGGACGCGTCTGAGACGGGAGTAGGCGCCCTTCTGTCTCAGCGTAGAACACCAGAGGGTCCTCTGCTTCCTTGTGGGTTTTACTCCCGGAAACTGTCTTCTGCGGAGTGCAACTATCAGATTGGTGACAGGGAGTTATTGGCCATCGTGCAGGCCCTTAAAGAATGGAGGTACTTGCTCGAGGGCTCGGTGGTTCCGGTTCTCATCCTGACGGACCACAAGAATCTGACCTACCTCTCTGAGGCCAAGAGATTGACACCACGTCAGGCCAGATGGGCTCTGTTCTTGTCACGTTTTAATTACGTGGTCTCCTACCTACCCGGTTCCAAGAACATCAGAGCGGATGCCTTATCACGGCAGTACTCCGAGCTGTCCGGGGAGGAGTCGATTCCGACTTCGGTCATACCTCCGAATCAGATCCTGGCCGCTATTCGCACCAGCCTGACCTCTCCCCTGGGTGAGCAGATTTTGGCGGCTCAATCTGGTGCTCCCTCTGGGAGACCCAACGGCAGATGTTTTGTGCCTGAGGAGTTGCGCACTCGGTTGTTGCGAACCTACCATAACTCCAAGGCCGCGGGGCATCCTGGAAAGAATCAGCTGTCCTGGGCTGTTTCACGTCTGTTCTGGTGGCCTTCTCTACGTTCCGACATCGCCGCATATGTAGCGGCATGCTCCGTTTGTGCCCAGAGTAAGTCCCCTCGGCACCTTCCGTTGGGCCTTTTGCAACCCATAGCCACCGGGGAGCGTCCATGGTCACACCTGGGGATGGATTTCATTGTGGACCTCCCTGCATCCCGAGGCCATACGGTCATTCTCATGATTGTGGATCGGTTTTCCAAAATGTGCCACTGTGTTCCTCTCAAGAAGTTACCCTCTGCACAAGAGTTGGCCTCGATTTTTGCCAGGGAGGTCTTCCGGTTGCACGGTTTGCCCAAGGAGATTGTGTCGGATCGGGGGAGTCAGTTTGTGTCCAGGTTCTGGCGCGCCTTTTGCTCCCAGTTGGGGATTCATCTCTCTTTCTCCTCGGCCTACCACCCTCAGTCCAATGGGGCCGCAGAACGATCCAATCAGGCCTTGGAGCAATTCCTTCGTTGCTATGTCTCCGATCACCAAGACAATTGGGTTGACCTCCTGCCTTGGGCTGAGTTTGCCAGGAACACGGCGGTGAACTCTTCCTCTGGGACGTCTCCCTTCATGGCCAATTATGGGTTCCAACCTGCCGTGTTACCGGAGGTATTCTCTCCCCAGGATATTCCGGCTGTGGAGGATCACCTTTCCGTCCTACGTGCTTCTTGGGTACAGATCCAGAGGTCCCTTGAGGTCTCTGCGCAGCGCCAGAGACTCCAGGCTGATCGCAGATGAGCGCCCGCTCCTTCCTACCAGGTCGGAGACCGCGTATGGCTGTCCACCCGCAACCTCAACCTTCGAGTGCCCACTCCCAAGCTGGCGCCTCGCTTTGTTGGTCCCTTCCGAGTGCTTCGCAGGGTAAACCCGGTAGCCTATGCCCTTGCGCTTCCTCCTGGCATGCGGATCTCCAACGTGTTTCATGTCTCCCTGTTGAAGCCACTGGTGTGTAATCGTTTCACTTCCTCGGTTCCTCGGCCTTGTCCGGTCCAAGTGGGCAATCGTGAGGAGTATGAGGTGAGCAATATCCTGGACTCACGCCTGGTCCGCGGTCGGGTGCAGTTTTTGGTCCATTGGCGTGGTTATGGTCCAGAGGAGCGTTCCTGGGTTCCCTCCGCAGATGTCCATGCTCCTGCCTTGCTCCGAGCCTTCCACGCACGCTTCCCTCAGAAACCGTTCTTTACTCCGCGGAGGAGGGGCCCTTGAGGGGGAGGTACTGTCATGGTCTTACCTTCTTGCTGTTCTCCTTCGTTTGACATGTGCTGGCGGCCATCTTGGTTTCTGGGTTTCTTGTAGCCTCCCACCCTGCGGCTTCTCCTTCCCACTGGGAGGAGCTGGATGCCTAGCTCATATATATAGGAGGTCTGTGGCTTCAGTTCCTTGCTTGGTCCTCCTGTGTTCACATGCTTCTAAGACTGCTGCTGCTTCTGGTTCCTGATCCTGGCTTCGTCTGACTACCCTGCTGGTTCCTGATCCAGGCTTCGTCTGACTACCCTGCTGGTTCCTGATCCAGGCTTCGTCTGACTACCCTGCTGGTTCCTGATCCAGGCTTCGTCTGACTACCCTTCTGGTTCCTGACCTCTGGCCTCGCAAGACCCTGCTTCGGTTTAGCCATCCGTTTGGACTTTTGCCTTACAGCTTGATTTTCAATAAAGCCTTCTTATTTCCACTTATCTCTTGTTGTACGTCTGGTTCATGGTTCCATGACACCGACACATTCTATGTTTCTATGTTTCTATTTTGTAGCTAACCAGTAGCAGATTTTTCCCCCTTTTGTACTACAGAAAATCACCATTCTCAGCAGTCTACCTCTGAGGGCAGTGATTTTCTGCGGTGGTCATGTTCCACATCCAGGCACATTACTGCTCTGTTCATAAACAAAAAGTGGCAGAAGGACGAGATGAGCACATGGAACGGCACTGGAGAAAAACATGAGTACATGAAAGTTTTTTTTTATTTTAGACATGGTATGGGTTGTCCAAGATCACAAATTACCTCTATCAACCTGGTTGAGGAATGGAGGCAAGTAATGATGTTGCAATAGAAAAACTGCCCTCACCAATCATTGCTGTATAAAGTACCCCTCGATAGACTAAACTAACATGTCCTGAAAGCACTGCCAAACTTTATTAGGTACGCAAGACTAAAATGTCCCAAGCCTGAACTAGTTAAACTGTAACAAAATGCCATAAAGTAAGACCTATCTGTTGTGATCTCGCAGAGTCACAGAAAATGGAGCTAGAGAAATGGCGAGTTTAACTTTTTTAAATTTTCAGTTATGTCAGGGCTTGTCCAAGATTTTTTATTTATCTCAGACGGACCCTCATAAAATGCTCCTCTGTTTTCAGACCGCTTGTAATAGTAATAACTGATAATGTATGGACAGTCTCTTTAACTGATACTTTGACATAAATATAATGTACATGGCTGACGTTGATTCTAAAGTGCAAATAAATAAATGGTATACTGACATAATGCTCTCTATTTCTATTTTCTACAGATATTCCTGTTGATACTCTGAACCAATTGTCACGTCTCTTAAGTGTGAACCTCAAGCTTAATCCCATAAATAAAGATGCATCGAACCTTTCCAGCGTTAAATATAAACTGGATCTGTAAAGTGCTGAATGTGGGGGGTATAAACCTCACCAAGGATTACTGCTCTCCAGCCTGCAACTCTGCAGGAATGCCTCTTTCTGATCATAGAAAATCTACGTGAAATTACTGAATTAATCGCTTTAAATTATGGGTGTCATTTCTGCAAGATTTCTGTTTGAATATCTGGGTTGTTGAATTAAATAGCTGCTTTAACAAATACATTTTAACATGAATTATTTGATGTTTTTGTCTTTTTGATAACTAGATTCTACTAGAGGTCTAGGGGAATAATTACCTTTCATTATAGGCTATGGTAGGAAATTGTAGACTCATCAGTTTAACAACCAAATGTTTAAAGGAGTTACCCAAAAATATAATTTTCTTTCCTCTCTGTGGCTGGCAGCAGTTCACACGAGACAATCAAGAGCCTGGATCATCCAAGGTGCATTGCAATTCCCCTTTCCTCCCCTGCAAATAGCGCTATATTTTTTACAGTACAAATTGTCGCCTGCATTATATATAGCAGTATAATTTTTAAATTGAGAATGTCATTTTTAGCTCTTTATTTTTATATTTGGCATTAATGGCAGCCAAGCTCATCCCAGAGAAGTCCAAAGAGAGGTTCACCCAGCTTTCACTTCACCTGCCACTGTCCCTACCTCTTCCTTCGCAACTGTCCCTGCCTCCATCAGCCTCAAACCAGCCTCCCATCAGACTCACTAGCCTCCATCAGCCTCAGATCACCCCCCCCCCCATCAGACCCCTCAGCATCAATTCAGACCCCCAGCAGGTCAGAATATTTATACTGCTCTGATTAACAGTCTATATTCTTTATGTAAATAAATTAGAATCTCTAAGGGAGGAGATTCTAACTTATAATCATAAAGACCAAGCCAATAAGAGCTTGTGATCTGCGCTATGTTTGATGACAAAAAGTAGGCAGTGGTAAATCAAAATGTATATTTATTAAAATAATAATAATACAGTGAAAATTGATCAAATATAAAATTGGTGATAATAAAATTATGAAAATTATTAATGATATGCAACCTTTTAAGAAGGCAAAAATGACCTATAAGATATACATATATTCCTTACAATTTATTATTGTGATAATACGGTACAATATATTTTAAATTACTTTGATACCTGATTTCTCTCAGCTGACAGATGTCTCAGATTAAACTTAAGTCAGATTTATATCAATATATATATATATATATATCAACCATACATGCATAGAACGGAACTCAGTTCCTTGGAGATGATACCGTGATATAAGAATAATTTTTAATAGTATGTATCAGTCTCCCTGCATTGGAAAAAGTTAGAATGATACTGCAGTTATAAACCAGCCTTATTCCAAAACAGATTCTACACCCAAAATATTGTTAATTAAATATATATGTGTGTGTGTGTATATATATATATATATATATATATATACAAATATATTACTTTCGTTCTCCTATAAAATATAGGAAATTGTATACTATACCAGTGTATCGGCTAGCAGAAATCAATTTCAAGATTCAGGACTATAGACTGGTCTGGTCCTATTGGTTCAAGGACTGTTATGTGCTCCTTGAAAAGACTGAGGAATGGAATGATGTTCTCAAGGAATGGGTGGATCCCCCTGAATGACTGGATAGGTGGTTCTAGTTCATCGGATGGGTTTGACGATTCCTCAGGTAGGTGTATCAGATTGATCAGATGGCCTCCCTCTGTCAGCTCATGCTGCCTTTTTATCCCCATTTGGAAATGGGCATGGTTGGGTTAATCAATAACTAGTTACCTCACTGGTGTCACTCCTCACCTATTTCACAACTCATGTCTTACTTCAACCCCACCAATACAGTCATGTGAAAAAATTAGGACACCCTTTGAAAGCATGTGGTTTTTTGTAACATTTTTAATAAAAGGTTATTTCATCTCCGTTTCAACAATACAGAGAGATTAAAGTAATCCAACTAAACAAAGAAAACTGAAGAAAAGTCTTTTCAAGATCTTCTGTAAATGTCATTCTACAAAAATGCCTATTCTAACTGAGGAAAAAGATAGGACACCCTCACATGTATTCCCTCTTAAATTGGCTCAGATCTCACACAGGTATATCACACCAGGTGCACATAATTAGTAGATCGTTACTCTGCATGTTGAATGAGGCTTGCCCTATTTAAACCTCAGACATTTAGTTTGGTGTGCTCCTGACTGTTGAAGTGAGAGTGAGCACCATGGTGAGAGCAAAAGAGCTGTCAGAGGACTTCAGAAAAAAGATTGTAGCAGCCTATGAGTCTGGGAAGGGATTTAAAAAGATCTCAAAAGATTTTGAAATCAGCCATTCCACTGTCCGGAAGATAGTCTACAAGTGGAGGGCTTTCAAAACAACTGCCAACATGCCCAGGACTGGTCGCCCCAGCAAGTTCACCCCAAGAGCAGACCGCAAGATGCTAAAAGAGGTCTCCAAAAACCCTAAAGTATCATCTCGAGAACTACAGCAGGCTCTGGCTACTGTTGATGTAGAAGTACATGCCTCTACAATCAGAAAGAGACTGTACAAGTTTAACTTGCATGGGAGGTGTGCAAGGAGGAAACCTTTGCTTTCCAAGAGAAACATCGAGGCCAGACTGACATTTGCCAGAGATAAAGTTGACAAAGACCAGGACTTCTGGAATAATGTTCTTTGGACAGATGAGTCCAAAATTGAATTATTTGGACACAACAGCAGAGGACATGTTTGGCGTAAACCAAACACAGCATTCCAAGAAAAGAACCTCATACCAACTGTGAAGCATGGAGGTGGAAGTGTCATGGTTTGGGGCTGCTTTGCTGCAGCAGGACCTGGTCAGCTCACCATCATAGAATCCACGATGAATTCTACTGTGTATCAGAAGGTGCTTGAAGAACATGTGAGACCATCAGTTAGAAAATTAAAGCTGAAGCGGAACTGGACCATGCAACATGACAATGACCCAAAACATACTAGTAAATCAACAAAAGATTGGCTGAAAAAGAAGAAATGGAGAGTCCTGGAATGGCCAAGTCAAAGTCCAGATTTGAATCCCATTGAGATGCTGTGGGGTGACTTGAAAAGGGCTGTACGTGCAAGAAACCCCTCAAACATCTCACAGCTGAAAAAGTTCTGCATTGAGGAGTGGGGTAAAATTTCCTCAGACCGATGTCGAAGACTGGTAGATGGCTACAAGAACCGTCTCACTGCAGTTATTTCAGCCAAAGGAGGTAACACTCGCTATTAGGGGCAAGGGTGTCCTATCTTTTTCCTCAGTTAGAATAGGCATTTTTGTAGAATGACATTTACAGAAGATCTTGAAAAGACTTTTCTTCAGTTTTCTTTGTTTAGTTGGATTACTTTAATCTCTCTGTATTGTTGAAACGGAGATGAAATAACCTTTTATTAAAAATGTTACAAAAAACCACATGCTTTCAAAGGGTGTCCTAATTTTTTCACATGACTGTAGATGGCAATGAAGGTCTTTGTAAAAAGTTTTGCAACCATGACTAATTCTTATATTTTCTTACAAAACTAAAAACAATATGACTAGAGTTGAGCAGACACCTGGAAGTTCGGGTTCGACAGGTTCGGCTGAACTTTGAAGCACTAAAATGACTCTAAAAAAGTCATGAAAAGGGCTAGAGAGCGGCAAAAGGCAGCAAAATGTTGTTAAGAGCAGCTCAAGTGCTCTGCAAACAAATAGATAGGGAAATGACTTAAAATAACATAAAATATGTAAAAATAATAATAATAATCTTGATTTAGGAGGAGGAGGTCCATATGGAGTAGGAGGTTGAGGAGGAAGTAGATGTGTAGGTGTAAGTGAAAGCATCGGTGGAGGAGGAGGAGGTAGCCCTCCTCTATTTTTGTTTCAATTTGGGCAGACCCCAAAACATTGGTAAATGTAAAAAATAAAAACTAAGAGAAAGTGCACTGGACTACAACAATAGCTGGGTGAGGCCGGTATACATGTCTATTCTGCACAAGGTAAGAACAAGTTCTGTGGTATCCCTGCCTGGTTTATTTTAATGAACGTGAGCTTGTCCACATTGACTGTGGACAGGCGGCTGCGCTTGTCTGTGATAACCCCCTCCTGCCATGCTAAACAAACGTTCAGACAATACACTGACCAGCACCTCCAAGACGTAAAGGTCAAACTCAGGCCATGTGCCTAATTTGGAGACCCAGAAGTTGAAGGGGGCAGACCCATCAGTCAGTACATGTAGGCATGTGCACACATATTGCTCCACCATGTTGCTGAAATGCTGTCTCCTGCTAAGACATTCCATATCAGCTGGTGGTGCTGGTTGTTGTGGTGTGCTGACAAAGCTTTTCCACATTTCGGTCATACTAATCCTGCCTTCTAAGGTGCTGGTGGTGCCCCAGCTGCGTTGGCGACCTCTTCCTCCTCCTCAGCCTTCGCCTCGTGCTTCCACTGAGCCCCCGCTGTCAGGTGGGAATGCCATCATCAGTGCATCTACCAGCGTGTGCTTGTAGTCGCGTATCTTCCGATCAGTAACAGACTTTACTAAATTTTGTTCCATGTCAGCAATGCAGAGTAGGGGTTTTTCACTGGCAAAAATGGGTTAATGTCAATCATCAATGTAACAGACGAATTTTAGAAATTTAGGTCCCTGTCACCTATGCAGAGCAGGGGTTTGTATACGGCATAAATAGTAAAATGTCACCCGAGAATGTAACAGACGATTTTTAGAAATTTAGGTCCCTGTCACCTATGCAGATCAGGAGTTTATTCAAGGCAAAACTGGGTTCAAGTCACCCACCAATGGAACAGACGATTTAACAAAATTTAGGTCCCTGTCACCAATGCAGAGAAGGGGTTTATTCACGGCAAAACTGGTAAAATTTCACCCAAGAATGTAACGGAAGCTTTTGCTCCCTCATTTGCTGTGCTGGTGCCTCTGTGCAACCACCGCCTTTTCTTCCAAACGGCATATGTCACTCGCATGACCTTGATTTCATGTAGGGTCTAGAACCTCATCATCCTCCACATCATCTTCCACCCACTCATTACCTCCTTATCAGTCTGCAAACTTCAGAAAGCCGTAGCAGTTGGCACCTGTGTTTCGTCATCATCAGAGACGTGCTGCGGTGGTCTTCCCATGTCCTCATCCTGAAACATAAGTTGTTGGGAATCAGTGCACTTAATCTCTTCCACTTCTGGGGCAGAGCTATGTGGATGGCCCATGGAAACCCTGCCAGCAGTCATCAAAAAGCATAACAGACTGCTGCATGACTTGGGGCTCAGAATGCTTGCCTGATTTTCAAAGAGGTGAGTTGAAAGACAGATGGCCATGGGCTGTAGGTGCCAAATCTGAGCTTTCAGAAGGGGACTGGGTGGGAGAAAATGTGAAAAAACTGGAGGCACTGTTAGCCACCCAATCTACTATCGCCTGTACTTTTTTTCTGGCCTCACCATTCGTAGAGCAGCATTAGGCCCGACCAAATACCTCTACAGGTTTTGTCGCCTACTCGCACCTGAGGAAGGTGTTTCACTTGGGCATGTAGCTGGCACAGATTGACCACATCCTCTACCTGCAACAGGCGCTCCACCAACACCAGCAGCATCACGACCAGGGCCACAACCCTTAATCGACATTCTCCTCATTCTTTGCATTCACCCATGAAACTAACAGATGGTTTATGTAACAATGTAACCACCAATAGTCAACAATTAAGTTCACTGACAGTAAGGCTGTGTCGGTGTCATAAAGAGAAAACATTTATTGAGGTCACACAACAGTGTGAAAGTTAAATTTAATACAAATGCTTCGCTGTCCAAAAAAATTTGAATTTGCCACTCAACAATGTAACAGAAGCATTTGTGAAATGTATTTCCCTGTCCGCTATGTAGAGCAGAGGTATATAACAGCCCAAAATTGGTGAATGTCACCCAACAATGTAACAGACACATTTTTTAAAGTTATTTCCCTGTCCACTATGTAGAGCAGGGGTATATCACAGCCAAATATGCAAATATGTCAACCTCTGAACACCCAAAAACACCTTAACACCAAAAAATTGCTGTAGAAAAATCAGCCACAGATTGAACAAACAGATAAATTATCTTTCTGTGTCAGGGGTGTAAAAATTGTGTATTGCACATGTGCACTGGCTGTACAGTTGTGTACCTGGCCCATGTTGGTGCAGGAACCCAAAATCCGAGCCACTTGTGAACGGCTGGCCTGATAACCGTGGAAATGTCACCCCACACGCAAACAGATGGATTTGCTGAATTTATTGGCCTGGCTGTCACATATGCAGTGCAGGCCGCAGGGTTAGTTAAAAGACCAAACTGTGAATATGTCACCCCACAATCCCAAAAATAAATTTAGTGTATTTATTTGCCTTGCTGTCACGTATGCAGCACATGCCGCAAAGGTATTTTATGGCCAAAGAAAAATAAATGTTTTCACCAACAATGAAACCAACAATCCAAATGATGGATTTAACAGATTTTCTTTCACCACCCCAATAAAGCGCAGGCCGCAAAGATACTTTATGGCAAAAAAAAAGTTTTTTTTTTCACAATGTCAAAGTTGTATTTACTGATTATATTTCACTGCAAAAGGCAGCAAAATGTGGTTAGGAGCATGGCAAGTGCTCAGCAAACAAATGTGGATTGGGAAATGACTTAAAATAACATAAAATACATAAAGATAAAAAATAATAATCTTGATTTTGGAGGTGGAGGTCCATAAGCAGTAGGAGGTTGAGGAGGTGGTGGTTGTGGAGGAGGAGGTAGCAAACACATTTTTTATTTTATTTTTTTACTATATATTATTTTTTTTGTTGTTGTTTAAATTATGGTAGGGCAGAGCTTAGCGGCGCATGGAGTAGGACGCACGCCGCACTAGCTCCGGCAAGTATCCTTTCTATTATGTAAAAACACAAATGCAATCGCACTCTGCAAACCAGCACTCTGCCCTGCCTTTAAGCTGGATGTTAAATGAGGCATTGGTGTACATTTTGGCCAAAGCGTAATAAGCCACTCACCGCGTCAAGGTCGCCTCATGAGTGGTCCCTAACACTAGTTCCTACCTTTTATGGGCCATGACAGCCACACTGTACAGGGATGGCCCCTGTAAAGATGACCAGCATTCCCCAGTTCAGCATGAGGGGGGGGGGGGCGAGTTCTAGCCTGTGCAGCACTGAAGAGGGTCTGCCAGTGATCTCTGCCCCTGAGCCCACCCTGAAAGACGTGATGGCAGCTATTGCTAGTTGTAACGTCACCCTCCAGAATATGAATATTAACATTGGAAGCCTAAAAGCGGATATATCCATTATCCGTCATGACCTGCATAAGGTGGCTGAACGCACCTCAGAAGTTGAGAGGAGGGTCTCGGATCTGGAAGACGGGGCTGTTACCCTACAGAAAGGGAGCCGGGCTGCGTCAAAGGATATAGCGGCGCTTTATGCAAAGACTGACGACCTTGAAAACCGCTCTCGCCGCAATAAGGGGTTAATGGGGGGATAGTGGGGGTTAATACTGTCAAAGGTGCTATTGATGGCAATTCCAAAATGCTGAAACGTACAGTCCTTTTATACCTTGTCGGGGGAAATGGAGAAGGGATGGGAGATTGTATTCTGGTGATTAACATTAATTTTCCTCGCAGCTGCTGGGAGGCGGAGAGGCATGAATCTCAATTGTACTTTTATTTATGTATGCATTCTTATGGGACCTGTTACGAGAATACTTAGCTGGAATGTGAGGGGAATGGCGGATGCTACAAAGAGACACGGTCTGTTCCGTTACTTGTCTAGATATCAGCTGGCAAAAATATGCTTGCAAGAAACGCATATGACCAGGCAATCTACACATGTTATGCAAAAGCTGTGGTTGGGTTATTCGGTGCATTCCGTCTTCTCCTCGCATTCCAGGGGGGTTAGTATCCTAGTTCATAAGAATATCATATTTGAATGCCTCAGGGTATGTGTGGATGATGAGGGTAGGTTTATAGGAGTGCATTTTGTGGTCCGAGGGATGAGGATGGCGTTGGCGACAATCTATATACCCCCACCATTTACCTCGGTGCCTTTAAGGAAGCTTATGGAGTTTATGGCAGAATTTTCGGAACTTCCAATGTTAATAGTGGGAGACTTTAATAATGTACTTGACAGTTCGCTTGATAGATGCCAGATCGCACCTAGCGGTAGCAATACGGGTGACACCCCATTTGCAAGAATACTGAGGGAAGTAGATCTGATGGATGTATGGAGGGAGACCCACCCCCTGGACAGGAAGTACTCGTGTTGCTCCTCGACTTATGGCTCTCTGTCGCGCATAGATCTGGGTCTGGTGAATGCTCATATGTTTCCGTTTGTACAGAACTCAGAATATCTGACTAGGACCTTATCAGACCACTCCTTATTTAGCATCGCCCTTGATATTTCTGAGACAGCCAGGCCGGGGATTAGATACTGGCGTTTAAATGCCTTTTGGTTAAAACTGATGGGTGACTCGTCCGATACGCTTCATTCCCTTAGGGAATATTTTTGTATAAATGTGGGGACTGCGTCTCCGATAGTTGTTTGGGAAGCGATGAAGGCCTTCCTCAGGGGCTCCCTTATCAAAGCAGTCAGTCGTATTAAATCTAAATCTAGAGAGCTTGATCTGCAGAAACATGATAACATGAAGTTAGCGGAGGAAGCCTTTGTGTTGAATCCATCTAACCTAACAAGCAACGCTTTAAAGACTAGGCAGGAGGAGCTGAGATGTCACCTCTTGGAAGTAGCAGAGAGGAAACAACTGTTTTACAAGCAGCAGTTTTTTTACTGAAGGCGAGAGTGTAGGCCATATGCTCACGGTTGTCGCGAAAGTGCAGCAAGGGTCACAATGTATATCTGGCTTGTTAGATGCTGCTGGCGTCCTCAGGCATGATACTGACAACATTTTGAATATACTGAATAATTTTTATTCCTCTCTGTATGCTTCTAAGGTGACATGCTTGGATGAGGATATTGACGCCTTTTTAGACACACTAAATCTCCCTAAGCTCTCCAGGGAAGACAGTATGCGGTTAGAGGAGCCGATTGAGTTGGAAGAATTGAGGGCGGCACTAGCTGCTATGGCTAGCGACAAGGCGCCAGGTTTAGATGGGCTGCCGGCGGAAGTATATAAGTCCTTTGCGGAAGTGTTGCTCCCGGAACTTCTGAAGGTATTCAATTATTCCAAGGAGAGGGGGGTGCTACTTCCGTCTATGCAGGAGGCGTTAATAGTAGTCATTCCTAAGCCGGACAAGGATCACTCTCATCCTGACTCATATAGACCGATATCGTTGCTCTCCACTGATGTTAAGTTGCTTGCAAAGGTTTTGGCCACGCGTCTGTCTAAAGTGATTTTGTCTATCATACACCCTGACCAGACAGGCTTCATGCCTCAGAAATCAACGTCAATTAATATTAGAAGGGTGTTTGCCAGTATTCAACTTCCAGCTGACAATGTTGGAGATAGAGCTATCCTTTCTTTGGACGCGGCCAAGGCCTTTGACATCATTGAGTGGCGATTCCTGTGGAGAGTTATGGCATATATGGGGTTTGGAGATGAGTACATATCCTAGGTCCGGGTGCTATACTCTAATCCCAAAGCATGTGTCAGGGCGAATGGAGGGGTGTCCCCCACCCAAGTTCTGTCGCCTCTGCTGTTTGCAGTTGCGATTGAACCATTGGCCGCAGCGATTCGTAAGTCACCGGACATTCGGGGGTTCCAATATGGGACAGTTAATAATAAAGTGGCGATGTATGCAGACGATACTTTGCTTTTTCTGGGGGACACTGGTCCATCTTTGGAAGCGGCTATGAAAATCATTGACTGCTTCGGTGGCCTGTCGGGTCTGACTATTAACTGGAGTAAGTTGGCGATTATGCTGCTTGACGGGCAAGTGCAATCGCAGATAGTGCGGAACAGAAGTATTCCATGTGTAGCGACCTTTAAGTACTTGGGTATCCATATATCCCCTAGAATCCGAGACTTTGTGTGCCTTAACTTCGACCCGCTGGTTATTAAATTTTGTAATAAAGCTAAGGCATGGTGTAAATTATACCTGTCGGTGGCGGGAAGAGCCAATCTTATTAAAATGGTGTTGATGCCTCAGCTACTCTATATTCTACATAACTCCCCAGTCTGGCTGTCGAAGTCCAAATTTGTTCCAATCAATGCTATTTTCAGGGAGCTCATATGGCGGAAGGGGCAACTGAGAATTAAGCTCGGCTGCACAATGCCAACATTTTAAAGGGTGGATAGAACTGGAGTCGAGTGAGGTGCAGTGTCAGTTGTTTACTCATTGCTTGTCATCTAATGACCTATTGCTGATCCTTGAGACTAAAGGGGCCGGGAAGAATGGGAGGATGGGAGATCTGGGTTACTTGATGCACTCCGTGTGGAACAGGGTCAAGCTCCTGAGGGGGGTTATCGGCAATACGGAATATACTCCACTGTGGGACAATCCCGTGCTGCCGGAATTCCTCTCCCTGTCTGATTTTGGGACATGGAAAAGAAAGGGTATTCTGAGGTTGGGCCACCTTTTGGAAGAAAATAAGTTCATGTCATTTGCCAGATTTCAGGAGCTGTATGAATTGCCTAGAACTCACTTTTATAAGTATCTTCAGGTGAGACACGCATACAACTCCACAGTTAAAGGTACGACTGTGATGGCAGGGAGAGATGCTGCATTGCACCAGATTCTGTCCAGGGGGGTGAGGAGAGGTATGATTTCATGTATATACAAGCTGTTGCTTGATAAGCTTCTAATGTCACATCCGATTGCGGCTAAAGGTAAATGGGAGAAAGATGTTGGTGTGCTAACTGATGACCAATGGTCTGACATACTGGAGGCGATATCTCTCTCTTCCTTGAGTGAAGGGCGTAAACTCTCGCAGCTGTTTATTGTTCATAGGGTCTACAAGACACTGTTTTTTTTTTGTTTCGAATAGGGTTTAGACCCATGGATGAATGTCCAAGGTGCTCTGGGGTCTCTGCAGATCTGTTACATATGATGTTGACGTGCGAGAGGTTAGGGAGATACTGGGAGTTGGTATCGCAGACAATACAGGACGTTTACAAGGTACGGACACCCTCTGACCCTAAAGTGTGTGTGTTGGGATATGTCTCGGAATTGGCCACCGGTCAGGTGCATAAAATAGCTATAGGTAGAGTGTTATATGTTGCTAGAAAATTAATTGCCCTACATTGGATACAGATAGCGCCGCCAACTCTAGGCGAATTCTTAAGTGCGGTTGACACGATGTTGAGTTATGAGCGGATGGTGTACCAGAAGCGTGGATGCCCAGCAAAATTTGAAAAATTATGGGAACCTTGGCTGTCGTTTCGACGTCTGTATAGAAATGTCTAACAGTGTGCTTTTGTACTTTGCAGGTTAGGGTGGGGTGGGATGGGAGGGGCTGGGGGGTTGGGTTGAAATTGGATTATTACACATGGTTTGGTATCCTTTTTGTTATCAGCCTTACGGATAATATGTGTTTATGTCATCTTTGTACGTGATATGTTAAAACGTGTATTTACATTGTAAAATGTTTAATAAAAAAGGATCTGATTAAAAAAAAAATAATAATAATTATGGTACACCCCAAAACATAGGGAAATAAAAATAATAAAACAATGAGAAAGTGCGCTGGAGTATAACAGTGGCTGGGTGAGGCCGATATGCATGTCTATTCTGCACAAGGTACGGACAAGTCCTGTGGGATCTATGCCTGCTTCATTTAATGAACGTGAACTTGTCCACACTGCGCTTGTTTGTGATAACGTCCCCCTAAACACACGTTCAGACAATACACTGGCTGCAGATTATATTTCAATCTCAGAAATTGACTACAGGGGTTTTTTACTTAAAAAAAGTCACCCCTACAATGGAACAGATGGATTTGCTGAATTTATGTGCCTGCCTGTCACAAGCCTCAGAGGTACTTTACAACAAAAAAAATGTAATATGTCACCCCACTATAGAATAGATGGATTTAACTGATTATATTTCAGTCTCAGAAATGCAGCACAGGGGTACTGTACAGAAAAAAATGGGGATATGTCACCCCCTGGGTCCCTGAACTCACAGACAGTATTATTTTCCCTTCCCCGGGCACATATGCAGTGCAGGTGCACTTTAAAAATGGGTATATGTCGGCCACTGAACTACAAGAAGAGGATTAAATGATTGTCCCTGGCACATATGCAGTGCTGTTGCACTGCTGTTGCACAAAATGGCCGCCAACGCCCACCTAACTAACAGACGGATGAAAACTTTGTTTCAGTCTCACTGGTCTCAGGGCAAGGTACAAAAATGTTGCATTGCACCCCCAAAAGAAAAAACGCTGTAGATCGCAGACTTCACACCAAGTGCAGATATCAGAGTCTTTCCTAATCTCTCATTCACAGCAGCAGCATCCTATCCCTTCAATTGCAGTGCTACATGACTCCAGCTTATATAGAGGCTGGGTCACATGCTGCACTTGGCCAATCAGAGCCATGCCATTAGTAGGCATGGCTGTGATGGCTTTTAAAGGCACACAAGTTAAACGCTTGTTGATTGGCTGCCCTGCAGCCTTTCAACAAGCGCCATTAAGTCGCTGAACACCGAACGTGAACCTGAACTTTTACGATAAAAACGTAAAGTTCGAACCCGAACTTTACAGTTCGGGTTCGCTCAACTCTAAATACTATCTTTAATCTAATCTTTGAGCAACCACTCATTACAATGAGACACAAACATTACTGTGTACATTGCCTAGACTTCTAATTAAAATACACACTAAAAAAAGTCCTTACTCTATTCATTGAGATAAAAACTGATTTCTGGTGATATTTTGTGCATTGTCTGGATGAAGTGATGAAGACATTGTTTGCTTTGGACATCTGTATTTACAATGAACAGTAATGGTAAAGGCAGCTCTCACCTCTTCCTCTGCTAGACGAACAAGGATACCGCACCTGGTTGAAGTTGAACAAATTTTGGAAGAGAAAGCATCCAGCTCCACGTCTAAGCAGGAAACACTTTTTATTGATGTGGTTTAAAAATCTTCATACAGGATGGTTTCTAATTATTATATGGTCTGAAAAGTGTTGACGAAACTATCCTGTATGGTCTGAAACGCGTTGACGAAACTATCCTGTATGAAGATTTTTAAACCGCATCAATAAAAAATGTTTCCTGCTTAGACGTGGAGCTGGATGTTTTCTCTTCCAATATCTGTATTTACAATCCCCCCTTCCCGAGATCTTCTGAGAAACAAATAATAACTTCACACCAGTCTCACTCTCTGACATAGCACTCTGAAACTACATTGGAATTTCCACCTCAATTCTAACATTAAATGAATATCCCTTTATCAAATTTCTAGTTATATAAAACACCCAATTTTATAACATATCATATAAAAAAAAACAAATACATTCATAAGGGTTAATATAAACATTCCAATGAATACTAAATTATATTCTTTTTACTCACTGAAAATAAACTTAAACTCAGCACATTTCTATTTGGTTACCTATCTGTGTAACTACAGACAGCATTTTATGATACGTCTCTGTAAAGGCATAAAGACTTTTATGATAAGTGTTAAACACCCTCCTCTCAAGAGAATACTTATGCAAACATTTCTGCACAAATCCTTTATCTCAGAGTTAGGGATTCTAAGTCCAAAGGGTTTGAACTCATATTGCCCTTTTGACAAAATCAGACAAGATGGCTTCTCCTAATGTCCATTTCCATATATCTGTATAGGCCTTATACTATGGACTCTTTTTATAGCCAATAGTTATGGCAAATACCTCCCCCCCCCCCCCCCTTTTTCCCTACATTAGTCAAGTGTCAACTTTAGACTTAACTGGGAAAAAGGTCAGAAGAAATATGTAGGAGGTCATTCTCTTTCATCCATTCTGATGAATAAACATATTGTATTTGTTGGAACTCTGTCCATTAAATCTTCCATATTAGTCTTGTATTTATACACATCCTAAAAAGGTACATCATCCCACTTTTTTAATGTCTAATGGTCTTTGCATGCAAGTTTAGAGCGGAATTTGGCACAAATGACGCCATTATTGTCGTGGGCTCTGTTCACATGCGCAATATACCATTGTGGCACCTTCCCAAGCTAAAATTGGGATATACGGTAATTCCCTTTTAATGGATCCAAACTTCGCAAAAGACTTCCTACTTTAAATACTTCTCTGTCAATGCGAATCCTGGAACATATACAGTATAGAACGATTCCCGCTGAATGATCTGGTTTGCTAACAAGTACAGTCCTGAACTGGACATCAAGGATCAACACCAATGTCTTGGTTCAGACCGTCATTGTTCTATTAAAGAAAATAAGATAATGAATACATGCTCTTAATAATCGATATTATATTATAGCTTGCTGCATTTACCAAGTGCTGCTTTTTATAAGTGCATTGGAGATATTCAGGAGACTAACTTAGACTAACTCAGAGCTTTTCCACTGTAGCAGAACGTCAGCTGTGTTTCTGGTGGATACTCAGACACTGTGTTTCAAAACAGCATAACTTCAGCTGTGTTTCTGGTGGATACTCAGACACTGTGTTTTAAAACAGAAGAACTTCAGCTGTCTTTCTGGTGGATACTCAGACACTGTGTTTCAAAACAGAAAAACTTCAGCGGTGTTTCTGGTGGATACTCAGACACTGTGTTTCAAAACAGCAGAACTTCAGCGGTGTTTCTGGGTGATACTCAGACACTGTGTTTCAAAACAGCAAAACTTCAGCGGTGTTTCTGGTGGATACTCAGACACTGTGTTTCAAAACAGCAGAACTTCAGCGGTGTTTCTGGGTGATACTCAGACACTGTGTTTCAAAACAGCAGAACTTCAGCTGTGTTTGGAACTTAGAGAACCACCTAGGGGGCGGAGCCTGCAACGAAGCCGGATGGCTGTGTGAAGTGCGGCTCTCCAGAAGCTTATCCCTCATAGCGCACTATTTTAAGCTCCAAAGATACCAAAATGGTCAAAATAGGTGGCCAAAAGCCCGCTGACCAGGCGGGTCATGCTCGTTCCCTCAGCCAGTCCGGCGAAATTGAGAAATTTATCAAAAAAGCGGCTGTGATAGCTGTTAACAAGGAATCCAAGATGGCGCCCGGAACACCTCGCTCCGGCTACAAACAGGCTGCAGCTTCCAGCTCTGATAAGGTAAGAGACGAACCCTGCGACTCCGAACACCTACCCATCTCTAGGGCTTTCCTCAAAGAGGCACTATCGGATGCCCTGGGCCCGCTTAGCCAAGATCTTTCCTTAATAAAGGAGGACGTTCGGCATATAGGCCGGAGAGTGGAGGCTCTTGAAGGCACCCAGGCCGCCATACTGCAGCACCAGGGCGGGGTATCCTCCAGCCTGGCACTGGCCCAAAACCACATCAACTCCTTGTACATAGCATTGGAGGACCAGGAAAATAGAAGTAGGAGAAATAATCTCCGATTCAGAGGCATACCTGAAACGGTTGCTGCTGTCGATATCCCTGAAGCGGTAACTCAAATCTGTTTCAAACTGCTAGGTCCGGACACTGTGTTTGAGGTGTTAATTGAAAGGGCTCACAGAGCTCTCCGTCCAAAGCCACAGCCGTCGGAACCACCTAGGGACGTGATTTGCAAGTTTCTACACCTCCCAGTGAAAGAGGCTATACTATCTTGCTCCAGAAATTCCAGCTCAATAGAATGGGAAAACAACTCCATAACTATCTTCCAAGACCTGGCCCAATCCACCCTCAAGAAGAGGAAAATGCTGAAACCACTTACAGATTGTCTACGCCAACGCAAGATTATATACAGATGGACATTCCCTTTTGGTGTCTCCTTCCTTCATGACGGTCGTCGTCTCCATATTGCCTCTTTCAGTGATTTGGACAAAGCCTACGACCTTCTCCAGATCTCGCCACTGCCCATAGAAAATTGGGACGCTGCCCAGAATATGACCACCCTACCTGATCTACCTCAAGTAACACCCTGGGAACCTCCTCATACCCCAAGGCCCCAAAAATCCAGAAAAGGGAACTTCTCAACCACTCCTAAACGATTATCCCTGTTGGATAAATAATCGTCTCCTATTACTCCGTCAACTTGCTGCTGTCACAGGGGACTCATTGCATAAGTTCTGTATTCTACGTTACTATATCCTCTTGAATTATCAAATGAAAATTATATTCTCTTGCTGAGTGGGACTGGAGACTTATACTTTCATACCACATTTGATTATGCCTTGTCTCCACTTAGTATTGATAGAGGAGACAGTAGGGATTTTCTTCCCATCTGTATGTAAGCTTAAATAGTCATTTCGCTATATAGTAACTCAAAGGTTACTGCAACTGCAGTTTTCATCCTTTTCCTTCCCCCTCCTGCCCCCCCTTCTCCCTCTCCCCCCCCCCCCCCTTCCCTCTCCCCCCCCCTCTTTTCTTTATACTGTAATAACCCTTGGTAAGGATGTCTTCATATACATACACATTTCCCAGGGTCTCCTAAAACTAACATCTCCCTTTGGTATCATCCACTCCATAGAGGGTGTCGCTTTAACTAGGTAATTTTACCTTCTTCCCCCTCCTTTACGCTACCTATGCGTGGAACTACATTTACTAAGTCTCACTTTAGTTTCCGACTAAGTAATTTCACTTGGTTGCTGTTACAGGTTTTGTTCTTTGTTTTTTACTTTTACTGTCTTGACAGGTACTTAAGAACTTCAGAGGTGACCTCTCCAGCGCATGATCCGGGAATATTACGAATTTTGGGAATTCTCTGTGCTATGTGGGGGGACTGGACGTGGGATGACTCTCCTCGAGGTAGCACCTTCCTTTCTCTCCCTTTACAGGGTACCCAGCCCTTTTCTAGATTTTCTGTTCAGAAATTGTGTCACCTCCCCCCACAGATCTACTGATGGCTAAGCTCAAACTGGTTTCCTATAATGTTAAAGGGCTGAGATCCCACTCCAAGAGATGCCAGATCCTATCTATGCTAAATAAGGAAAAATGCTCAGTGGTTTTCCTTCAGGAAACCCACTTTAAACATAACAGATATCCAAATCTTACCCACTCCAAATTCCCTAATTGGTACCACTGCGGAGCGGGAGGTGCTGCCTCGAGGGGCGTCAGTATTGGCTTCCACAGGAATCTTCCTTTTATATATAAATCCCACCTGCAGGATCCTGAGGGTAGATTCTTGATAGTAAAAGGATTGCTGGGTCAAACCTTCTTCACATTAGTGAATATCTACGCCCCCAACTCAGACCAGGTTAATTGGCTTAATAATACTCTTTCTTTGGTGGAGTCTCACAGAGAAGGCTTTTTGATTATAGCAGATGACTTCAACCTGGCCCCTAACCCTCTTGTGGACACCTCATCAGGGAAATCCTCTGTTTCATTGAAGGTCCTTAAACTGTTCCACAATAAGCTTTATAACCTGGGGATGGTGGACATTTGGCGCTGCCTAAACCCAGAGACAGTAGACTATTCTTTCTATTCCTTAGCTAATAGCTCGTATAGTACAATAGATTTCATTCTCCTTCCTAAGGAAAAGCTCCAACTTTGCTCATCCTCCCTTATAGGTGATATTACCTTATCCGACCACTCCCCTATTTATTGCACTATAAGCCCGAACCCTAAGTCTGATAGACACTTCACTTGGAGACTTAATGAGTCTCTATTGAGCAACACTAAGCATAAATCCCAGATAGCTTCCTTTATCGAGGAATACTTTTCACTCAATAATACCCCTGAAATTTCTCCCCAGACTCTATGGGATGCCCACAAACCGTACATTAGAGGCAGATTAATAAGCTTATGTTCTTTCCTTAAGAAGGAGTCAGAAAAAAAGCTCAACACCTTACTATCTAAAATTCATGATGTAGAAAAAATCCATAAACAATCCCTACTTGCGTGCCACCTATCGGAACTCTCTTCTCTCAGATCACAATTAAAAAACCTACTGAACGAACGTTCAGCTAAGTTCTTTCTATCAGCACAACAAAAAACCTTTGCACATGGCAATAAAGCTTCGAAATACAGGTCCTTCTCAAAAAATTAGCATATTGTGATAAAGTTCATTATTTTCTGTAATGTACTGATAAACATTAGACTTTCATATATTTTAGATTCATTACACACCAACTAAAGTAGTTCAAGCCTTTTATTGTTTTAATATTGATGATTTTGGCATACAGCTCATGAAAACCCCAAATTCCTATCTCAAAAAATTAGCATATCATGAAAAGGTTCTCTAAACTAGCTATTAACCTAATCATCTGAATCAACTAATTAACTCTAAACACCTGCAAAAGATTCCTGAGGCTTTTAAAAACTCCCAGCCTGGTTCATTACTCAAAACCGCAATCATGGGTAAGACTGCCGACCTGACTGCTGTCCAGAAGGCCATCATTGACACCCTCAAGCAAGAGGGTAAGACACAGAAAGAAATTTCTGAACGAATAGGCTGTTCCCAGAGTGCTGTATCAAGGCACCTCAGTAGGAAGTCTGTGGGAAGGAAAAAGTGTGGCAGAAAACGCTGCACGACGAGAAGAGGTGACCGGACCCTGAGGAAGATTGTGGAGAAGGACCGATTCCAGACCTTGGGGGACCTGCGGAAGCAGTGGACTGAGTCTGGAGTAGAAACATCCAGAGCCACCGTGTACAGGCGTGTGCAGGAAATGGGCTACAGGTGCCGCATTCCCCAGGTCAAGCCACTTTTGAACCAGAAACAGCGGCAGAAGCGCCTGACCTGGGCTACAGAGAAGCAGCACTGGACTGTTGCATGTCATTCGGAAATCAAGGTGCCAGAGTCTGGAGGAAGACTGGGGAGAGGGAAATGCCAAAATGCCTGAAGTCCAGTGTCAAGTACCCACAGTCAGTGATGGTCTGGGGTGCCATGTCAGCTGCTGGTGTTGGTCCACTGTGTTTTATCAAGGGCAGGGTCAATGCAGCTAGCTATCAGGAGATTTTGGAGCACTTCATGCTTCCATCTGCTGAAAAGCTTTATGGAGATGAAGATTTCATTTTTCAGTACGACCTGGCACCTGCTCACAGTGCCAAAACCACTGGTAAATGGTTTACTGACCATGGTATTACTGTGCTCAATTGGCCTGCCAACTCTCCTGACCTGAACCCCATAGAGAATCTGTGGGATATTGGGAAGAGAAAGTTGAGAGACGCAAGACCCAACACTCTGGATGAGCTTAAGGCCGCTATCGAAGCATCCTGGGCCTCCATAACGCCTCAGCAGTGCCACAGGCTGATTGCCTCCATGCCACGCCGCATTGAAGCAGTCATTTCTGCAAAAGGATTCCCGACCAAGTATTGAGTGCATAACTGAACATAATTATTTGAAGGTTGACTATTTTTGTATTAAAAACACTTTTCTTTTATTGGTCGGATGAAATATGCTAATTTTTTGAGATAGGAATTTGGGGTTTTCATGAGCTGTATGCCAAAATCATCAATATTAAAACAATAAAAGGCTTGAACTAATTCAGTTGGTGTGTAATGAATCTAAAATATATGAAAGTCTAATGTTTATCAGTACATTACAGAAAATAATGAACTTTATCACAATATGCTAATTTTTTGGAAAGGACCTGTACATGATACGCAGAATAAAACAGAGAAGAGATTCCCGCTATGTGCAGAGTATCAAATCTTCTCAGGGCATTCATCTGTTCAAAGCGGAGGAAATTGCTGAGCAGTTTAGGTCTTTCTATGAGTCCCTATACAATCTCCCACCCTCTAATCTTCCAAATCCTTCCCTGGATAGAGAGGCCAACATCAACTCCTTTTTAGATACCCTTAATCTCCCTTCACTAACACCATCACAACAAGAGCTGCTGTCCAAACCTTTTACCTCTTTAGAATTGTTGACTGCAATTAAATCAACCCCCAAAGGAAAAAGTCCTGGCCCTGATGGCCTGCCCATTTCTTATTATACGACTTTCAAAGAGCTTCTTATTCCATTCCTGCTCCCTATCTGTAATAACTCACTAGCTGGTCACTCACTCCGCTGACATGACGAACGCCTCAATTACAATTATTCCTAAAGATGGTAAAGACTAGAGTTGAGCGAACACCTGGATGTTCGGGTTCAAGAAGTTCGGCCGAACTTCCCGGAAATGTTCGCGTTCGGGATCCGAACCCGATCCGAACCTCGTCCCGAACCCGAACCCCATTGAAGTCAATGGGGACCCGAACTTTTCGGTACTAAAAAGGCTGTAAAACAGCCCAGGAAAGGGCTAGAGGGCTGCAAAAGGCAGCAACATGTAGGTAAATCCCCTGCAAACAAATGTAGATAGGGAAATAAAATAAATAAATAAATAAATAAAAATTAACCAAAATCAATTGGAGAGAGGTCCCATAGCAGAGAATCTGGCTTCACGTCACCCACCACTGGAACAGTCCATTCTCAGATATTTAGGCCCCGGCACCCAGGCAGAGGAGAGAGGTCCCGTAACAGAGAATCTGGCTTCATGTCAGCAGAGAATCAGTCTGCATGTCATAGCAGAGAATCAGGCTTCACGTCAGCCACCACTGCAACAGTCCATTGTCATAAATTTAGGCCCAGCACCCAGGCAGAGGAGAGAGGTCCCGTAACAGAGAATCTGGCTTCATGTCAGCAGAGAATCAGTCTGCATGTCATAGCAGAGAATCAGGCTTCACGTCAGCCACCACTGTAAGAGTCCATTTTCATAAATTTAGGCCCAGCACCCAGACAGAGGAGAGAGGTCCCGTAACAGACAATCTGGCTTCATGTTAGCAGAGAATCAGTCTTCATATCATAGCAGAGAATCAGGCTTCACGTCACCCACCACTGTAAGAGTCCATTTTCATAAATTTAGGCCCAGCACCCAGGCAGAGGAGAGAGGTCCCGTAACAGACAATCTGGCTTCATGTCAGCAGAGAATCAGTCTGCATGTCATAGCAGAGAATCAGGCTTCACGTCAGCCACCAATGCAACAGTCCATTGTCATAAATTTAGGCCAAGCACCCAGGCAGAGGAGAGAGGTCCTGTAACAGACAATCTGGCTTCATGTCAGCAGAGAATCAGTCTTCATATCATAGCAGAGAATCAGGCTTCACGTCACCCACCACTGTAAGAGTCCATTTTCATAAATTTAGGCCCAGCACCCAGGCAGAGGAGAGAGGTCCCGTAACAGACAATCTGGCTTCATGTCAGCAGAGAATCAGTCTGCATGTCATAGCAGAGAATCAGGCTTCACGTCAGCCACCACTGCAACAGTCCATTTTCATAAATTTAGGCCCAGCACCCAGGCAGAGGAGAGAGGTCCCGTAACAGAGAATCTGGCTTCATGTCAGCAGAGAATCAGTCTGCATGTCATAGCAGAGAATCAGGCTTCACGTCAGCCACCACTGCAACAGTCCATTGTCATAAATTTAGGCCAAGCACCCAGGCAGAGGAGAGAGGTCCCGTAACAGACAATCTGGCTTCATGTCAGCAGAGAATCAGTCTTCATATCATAGCAGAGAATCAGGCTTCACGTCAGCCACCAATGCAACAGTCCATTGCCAGATATTTAGGCCCAGCACCCAGACAGAGGAGAGAGGTCCCGTAACAGACAATCAGGCTTCACATCAGCCACCAGTGCAACAGTCCATTGGCATATATTTAGGCCCAGCACCCAGGCAGAGGAGAGAGGTCCCGTAACAGAGAATCTGGCTTCATGTCAGCAGAGAATTAGTCTGCATGTCATAGCAGAGAATCAGGCTTCACGTCACCCAACATTGGAACAGTCCATTGGCATATATTTAGGCCCCGGCACCCAGACAGAGGAGAGGTTCATTCAAATTTGGGTAGCCTCGCAATATAATGGTAAAATGAAAATAAAAATAGGATTGAATGAGGAAGTGCCCTGGAGTACAATAATATATGGTTAAGGGGAGGTAGTTAATGTCTAATCTGGACAAGGGACGGACAGGACCTGTGGGATCCATGCCTGGTTCATTTTTATGAACGTCAGCTTGTCCACATTGGCTGTAGACAGGCGGCTGCGTTTGTCTGTAATGACACCCCCTGCCGTGCTGAATACACGTTCAGACAAAACGCTGGCCGCCAGGCAGGCCAGCACCTCCAAGGCATAAAAGGCTAGCTCTGGCCACGTGGACAATTTAGAGACCCAGTAGTTGAATGGGGCCGAACCATCAGTCAGTACGTGGAGGGGTGTGCACACGTACTGTTCCACCATGTTAGTGAAATGTTGCCTCCTGCTAACACGTTGCATATCAGGTGGTGGTGCAGTTAGCTGTGGCGTGTTGACAAAACTTTTCCACATCTCTGCCATGCTAACCCTGCCCTCAGAGGAGCTGGCCGTGACACAGCTGCCTTGGCGACCTCTTGCTCCTCCTCTGCCTTGGCCTTGGGCTTCCACTTGTTCCCCTGTGACATTTGGGAATTCTCTCAGTAGCGCGTCTACCAACGTGCGCTTGTACTCGCACATCTACCTATCACACTCCAGTGCAGGAAGTAAGGTGGGCACATTGTCTTTGTAGCGTGGATCCAGCAGGGTGGCAACCCAGTAGTCCGCACACGTTAAAATGTGGGCAACTCTGCTGTCGTTGCGCAGGCACTGCAGCATGTAGTCGCTCATGTGTGCCAGGCTGCCCAGGGGTAAGGACAAGCTGTCCTCTGTGGGAGGCGTATCGTCCTGCCTTTCGCCCCAGCCACGCACCAGTGATGGACCCGAGCTGCGTTGGGTGCCACCCCGCTGTGACCATGCATCATCCTCATCCTCCTCCACCTCCTCCTCATCCTCGTCCTCCTCGTCCTCCAGTAGTGGGCCCTGGCTGGCCACATTTGTACCTGGCCTCTGCTGTTGCCAAAAACCTCCCTCTGAGTCACTTCGAAGAGACTGGCCTGAAAGTGCTAAAAATGACCCCTCTTCCTCCTCCTCCTCCTCCTCCTCCTGGGCCACCTCCTCTTCCATCATCGCCCTAAGTGTTTTCTCAAGGAGACATAGAAGTGGTATTGTAACGCTGATAACGGCGTCATCGCCACTGGCCATGTTGGTGGAGAACTCGAAGCAGCGCAACAGGGCACACAGGTCTCGCATGGAGGCCCAGTCATTGGTGGTGAAGTGGTGCTGTTCTGTAGTGTGACTGACCCGTGCGTGCTGCAGCTGAAACTCCACTATGGCCTGCTGCTGCTCGCACAGTCTGTCCAGCATGTGCAAGGTGGAGTTCCACCTGGTGGGCACGTCGCATATGAGGCGGTGAGCGGGAAGGCCGAAGTTACGCTGTAGCGCAGACAGGCGAGCAGCAGCAGGATGTGAACGCCGGAAGCGCGAACAGACGGCCCGCACTTTATGCAGCAGCTCTGACATGTCGGGGTAGTTGTGAATGAACTTCTGCACCACCAAATTCAGCACATGCGCCAAGCAAGGGATGTGCATCAAACTGGCTAGTCCCAGAGCTGCAACGAGATTTCGCCCATTATCACACACCACCAGGCCGGGCTTGAGGCTCACCGGCAGCAACCACTCGTCGGTCTGTTGTTCTATACCCTGCCACAACTCCTGTGCGGTGTGGGGCCTGTCCCCCAAACATATGAGTTTCAGAATGGCCTGCTGACGTTTACCCCGGGCTGTGCTGAAGTTGGTGGTGAAGGTGTGTGGCTGACTAGAGGAGCAGGTGGAAGAAGAGGAGGAGGAAGTCGAGTAGGAGGAGGTGGCAACAGGAGGCAAAGAATGTTGCCCTGCGATCCTTGGCGGCGGAAGGACGTGCGCCAAACAGCTCTCCGCCTGGGGCCCAGCTGCCACTACATTTACCCAGTGCGCAGTTAGGGAGATATAGCGTCCCTGGCCGTGCTTACTGGTCCACGTATCTGTGGTAAGGTGGACCTTGCCACAGATGGCGTTGCGCAGTGCACACTTGATTTTATCGGATACTTGGTTGTGCAGGGAAGGCACGGCTCTCTTGGAGAAGTAGTGCCGGCTGAGAACAACATACTGTGGGAGAGCAAGCGACATGAGCTGTTTGAAGCTGTCTGTGTCCACCAGCCTAAATGACAGCATTTCATAGGCCAGTAGTTTAGAAATGCTGGCATTCAGGGCCAGGGATCGAGGGTGGCTAGGTGGGAATTTACGCTTTCTCTCAAATGTTTGTGAGATGGAGAGCTGAACGCTGCCGTGTGACATGGTTGAGATTCTTGGTGACAGAGGTGGTGGTGGTGTTGGTGGTACATCCCCTGTTTGCTGGGCGGCAGGTGCCAACGTTCCTCCAGAGGCGGAGGAAGAGGCCGAGGCGGCAGCAGCAGAAGAGGCCGAGGCGGCAGCAGCAGAAGAGGTAGCAGGGGGAGCCTGAGTGACTTCCTTGGTTTTAAGGTGTTTACTCCACTGCAGTTCATGCTTTGCATGCAGGTGCCTGGTCATGCAGGTTGTGCTCAGGTTCAGAACGTTAATGCCTCGCTTCAGGCTCTGATGGCACAGCGTGCAAACCACTCGGGTCTTGTCGTCAGCACATTGTTTGAAGAAGTGCCATGCCAGGGAACTCCTTGAAGCTGCCTTTGGGGTGCTTGGTCCCAGATGGCGGCGGTCAGTAGCAGGCGGAGTCTCTTGGCGGCGGGTGTTCTGCTTTTGCCCACTGCTCCCTCTTTTGCTACGCTGTTGGCTCGGTCTCACCACTGCCTCTTCTTTACGAACTGTGAAAGTCAGTGGCACGACCTTCATTCCATGTGGGGTCTAGGACCTCATCGTCCCCTGCATCGTCTTCCACCCAGTCTTGATCCCTGACCTCCTGTTCAGTCTGCACACTGCAGAAAGACGCAGCAGTTGGCACCTGTGTTTCGTCATCATCAGAGACATGCTGAGGTGGTATGCCCATGTCCTCATCATCAGGAAACATAAGTGGTTGTGCGTCAGTGCATTCTATGTCTTTCACCGCTGGGGAAAGGCTAGGTGGATGCCCTTGGGAAACCCTGCCAGCGGAGTCTTCAAACAGCATAAGAGACTGCTGCATAACTTGAGGCTCAGACAGTTTCCCTGGTATGCATGGGGGTGATGTGACAGACTGATGGGGTTGGTTTTCAGGCGCCATCTGTGCGCTTTCTGCAGAAGACTGGGTGGGAGATAATGTGAACGTGCTGGATCCACTGTCGGCCACCCAATTGACTAATGCCTGTACCTGCTCAGGCCTTACCATCCTTAGAACGGCATTGAGCCCCACCATATATCGCTGTAAATTCTGGCGGCTACTGGGACCTGAGGTAGTTGGTACACTAGGACGTGTGGATGTGGCAGAACGGCCACGTCCTCTCCCAGCACCAGAGGGTCCACTAACACCACCACGACCATGTCCACGTCCGCGTCCCTTACTAGATGTTTTCCTCATTGTTATCGTTCACCACAACAACAAAAATATTATTTGGCCCAATGTATTGTATTCAAATTCAGCTGAATATAAATTTGAGGCCTAGTATTTAGGCGCTGGGTGACCGGTATAGATTTACTGACAGAATTAGACTTGGAAATGCACAGTAGCGTGTGTGTGAAGTTATTCTGAATGACCCTATGTGCACCTTGAATATTATATACCCTTTTAGGGATAGATTTCAAATAGCTCTGATACAGCAGAAACCACTAAATTATGAAATTGCTAAATTGGGAATTGTATTTCAACCCAGAACAAAAAATGTGCTTTGACGGACACTAATTAACTTGCCCAACCAGAACAGTACAGCGGTAACGACAGATTTAGCGGGATATAAATTTGAGGCCTAGTATTTAGGCGCTGGGTGACCGGTATAGATTTACTGACAGAATCAGACTGGGATATGGCCAAAAAATAACCACACTATTGCTGGTTAAATGCACTTGGTGTGACAGCTTGACCAACCACACTACTGAGGGTTAAATGCACTTGGTGACAGGCGCAGCTTGCCCCTGATGTAGTATCTGGCCAAAAAATGAACAGACTATTGCTGGTTAAATGCACTTGGTGTGACAGCTTGACCAACCACACTACTGAGGGTTAAATGCATTTGGTGACAGGCGCAGCTTGCCCCTGATGTAGTATATGGCCAAAAAATGAACAGACTATTGCTGGTTAAATGCACTTGGTGTGACAGCTTGACCAACCACACTACTGAGGGTTAAATGCACTTGGTGACGGGCGCAGCTTGCCCCTGATGTAGTATATGGCCAAAAAATGAACAGACTATTGCTGGTTAAATGCACTTGGTGTGACAGCTTGACCAACCACACTACTGAGGGTTAAATGCACTTGGTGACGAGCGCAGCTTGCCCCTGATGTAGTATATGGCCAAAAAATGAGCAGACTATTGCTGGTTAAATGCACTTGGTGTGACAGCTTGACCAACCACACTACTGAGGGTTAAATGCACTTGGTGACGGGCGCAGCTTGCCTCTGATGTAGTATATGGCCAAAAAATAAACAGACTATTGCTGGTTAAATGCACTTGGTGTGACAGCTTCACCCTGATGTAGGCTTTAGCCAAAAAACAACCACACCATTGAGGGTTAAATGCACTTGGTGACAGGCGCAGCTTGCCCCTGATGTAGTATATGGCCAAAAAATGAACGGACTATTGCTGGTTAAATGCACTTGGTGTGACAGCTTGACCAACCACACTACTGAGGGTTAAATGCACTTGGTGACGGGCGCAGCTTGCCCCTGATGTAGTATATGGCCAAAAAGTAAACAGACTATTGCTGGTTAAATGCACTTGGTGTGACAGCTTCACCCTGATCTAGGCTTTAGCCAAAAAACAACCACACCATTGAGGGTTAAATGCACTTGGTGACAGGCGCAGCTTGCCCCTGATGTAGTATATGGCCAAAAAATAAACAGACTATTGCTGGTTAAATGCACTTGGTGTGACAGCTTCACCCTGATGTAGGCTTTAGCCAAAAAACAACCACACCATTGAGGGTTAAATGCACTTGGTGACAGGCGCAGCTTGCCCCTGATGTAGTATATGGCCAAAAAATGAACAGACTATTGCTGGTTAAATGCACTTGGTGTGACAGCTTGACCAACCACACTACTGAGGGTTAAATGCACTTGGTGACGGGCGCAGCTTGCCCCTGATGTAGTATATGGCCAAAAAATAAACAGACTATTGCTGGTTAAATGCACTTGGTGTGACAGCTTCACCCTGATGTAGGCTTTAGCCAAAAAACAACCACACCATTGAGGGTTAAATGCACTTGGTCGCAGCTTGTGGTGGCGCAGCTCAATGATCCACAGTTGCAGACTCCAGCTTAAATAGAGGCTGGGTCACATGGTGCTCTGGCCAATCACAGCCATGCCAATAGTAGGCATGGCTGTGACGGCCTCTTGGGGCAAGTAGTATGACGCTTGTTGATTGGCTGCTTTGCAGCCTTTCAAAAAGCGCCAAGAAAGCGTCAAAAAGCGCCAAAAAAGCGACAAACACCGAACCCGAACCCGGACTTTTACGAAAATGTCCGGGTTCGGGTCCGTGTCACGGACACCCCAAAATTCGGTACGAACCCGAACTATACAGTTCGAGTTCGCTCATCCCTAGTAAAGACCCTTCTTCTTGTGGTAACTATAGACCCATTTCCCTACTTAATGTAGATCTCAAGCTACTAGCAAAAATGCTTGCCACAAGACTGCAGAACCTTCTCCCAGACTTAATTCACCCCGACCAGGTGGGCTTTGTTAACCACTTCAGCCCCGCTAGGTGAAACCCCCTTCATGACCAGGCCACTTTTTACACTTCGGCACTACACTACTTTCACCGTTTATCGCTCGGTCATGCAACTTACCACCCAAATGAATTTTACCTCCTTTTCTTCTCACTAATGGAGCTTTCATTTGGTGGTATTTTATTGCTGCTGACATTTTTCCTTTTTTTGTTATTAATCAAAATGTAACGATTTTTTTGCAAAAAAATGACATTTTTCACTTTCAGCTGTGAAATTTTGCAAAAAAAACGACATCCATATATAAATTTTTCGCTAAATTTATAGTTCTACATGTCTTTGATAAAAAAAAAATGTTTGGGCAAAAAAAAAATGGTTTGGGTAAAAGTTATAGCATTTACAAACTATGGTACAAAAATGTGAATTTCCGCTTTTTGAAACGGCTCTGATTTTCTGAGCACCTGTCATGTTTCCTGAGGTTCTACAATGCCCAAACAGTAGAAAAACCCCACAAATGACCCCATTTCGGAAAGTAAACACCCTAAGGTATTCGCTGATGGGCATAGTGAGTTCATAGAACTTTTTATTTTTTGTCACAAGTTAGCGGAAAATGATGATGATTTTTTTATTTTTATTTTTTCTTACAAAGTCTCATATTCCACTAACTTGCGACAAAAAATAAAAAATTCTAGGAACTCACCATGCCCCTCACAGAATACCTTGGGGTGTCTTCTTTCCAAAATGGGGTCACTTGTGGGGTAGTTATACTGCCCTGGCAATTTAGGGGCCCAAATGTGTGAGAAGAACTTTGCAATCAAAATGTGTAAGAAATGACCGGTGAAATCCGAAAGGTGCACTTTGGAATATGCGCCCCTTTGCCCACCTTGGCTGCAAAAAAGTGTCACACATCTGGTATCGCCGTACTCAGGAGAAGTTGGGCAATGTGTTTTGGGGGGTCATTTTACATATACCCATGCTGGGTGAGAGAAATATCTTGGCAAAAGACAACTTTTCCCATTTTTTTATACAAAGTTGGCATTTGACCAAGATATTTATCTCACCCAGCATGGGTATATGTAAAATGACACCCCAAAACACATTCCCCAACTTCTCCTGAGTACGGCGATACCACATGTGTGACACTTTTTTGCAGCCTAGATGCGCAAAGGGGCCCAAATTCCTTTTAGGAGGGCATTTTTAGACATTTGGATCCCAGACTTCTTCTCACACTTTCGGGCCCCTAAAAAGCCAGGGCAGTATAAATACCCCACATGTGACCCCACTTTGGAAAGAAGACACCCCAAGGTATTCAATGAGGGGCATGGCGAGTTCCTAGAATTTTTTATTTTTTTGCATAAGTTAGCGGATATTGATTTTTATATTTTTTTTTCTCACAAAGTCTCACTTTCCGCTAACTTAGGACAAAAATTTCAATCTTTCATGGACTCAATATGCCCCTCACGGAATACCTTGGGGTGTCTACTTTCCGAAATGGGGTCACGTGTGGGGTATTTATACTGCCCTGGCTTTTTAGGGGCCCTAAAGCGTGAGAAGTCTGGAATATAAATGTCTAAAAATGTTTACGCATTTGGATTCCGTGAGGGGTATGGCGAGTTCATGGGAGATTTTATTTTTTGACACAATTTAGTGGAATATGAGACTTTGTAAGAAAAAACAAAAACAAACAAAAAATGTCCGCTAACTTGTGCCAAAAAAAATGGCTGAATGGAGCCTTACCAGGGGGGGAGTGATCAATGACAGGGGGGTGATCAATGACAGGGGGGTGATCACCCATATAGACTCCCTGATCACCCCCCTGTCATTGATCACCCCCCCTGTAAGGCTCCATTCAGACGTCCGCATGATTTTTACGGATCCATGGATACATGGATCGGATCCACAGAACGCATGCGGACGTCTGAATGGAGCCTTACAGGGGGGTTATCAATGACAGGGGGTGATCAGGGTAATCAGGGTGATCACCCCCCTGTCACTGATCACCCCCCCTGTAAGGCTCCATTCAGACGTCCGCATGATTTTTACGGATCCATGGATACATGGATCGGATCCACAGAACGCATGCGGACGTCTGAATGGAGCCTTACAGGGGGGTTATCAATGACAGGGGGTGATCAGGGTAATCAGGGTGATCACCCCCCTGTCACTGATCACCCCCCCTGTAAGGCTCCATTCAGACATCCGCATGATTTTTTACGGATCCATGGATACATGGATCGGATCCACAAAACGCATGCGGACGTCTGAATGGAGCCTTACAGGGGGGTTATCAATGACAGGGGGTGATCAGGGTGATCAGGGTGATCACTCCCCTGTCACTGATCACCCCCCCTGTAAGGTTCCATTCAGACATCTGCATGATTTTTTACGGATCCATGGATACATGGATCGGATCCACAGAACGCATGCGGACGTCTGAATGGAGCCTTACAGGGGGGTTATCAATGACAGGGGGTGATCAGGGTGATCACCCCCCTGTCACTGATCACCCCCCCTGTAAGGCTCCATTCAGACATCCGCATGATTTTTTACGGATCCATGGATACATGGATCGGATCCACAGAACGCATGCGGACGTCTGAATGGAGCCTTACAGGGGGGTTATCAATGACAGGGGGTGATCAGGGTAATCAGGGTGATCACCCCCCTGTCACTGATCACCCCCCCTGTAAGGCTCCATTCAGACATCCGCATGATTTTTTACGGATCCATGGATACATGTATCGGATCCACAGAACGCATGCGGACGTCTGAATGGAGCCTTACAGGGGGGTTATCAATGACAGGGGGTGATCAGGGTGATCACCCCCCTGTCACTGATCACCCCCCCTGTAAGGCTCCATTCAGACATCCGCATGATTTTTTACGGATCCATGGATACATGGATCGGATCCACAGAACGCATGCGGACGTCTGAATGGAGCCTTACAGGGGGATTATCAATGACACCCCTGTAAGGCTCCATTCAGACATCCGCATGATTTTTACGGATCCATGGATACATGGATCGGATCCACAGAACGCATGCGGACGTCTGATGGGTGATCAGGGTGGTGATCAGGGTGATCACCCCCCTGTCACTGATCACCCCCCCTGTAAGGCTCCATTCAGACATCCGCATGATTTTTTACGGATCCATGGATACATGGATCGGATCCACAGAACGCATGCGGACGTCTGAATGGAGCCTTACAGGGGGGTTATCAATGACACCCCTGTAAGGCTCCATTCAGACGTCCGCATGATTTTTACGGATCCATGGATACATGGATCGGATCCACAGAACGCATGCGGACGTCTGAATGGAGCCTTACAGGGGGGTTATCAATGACAGGGGGTGATCAGGGTAATCAGGGTGATCACCCCCCTGTCACTGATCACCCCCCCTGTAAGGCTCCATTCAGACATCCGCATGATTTTTTATGGATCCATGGATACATGGATCGGATCCACAAAACGCATGCGGACGTCTGAATGGAGCCTTACAGGGGGGTTATCAATGACAGGGGGTGATCAGGGTGATCAGGGTGATCACCCCCCTGTCACTGATCACCCCCCCTGTAAGGTTCCATTCAGACATCCGCATGATTTTTTACGGATCCATGGATACATGGATCGGATCCACAGAACGCATGCGTACGTCTGAATGGAGCCTTACAGGGGGGTTATCAATGACAGGGGGTGATCAGGGTGATCACCCCCCTGTCACTGATCACCCCCCCTGTAAGGCTCCATTCAGACATCCGCATGATTTTTTACGGATCCATGGATACATGGATCGGATCCACAGAACGCATGCGGACGTCTGAATGGAGCCTTACAGGGGGGTTATCAATGACAGGGGGTGATCAGGGTAATCAGGGTGATCACCCCCCTGTCACTGATCACCCCCCCTGTAAGGCTCCATTCAGACGTCCGCATGATTTTTACGGATCCATGGATACATGGATCGGATCCGTAAAAATCATGCGGACGTCTGAATGGAGCCTGACAGGGGGGTGATCAATGACAGGGGGGTGATCAATGACAGGGGGTGATCAGGGAGTGTATATGGGTGATCACCCGCCTGTCATTGATCACCCCCCTGTAAGGCTCCATTCAGACGTCCGCATGATTTTTACGGATCCATGGATACATGGATCGGATCCGTAAAAATCATGCGGACGTCTGAATGGAGCCTTACAGGGGGGTGATCAATGACAGGGGGGGTGATCAATGACAGGGGGTGATCAGGGAGTGTATATGGGTGATCACCCGCCTGTCATTGATCACCCCCCTGTAAGGCTCCATTCAGACGTCCGCATGATTTTTACGGATCCATGGATACATGGATCGGATCCGTAAAAATCATGCGGACGTCTGAACGGAGCCTGACAGGGGGGTGATCAATGACAGGGCGGTGATCAATGACAGGGGGGTGATCAGGGAGTTTATATGGGGTGATCATGGGTTTATAAGGGGTTAATAAGTGACGGGGGGGGTGTAGTGTAGTGTAGTGTGGTGTTTGGTGGGACTGTACTGACCTACCTGAGTCCTCTGGTGGTCGATCCTAACAAAAGGGACCACCAGAGGACCAGGTAGGAGGTATATTAGACGCTGTTATGAAAACAGCGTCTAATATACCTGTTAGGGGTTAAAAAATTCGGATCGCCAGCCTGCCAGCGAGCGATCGCCGCTGGCAGGCTGGAGATCCACTCGCTTACCTTCTGTTCCTGTGAGCGCGCGCGCCTGTGAGCGCGCGTTCACAGGAAATCTCGCGTCTCGCGAGAAGACGCGTATATGCGTCCAGGAGGAATAAAGCAACCACCTCCCGGACGCATATATGCGTACGGCGGTCGGGAGGTGGTTAAAGGTCGTGAAGGGAAAGACAACACCACTAAGATTTTAGACGCTTTATATTATGCTTCCCATTCAAGCACTCCTCTGGTCATGATTGGCACGGACACCGAGAAGGCTTTCGACAGGGTGGACTGGACCTATATTAGGAGGGCCCTTTTAAAATTCCAGATCCCTGACCAATTCATAAATGCTATGTTCTCCATGTACACGCATTCCTCGACGTCCGTGTCGGTCAATGGCCTGATGTCCTCACACTTCCCAATTAGAAACGGTACGAGACAGGGATGCCCACTGTCACCTCTGGTGTTTGTTCTTGTTATGGAATCACTGTTGCAAGCCCTTAGGCAAGACAGGGAGATTGGTGGTCTGATGATGAGTAATCATGAATTTAAGCTTGCTGCTTTTGCAGATGATCTGCTGATTCTGACCACCAACCCCCTTAAATCCATGTCCAAAATAGTCTCAAAACTTAACCTATTCGGCTCTTTATCTAATTTTAAAGTAAACCCCTCAAAGTCCCAAATCCTACATGTTGGCCTCTCCTCTTCAAGCCTCCTGTCTCTCCAGGCAAACTCCCCATTTAACTGGCACACTCAACAATTGACATACCTAGAAATTAATATTTCCCCCGACCTTACCAGCTTATTCCAGCTAAACTATAAACCCCTACTAGCTTCTATTCAGACTCAACTAGAGTCATTAGACTTCCCATATCTCTCTTGGTTTGGGAGGAAGAATATACTCATGTCCCTTATCATACCCAGACTTACTTACCTAATGCAGGTGCTCCCCATTGAAATCCCTAAATCTTACCTTACCTCCTTAAATAAATTAATACGCAAATTTATTTGGCATGGCAAATATCCCCGTATCGCACTTAACACCTTAACTAGACCTAAAGCTAAAGAGGGGATTGGACTCCCTGACCCAGAGACTTACATGAAAGCCATCCAACTAGCTAGAGTCATAGACTGGATTAGAAGCCCATCCCACAAGACTTGGCTTATTTTGGAGAATGCCCTTTTATCCTCCCCTACTAGGGCTCTTTTGTTGTCCGATAGACTGCCTTCTATATTAGGCTCCATCCCTAACCCTCTTATTAGGACCACCATAAAGGTTTGGAGAAGTTTCTTGTCCAACACTGGGGCTTTGACCCTGCCTTCCCCCTTACTGCAGATAAAAGATATAATCAATTTAGCTCCTAAAGATCTGAGGGATAGCTGTCCCCTAGCCTTGAGATCCTCTGGGATCGCAATTAAACTAATCTTAGATCAAGATGGCTGTGTGCTTCCCGACCCTGATATCCTTAAAGTCCTAGACATACAGGCTCTCAACCCTTTCCTACTGCACTTGATTAAATCCGAATCTCTCCTTCTCATTAAGAAAACACCCTCATCTAAGGTCTGTAGCTGGTTCGAAGAAATGATTAATAGCAAGTCATATCCTCGCAAAACTATTTCCACAATATACAAGCACTTGATATCCCCCCCCCCCCTAATAGTCAAGCCCGCTGTAATTGGTCTCTGGAAAAAAGATCTCCAAAGGACCTTCTCAACTTCTGAGATTAACAAATTAATGATTTCCCCACATAAAATATCGAGATGCGTGCGCATTCAAGAGAACAGTTACAAGATACTTATGAGGTGGTACAGAACCCCAGATAAGACGTGTCTTTATGGCTCTACTGACTCAGACACCTGTTGGAGGTGTAACAAAGCCAAAGGCTCCTTCTTGCACATCTGGTGGTCATGCGAATTAATCAATCCGTGGTGGCATAAAATAATCTCTAGGTGTAACCAGATCTGCCAGACCTCCCTCCCTTGTACTCTATTATCACTGGGTCTGGATGGATTGGGAAAATCAAAATCCTCGCTCTTTTCCCTCTTAGTGGCTGCAGCCAGATTACTTCTCCCAACGCTTTGGCTGTCCTCTGAAGTCCCAAGTATGGACCATTGGATCAACAGGGTAGATCAGATTTATAGATTAGAAGATATCTCGCATTGGGAGCTACGCTCTAGATCTACCTTCCTTCAGATTTGGTCCCCTTGGAGATCTTATAGGAGCTTCTCTTGATCACCTACCCCCCACCTGCTCTCGGATATGCATGGTCCAACATATTTATCCTTTTGAAATTGGCTCCTTCTCACTAGTATTGAGCGGCATGTCCCATATTCGAATTCGCGAAATTTCGCGAATATTCGAAAGAATATTCGTAAAATATTCGCGAATATTCGAATTCGTTATTATTTCGCATATGCGATAATTCGAATTTTCGCATTGCATAATACATATTATGAGATGCAAAATTCGCATGTGCGCTAATGAAATCGCCTTACGAAGATTCGCAACTCAATTCAATCACTAATGTAAGAATGCAAAGCCCTTTGCCTCTGTTCTGGGACAAGTGCTGATATTCGCCTGTGCGCTAATAAAATCGCCTTACAAAGATTCGCGCCTCAATCACTTTCTAGGCAATGTGAGTAAGATCTGAGCTTTTGGACTTTTGTGAATCAATCGAGATACAGTGGGGGGTGATGACTGTAGTTGACAGAGTACAGATCAATGTAATCTGTAAGGTGGAAACTAAAATAAAAAATACGAATATTCGTAAATTGAATTTTACGAAGTTCGAAGTATTCGCGAATATGGTGCTATACTATATACATGCACAGGCCTTTGCCTCTCTGTTCTGGGGACAAGTGTAGATATTCGCATGTGCGCTAATAAAATCGCCTTACGAAGATTCGCAACTCAATTCAATCACTAATGTATGAATCATACATTAGTGATTGAATTGAGTTGCGAATCTTCGTAAGGCGATTTTATTAGCGCACATGCGAATATCTACACTTGTCCCCAGAACAGAGAGGCAAAGGCCTGTGCATGTGCATTCATATAGTATAGCACCATATTCGCGAATACTTCGAACTTCGTAAAATTCGATTTACGAATATTCGTATTTTTTATTTTAGTTTCCACCTTACAGATTACATTGATCTGTACTCTGTCAACTACTGTCATCACCCCCCACTGTATCTCGATTGATTCCCAAAAGTCCAAAAGCTCAGATCTTACTCACATTGCCTAGAAAGTGATTGAGGCGCGAATCTTTGTAAGGCGATTTTATTAGCGCACAGGCGAATATCTACACTTGTCCCCAGAACAGAGAGGCAAAGGCCTGTGCATTCATATAGTATAGCACCATATTCGCGAATACTTCGAACTTCGTAAAATTCGATTTACGAATATTCATATTTTTTATTTTAGTTTCCACCTTACAGATTACATTGATCTGTACTCTGTCAACTACTGTCATCACCCCCCACTGTATCTCGATTGATTCCCAAAAGTCCAAAAGCTCAGATCTTACTCACATTGCCTAGAAAGTGATTGAGGCGCGAATCTTCGTAAGGCGATTTTATTAGCGCAAATGCGAATATCGGCACTTGTCCCAGAACAGAGGCAAAGGGCTTTGCATTCATACATTAGTGAATTGAGTTGCGAATCTTCGTAAGGTGATTTTATTAGCGCACATGCGAATATCTACACTTGTTCCCAGAACAGAGACAAAGGCCTGTGCATGTGCATTCATATAGTATAGCACCATATTCGCGAATATTTCGAACTTCGTAAAATTCGATTTACGAATATTCGTATTTTTTATTTTAGTTTCCACCTTACAGATTACATTGATTTGTACTCTGTCAACTACTGTCATCACCCCCCACTGTTTCTCGATTGATTCCCAAAAGTCCAAAAGCTCAGATCTTACTCACATTGCCTAGAAAGTGATTGAGGCGCGAATCTTTGTAAGGCGATTTTATTAGCGCACAGGCGAATATCGGCACTTGTCCCAGAACAGAGGGAAAGGGCTTTGCATTCATACAGTATGAATGCAAAGCCCTTTGCCTCTGTTCTGGGACAAGTGCCGATATTCGCCTGTGCGCTAATAAAATCGCCTTACAAAGATTTGCGCCTCAATCACTTTCTAGGCAATGTGAGTAAGAGCTGAGCTTTTGGACTTTTGGGAATCAATCGAGAAACAGTGGGGGGTGATGACAGTAGTTGACAGAGTACAAATCAATGTAATCTGTAAGGTGGAAACTAAAATAAAAAATACGAATATTCGTAAATCGAATTTTACGAAGTTCGAAGTATTCGCGAATATGGTGCTATACTATATGAATGCACATGCACAGGCCTTTGCCTCTGTTCTGGGGACAAGTGTAGATATTCGCATGTGCGCTAATAAAATCGCCTTACGAAGATTCGCAACTCAATTCACTAATGTATGAATGCAAAGCCCTTTGCCTCTGTTCTGGGACAAGTGCCGATATTCGCATTTGCGCTAATAAAATCGCCTTACGAAGATTCGCGCCTCAATCACTTTCTAGGCAATGTGAGTAAGATCTGAGCTTTTGGACCTTTGGGAAACAATCAATTATATGTGTACTGTAATTTTGTGAAAAAAAAAACAAAAAAAAAACAACAAAAAAACGAATATTCGTTTTTACGAATATATAGCACTATATTCGAATATTCGCGCTCAACACTACTTCTCACCTCGTGTCATACCATTTAAGCCTGAATATATCTGTCACCCGTTTTAATCCGTACTTAACTGTCTGGATTTATTTGTTCACTTGTTTTTGTTTTTCATTTGAATGCGTCGACTCACTTGCCTTTGAGACTTGTGGCCTGACATTTCTTCCTCTCTACATTACAATGCTACTCGAATGCTATAGATAGTTGAGATATCTTATTGCATGTCATCTACTCTGTATGTAATCTCTCATGCTATGTACTTGTCATTGTTTCATCCATGAAAATGAAAAACTATAAAAAAATTGTTAATTAAAAAAAAAAGAACTTCAGCTGTGTTTCTGGTGGATACACAGACACTATGTTTCAAAACAGGTAAGGAATTTGCTAGACAGGTTATCACTATTGTCTGATTGCAAACGAGCATAGGTGACTAAGGTGTTAAATTTGTTGTTGGGGGAGGAGCTTTTGTGGGAGTGTGTGTATATATAGCCACATAATATTAGCTTGCCTAATTATAGCTTGCTGCATTTTCCAAGTGCTGCTTTTTATAAGTGCATATGAGATACTCAGAAGGTAATCTGGAGGTGGATACAATTTAAAAAAGTAAGATTTGTTTGTTTAAAATCTTTCCCCTCTTTAAAATAGCTGACCTGGTTCTGTGCAGAAATTGTTGTGCTTTTATTTCAAGTTCCACTCTTCAAGGGTTTGGATGCTGTCTGATCTGTAGACACCTCTCCATAATGCAGCAGGAAATTGCATTTCTGATATCTGAGATTTGCAAATTAACCGTTAAACAAACTAAGGCTGAGAACGTTGCAATGCCACTACCACAGAGGTCCCCTAGAAATGGAAGATGGGTTACTGTAGGTTCTGGTAGACTGAGAGTTGTTGATAGAAGACATGCCCGACAGTATGTTGCTCTCCATAATTCATTTGCAGCACTTTCAGAGTGCAAGAGCAACATGGAGGATGTTTCAAGCACAGTGGGTGAGAAACAATCATCTCCCATGCCTAAAGTATGCAAGACTGCAGCCAAAGACAAAAAGGAGAAGGTGAGGACTGATAGTAAGCAGCTGTTGGTGAGCGATTCCATCATAAGAGGTGTGAAGTTTGAGGAAAATGGTGTTGTGAGATGTCTCCCTGGTGTTATCGCTAGCAGGGATAGACGACATATCCTTAATATTGTTAGGCAAGCAAAGCAGGAAAGGGAGGTGGATGTTATTGTCCATCTTGGGACAAATGATCTGGTTTGCAATGAGGTTTCAAAGGTGAAGAAAGCTTTTCACGCACTTGGAAATGATATACGGGAGGTTGCATCAACTGTGTCATTCTCTGCAGTATTGCCTGTGCATAACCTTCAGCATGACAGGAAGATGTGCATTAAAGAATTCAATGTATGGCTTGGTGAATGGTGTCTGAACCAAGGGTTTGGCTTTGTGTCAAATTATAAGCTCTCGTTGGAATGGAAAAGAACTGTACAAGAAAGATGGTTTTCATCTTTCTCTCAAGGAAACGAATGTCCTCAGTGAAGTTCCAAGTATTTGCTGAGGAAAGGGGGGCAAAATAGTGATAATGCAGCAGTCCAACTGCCCCCCGAAACAATGCCAGAAGATGTCAGTAGCACATAGGTTAAGAAATGACAAGCTCAGAGTCTTGTCTACAAATGCTCGCAGTTTAGGGAATAAGATCAATGAACTTGAGGCTATAATGGCATCTGAGAATATAGATTTAGTGGCTGTTACTGAGACATGGTTCAATGGGAGTAATGACTGGGATATAACAATACCAGGGTTCTCTTTATTTAGGAAAGAGAGAGAAGACAAGAAGGAAGAGGGGTGGCTCTGTATCTGAAAGATAGCATAAAATCTAATTTAATACAAATTAGCGAGACCAATTTAGAGTCAGTTTGGGTTACCTTGCAACTTGATAATCATAAGGTAACTCGTGTAGGTGTCATATATAGACCACCTAGCTAAGTCAAATAATTAGATGATCTACTAGTTGAGGATATAGCTAAAATGACATTGAAGGGGGAAGTTATCATTATGGGAAACTTTAATCTTCCTGATGTAAACTGGAAAACCAAAATAGCTAGTTCTGCCAGGAGTACAGATATTCTAAATTCCCTACTGGGATTATCTGTACAGCAAGTAGTTGAGGAGCCAACCCGGAAGGAGGCTATTTTAGATTTAGTATACACAAATAGGAATTTGGTATCTGATATTACTGTAGGGGAAAGCTTGGGATCTAGTGATTACCAGTCAGTGTGGTTTACTCTAAATACAGTGACTGATTCACCACACAAAACTGACTTTTCTAAAATTAGATTAGTGGTATGCGAGTCCTTATCAGATTGGAACAGTTTCAATGGAGTCCAGTAGAAATGGGACTACTTAAAAGTGGCACTATTGAAGGCAACAGAAAATTGCATTAGGCTTGTCAGTAAAAGCAAAAAAAAGGAAGAGACCACTGTGGTACTCAGCAGAAGTGGCGGCCAAAATCATTAAAAACAAAAAGATAGCATTTATTAATTATAAAAAAAAACTAAAAACGAGGATGACAGGCAAATTTATAAGATTAGGCAGAGAGAGGCCAAGCAAGTTATAAGAGCTTCTAAAGCACAGGCAGAAAATAAATTAGCTCAGTCAGTGAAAAAAGGTGATAAGACATTCTTTAGATACATAAATGAAAAAAGGAAACTAAAACAAGGAATTACCAAATTAGAAACAAAAGAAGGAAGGTATATGGAAGAAGATAAAGAACTAGCTGACTGCCTCAATGAATACTTCTATTCAGTTTTTACAAAGGAAAATGAAGGAAAAGGACCTCAGTTAGGAAGGAAGACTAATGAATCTTTTGATGCATGTGTCTTTACAGAGGAAGAGGTTCTAAGTCAGCTGTCTAAAAGTAATACAAATAAGTCACAGGGGCCTGATGGGATACACCCAAAGCTATTAAAAGAGCTCAGCGGTGAACTAGCAAAACCATTAACAGATTTATTTAACCTATCACTGGTAACAGGAGTTCCAGATTGGAAATTAGCAAATGTTGTGCCCATTCACAAGAAAGGTAGTAGGGAGGAATCGGGCAACTATAGGCCAGTAAGCCTGACATCAATAGTGGGGAAATTAATGGTAACCATACTTAAGGAGAGGATTGTGGAACATCTAATATCCCATGAATTGAAAGATGAAAACAGCATGGGTTTGCTTCAGGGAGATCATGGCAAACTAATCTTATTGGTTTTTTTGATTGGGTGACTAAAATAATAGATGGTGGAGGTGCAGTAGACATCGCTTATCTAGACTTTAGTAAGGCTTTTGATACTGTCCCACATAGAAGGCTTATCAATAAATTGCAGTCTTTGGGCTTGGACTCCCATATTGTTGAATGGATTAGGCAGTGGCTGAGAGACAGACAACAGGGTTGTAGTCAATCGAGTATATATTCAGACCATGGTCTTGTTACCAGTGCGGTACCTCAGGGATCTGTTCTGGGACCCATATTGTTTAATATCTTTTTCACCGAAATAGCAGAAGGCCTCGATGGCAAGGTGTGTCTTTTTGCAGATGACAAAGATTTGTAACAGGTGATGTTCCTGGAGGGATACACCAAATGGAAAAGAATTTAGGAAAACTAGAATGGTAAAAAATCTGTCAACTAAAATTGAATGTTGATAACGGGTCAACTGAAAATTAATAAAATAGACGAACCCGTAAAATATCTGGGCATTCATATTACTCCTAATCCTAAGGACTACCTGCACCTAAATGTGCTTCTTAAAATACAGGAAATAAAGAAAAAAGTAGAAGTATGGAAAAAAAACTACATGTATCAATGGCAGGTCGCATTTCACTGGTGAAAATATGTATTTTACCCTCTTTGAACTACATTATGTGGAATGCACCTGCAATAATCCCCAAGAGAATCCTCAAAAGGATAGTCTCCCTACTGATGGATCTGATATGGCGCGGTAAAAAAACTACAATAAGAGCGCAAACTTTGTATATCCGAGAGAAAGAGGGCGGATTATTGGCTTCAGACTTGGAACTCTACTTTTTTTCCGGACATATTAGAAATATGATAAATTGGAGCAACTCACAAAGATACAAAGCCATGGTAGAAGGGATTAAACAAAATCGAAATAATTGTAGCATTTTCCAATTGCTGAAAGCCGACACTCTGTCACAACAGCAAACCAATAAAATACCACTATTTGTGTTATGGACCAAAATCTGGAAGGAGGTAAGAGATATGTGGCCCAGTATGGGAGCACACATGGATACTCTATTGTGGGATAATACTTATCTTAGAGAACTAAAGTCAATTCAACAAGAAGTCTGGTGGAAAAACAGAATTTACAGATTGGGACAGGTATGGAAGGAGGGAGATATAATTGCATATTGAGATCTTATGATTCTTTGTGGAATTGGAAAAAAAGATTTGACCTTCTTTTATCAACAACTGAAACAAGCCCTGAGAGCATCGTTAGGAAAGGGAACAAATATATCTACCCTACCACAATATATAGCTAACATATCTAAGCTAACTGCAGGTAAGACGTTGATATCAAGGATATATCAGGGTTTGCTACATCAGAGAACAGAAAAAAACCCAGTTAACTGCCTATTGTACAAATGGCAAAAGTCTTGTTCTCAACAGATAGAGTTTTGGGAGAAGGCGGTATGGGCCAAAAATGGGGTTTTATATAACTTTTCACACAGGGTCACCCAATTCAACATACTATGCCGATTATATTACTCCCCTAAAGAGCTGATGAAATTCTATAAATCCAAAGATTTCGGCTGTAAAAAATGCGGACAGATAGGAGTGGATGATGTCCATTTATTTTGGACATGTAGAGAGATACAAGACTTCTGGAGGAAGGCAAAAGAAAGAATAAAGACCTATCATGGGTTTAGAGTCCTGCTAGAGTTTGAAATATGTATTTTTGGGGTGATGGATGGGATAGACAACTCAAACCATCGAGAAATAGCAATAAAACTATTTTTTTGCCAAGAAATGTATCATTGGATATTGGGGTAGCAGTGGGTCACCCACGGCTAATGAATGGGAGAATCTTGCTAGAAGCTCACTTATCAGAGAAAGATCCGACCTGGTATAGGTAAAGAAAAAAATCTAGATTTACTAGACTGTGGTTGTAATGAATAAGAACTGGGAGATGTTTGGGGGGGGGGGGGTTAAGGAGGAGGCTATTTAATTAATTTATTTTTTTGTGGAGGGGAGAAACAGGCATTGGGGAAATTGGGTGGGTAATTTATAAAATGTAACTATATTGTGTTATAATGCAAAAATTATTAACAATGTTGATGTTTGTAATAAACTGTCTAAAACAATAATAAAGATTTATAAATAAATAAAAAATAGTAATGTTGATAAGTGCAAGATAATGCACCTGGGGCATAAAAACCCAAGAGCAGAATATACAATTAGTGATACAGTCCTCACCTCAGTGTCTGAGGAAAGGGATTTAGGGGTCATTATTTCAGAAGACTTAAATGTAGGCAGACAATGTCATAGAGCAGCAGGAAATGCTAGCAGAATGCTTGGGTGTATAGGGAGAGGCATTACCAGTAGAAAGAGGGAGGTGCTCATGCCGCTCTACAGAGTACTAGTGAGACCTCATTTGGAGTATTGTGCGCAGTACTGGAAACCATGTCTCCAGAAGGATATTGATACTTTGGAGACAATTCAGAGAAGAGCTACTAAACTAGTACATGGATTGCAGGATAAAACTTACCAGGAAAGATTAAAGGACCTTAACATGTATAGCTTGGAAGAAAGACGAGACAGAGGGGATATGATAGAAACTTTTAAATACATAAAGGGAATCAACAAGTATTCAGTATATTGGGCAGACTAGATGGGCCAAATGGTTCTTATCTGCCGACACGTTTTATGTTTCTATGATATATTTTTTTTAGGTTATATAGGCTTGTCTGTTATCATTAAATCTGATCATCTGTAAGCTGCGAGAAGATCATAATGTCAATCACATTTTATCAATATCCTTATTAATTCTCTTCTTCAGCATCACCCTCCAGTATTCTCAATTGAGATCTAGGATGACACACTCGCAATTGATTTACATGGACCCATTTCTCCATGAACCCATCTTTTGTATCAATTTTTACCTTGTATACCACAGTTGACAGTTTATCGATGATGTCATAAGGACCTTTTCATGATAGGAGAAATTTTATTTCTTATACCTGATCCCGGTCAAAATTGTAGAGATATACTTTATCACCTACCTCATACTAACTTTTAGTAGTCTTAAGATCCTAATAAGTTTTAGGGCTCTTTCACACCTGTGTTCTTTTCTTCCGGCATAGAGTTCCGTCGTCGGGGCTCTATGCCGGAAGAATCCTGATCAGTTTTATCCTAATGCATTCTGAATGGAGTGAAATCCGGATGTCTTCAGTTCCGGACCGGAACATTTTTTGGCCGGAGAAAATACCGCAGCATGCTGCGCTTTTTGCTCTGGCCAAAAATCCTGAAGACTTGCCGCAAAGCCGGATCCGGAATTAATGCCCATTGAAAGGCATTGATCCGGCCTTAAGCTAAACGTCGTTTCGGCACATTGCCGTATCCGACGTTTAGCTTTTTCTGAATGGTTACCATGGCTGCCAAGACGCTAAAGTCCTGGCAGCCATGGCAAAGTGTAGTGGGGAGCGGGGGAGCAGCATACTTACCGTCCGTGCGGCTCCGGGGGCGCTCCAGAGTGACGTCAGGGCGCCCCAGGCGCATGGATGACATGGCACGTTATCCATGCGCATGGGGCGCTCTGACGTCATTCTGGAGCGCCCCGGGAGCCGCACAGACTGTAAGTATGCCGCTCCCCCGCTCCCCGCTCCTACTATGGCAACCAGGACTTTAATAGCGTCCTGGCTGCCATACTGAAAGCATTTTGAAGACGGCTCTATCTTCAAATGCTTTCAGTACACTTGCGTTTTTCCGGATCCGGCGTGTAATTCCGGCAAGTGGAGTACACGCCGGATCCGGACAACGCAAGTGTGAAAGAGGCCTTAGTACTTAAGGCTGCTTTCTCAAGCTTGTTGAAGATGTTGTCGTAGATTTTCCACATACTGATGTGTCGCGGCTGCATTGATCAGGTTATGATCTGATGTGTGATACAAAAGATGTTGTGGGAGTACCATTCTCCTACCCATCATCAGATCAAAGGGTGACATCTTGGTAGCTGTTCTTGGTGTGGCTCTAATAGCCATGAGCAGTAACAGTAACTTCACGTTCCAGTCTTTACCTGATTCTTTAACATACTTCTTCAGGACATTGACAATGGACTGGTTATAGCGTTCAACGGATTCACTAGATGTGGGACGATAGGCAATATGTAACTTCCTTTTTACACCCAAGATCTTCCACATCTTGGACATTACCTCACTTACAAAGTGTGATCCACGGTCTGAATCTATCCCCAACCGTAACCCAAATCAAGAAAATACATGATTGATAAGTAAAGCAGCACATGTTTTGGCAGTGTTATTACGCTCTACCCACTTGGTAAATACACAAGTGACTGTCAACATGTATTTGTTTCCCTAGGATGACATGGTAACAGGACCTATAAAATCAATCTGGATATCGGACCACGGTAATGAGAAACCCTTTTTCTTAAGTGGGGCATGATATGTGCGACCCTGAGGTTAAAATTGAGCACACACCAAACAACCGTGACAGTAAATTTTTATATTCTTTCAGCATATGAGGCCAATAAGCTGTAGCCAATAAGTAATCTTTTCTGCATGATGACCAGCTGTAGGCGCATCATGGGCATGCTGTAACATCAGGCCTCTAAACATAGTGGGAACTACCCACTGTTGAATACCATTTTTAGAGATTCTCATCAATAACCCATCTTGAATACTAAATTGCGATTTAGTATTCATAAATAATCAGAGATCTTCTTTTTGGGCATAATCATAATATGGGATTATTATTAGGATCAATAATATGGGATTATTATTAGGATCTTCAATATGTTTATAGAAAATTCCAATTATAGGATCTTCTTTTTGGCTCTTAATTAATTCCTCACTGGTAGACTCTTGATTCCACTGAGCCACATTATTTTGAGTTTGTGCCCTAACCTGTCGTCTAGAAACAGCTTCAATGGGTATCATCTCTGGTAAATGATCTATGTTCACGTGGTCCCTTGTTTGGCCAGTTTATCAGCTAGATCATTACATTTTTTGTACATATTCTGTGTTCTGGAATGACCTTAAGTCTTTTTCCAATAAAGGACTTGACCATTACATTGAACTAATTCATCTATGGCACAAAAAAAAAACTTGACATGTTTCACAGGTTTGTTATTAGCCCTTAACATGTTATTTCTTTACCAAGTAGGCATATATTAGACAAAACTGTTCCGTACATAATTGGAATCGGTAACTATGACAAATTCTTTGATATTATGCTCTAAAGCAATTTGAACAGTCTGGTATACAGCTGCTAATTCTGCTACTTGGCTACTCTTAGCACCAATACTGTATCCTACTGAAATATTAGGGCATTCATCTGTCAAAGTAATGCCGATACCTGCCACTATTTTTCTTTCATCCAGTAAGATAAGCACAACCATCAATATAGACACAGGGATGTATGGACAATAATTTTCATCGTACGCCTTATAAGTGGAAGATTTTTATTCCTCTAGGAAATCTTCTACTATCTCATGCTTCTGAGAATAAGCGGCACAGTCATGAAGTTCAGCAAGTCTTTGGGCTACCGGATACTTTTTATTTTGTTTATACCGGACTTCCAATGGGTCATCCTTGTAAAGAGAAGGCCCAAGCAGTAATTCTGCAGTTTGACAAATTTCCATCCCTAATTTTGTCACTTTGTAAATATTGGAGGGGTTGGTGTGCGTTTCAACTATAATTTCCTCACCCTGAATATAACTTCTGAAATTTTGAAGTGCCCAGACTGTGGCTAATGAAGCTTTTTCACAGTCTTTAATTTTACTTCTAAAGGTGACAAATATTTACTTGCATAAGCAATAACTTTATGCAGTTTATCCTGTTCCTGACATAGTACAGCACTAATACTGAGGTCTGTAAACCTAGTTTCCAGATAAAAGGGTTTACTCCCCTCTGGATAAGCTAGACATGGGGCTTGGGTGAGTTTTCGTTTAAGCTCAATCATGGCATGCTCCTGATCCACCCCCCATGTCCATGGTACACCTTTCTTCAGTAAGGTCAACAATAGTTTACTGATTTCAGCATAATTATCAATAAACTTACGTAAGTAATTCATCATACCCAAAAAAGACCTCAATTCACTGACATTGATAGGTGTTTTAGACTTCAACACAGACTCCATTTTCTTCTTTTGGGGATTCAGGCCTTCAGGAGTAACCTCATGTCCAAGGAAGGCATAAAGACCTTTATGATATGTGTTAAACACCCTCCTCTCAAGAGAATACTTATACAAACATTTCTGCACAAATCCTTTATCTCAGAGTTAGGGATTCTAAGTCCAAAGGGTTTGAACTCATATTGCCCTTTTGACAAAATCAGACATAATGGCTTCTCCTAATGTTCATTTCCATATATCTGTATAGGCCTTATACTATGGACTCTTTTTATATCCAATAGTTCTGACAATCAGACCCTCCCCAGCCTCCGTTTGCCTCAGATCAGAGGCACAGAGCGTCAGGACTAGTGATGAGCAGTATAGGCAATATTCGTTTTTGCGATATTTAGCAAATTTGCAATGTGCCGATATTCACTGGAAAAATTTTCAATTAGAATATTTGTGATCAACATTAGTCAGGACAGAGAGCGGGGTACAGAAAAAGACCAGGGAGGGTGAGTATAGCCATAATGGAAGCAGTCATTAGCATTTGCACTTTATGCTCTTGCAAGAGGGCTGGGAGTCGGGGGCCACATTAAATGATCCCACGGTCTGTAGGATCCCCACCCCTGGTCTAGAAAGAGGAATAGCTATATATTTATATGAATTTAGAAATGGGTATGACTGAATGAAAAGTGTCTGGATTGCTTCACCTGCTTCTCTATTCAATCTCTATGCCAGTGCTAAAGGGAGGGGAAGGGCATGTAGGAGAATGTGGATCCGAAGAATAAAGAGCAGGAGGCTCTACCAGAGAGGAAAATGTAATGTGCATTAAAAAATAAGCAATATTTTTAATGCATGTATATTGATGCATGTTCATTTAAAATGCTCAATTCAATGCACAGTAATGGTTTTCATGGAATACCCCATTTAAGGCTCCATTCAAACGTCCGCAAAATGGGTCCGCATCCCTTCCGCAATTTTGCGGAACGGGTGCGGACCCATTCATTCTCTATGGGGACGGAATGGATGCGGGCAGCACACAGCGTGCTGTCTGCATCCGCAATTGCGGAGCGCGGGCCCGATCTTCGGGGTCCTCAGCTCCGCAAAAGATAGAACATGTCCTATTCTTGCCTGCAGCTTGCGGACAAGAATAGGCATTTCTATGGGGGTGCCGGGCTGGTGTGTTGCGGACCCGAAATTTGCGGGTCCGCAACACATCACGGACGTGTGAATGGAGCCTAAAGGTTGTATGAGAGATTTTTTGCTGGAGTTTCTAAACAAAAACACGAAATGATCATTGGTTTACAAGGAGCTAATCAATAAAAAAAGATTTGTTTCACATCTTTGTGTGTATATAATATGAGAATATTTTTACTTGTGTAAAATGTGTATGACTGGGTTGAAAAAAAAAATCTAGTTTGTGCAACTAAAGATTCATTGTACATTTAAAGAACACTTCCATTAGATCAGGGTATTTTTTTTACTCACTATTCATAGAAAACCCCTTATACATGTAGGCAGTGCTATGCCATTAAAAATTAAGGGACACATTTATTTAGACCAGTTATTTTAGACACCAGTCTTAATATCCCCCTGCACTGGCGATGGATCCGCCGGAATTATGAAGAGGTGCCACCCTCTTCATAACTTCGGTGCATCCTCCGCCAGTTCTAAATGTAAGACAGCTTCCTAGCTGTCTCAAATTTAGACCCTTTTCTACACCTGAAACAGGCATACAAAATGGAACATGAGACAGGACTGATTTCCCATCCCCTTCCCCGCTCACTTTTTTAGACCTGGCGTGAAGGGGGAAAAAGTAGCAGATAGCTAAATATTGTTCTTCTGTAGCAGTCAGCACAAAGAGATAAAACTCCTATAAAAATAGAGGCCCTTTGTTATTTTACTTCTGCTATGGGAAAGATATGGTATCTGTTAGTATAATAGTAGGTGTAGAATTAGGATGAGTATGACAGCTTCATTTTTGTATAAATAGGATTAGATAAATAAGCCCACAAAAGGAAACCACATGTTACATAGTTACATAGTTAATACGGTTGAAAAAAGACAAACGTCCATAAAGTTCAACCAAGGAATAGGTGGGGACACGAATCCCAGAAGGAAGTGAGACTCAGATATCTACACGTTTTCATAAGCATTTATGATTTTAACTTTTTTAACTTTTAAGAATTTGTCTAAACTCTTTTTGAAACTGTCCACTGTTCCTGCTGTGACCACATCATGAGGAAGTCTATTCCACAGATTCACAGTTCATTTTTCCAGCTCACCATATCTTTTCCCATGCACGGAACAGACCGGACCAGTCCTCACTTGAAACACAAGGAAAGAGAAGTTCCAGCATTCAGGATAAAAACTAATGGTCGCAATTCACATACACGGACAGCTTCTCCCTCCAACGTTAGGTTGACATGTTTCGGACTTATTAGTCCATACTCGTAACCTCATGTGTGAACTAGCCACACAGCTGAAATAATCCCAGGATCTCAAACCGAGGCTGGAATTAACCCCTATGTGACCAGTGCACACATATTACATTTATTTTACTCCTTGTGAAAAAATAGATATCAAAAGTCGTTAAAACCACAAATTCATATAAATATATATGAGTACTTGAATGGCTGCGGTCCAATATAGCATTGGTTCAAACTTGCAAATATGTGTATATACCGGTATACAAAAAAAAAATGCACTGTGTGAAACAGACCTTATCCATCCCGATCCCAGATATGATGTTACCTTGGAACCAAAGTGGATATATATCCAAACCCACAAGTGAACAAAAACAATACTGCTGGATCTGCCTATTTAGACCTTTTTCTTTATAGCAAATACCGCAAAGAAATAAAACTGGCTATGTTACATATTCCACAACAAACTTAAATAAACATATGTATTATCTAAAGTTTATTTTGTGTCATAATTAATGTTGTTTATATTTTATTTTTAGTCCCCAACTGCATGAACAGGAAAAAAATATATATATATTTTTGTTAAAAAAATACATAAATGGCAACCCATTTTCGCTAAAATATCCTCATTATACCCATTCCTCCATGGTATGTTTCTTAGATCTGAGACTTATTGGCAATACTGACCATATTTAAGTAAAGAAGCTTTGATGCTTCTGGAGACTGAACTTTTTCTTCTTCAGTCGGAGGCAGTGCCCCCTTGTCTTTTGAGCACAGTTTACATAGGACAGCTTTTCGCCGTATTTTTTGTATGGCCCATTTATATACTTGTATAGGTTAATCATGTCCCCCCTTAGGCGTCTCTTCTCAAGACTAAATAAATTCAATTCTTTTAATCTTTCTTCATAACTAAGACCCTCCGTTCCCCTTATTATTTAGTCGCTCTCCTCTGTACTTTTTCTAGTTGCAGTGCATCCTTTCTATGGACTGGTGCCCAGAACTGGACTGCGTATTCCAGATGAGGTCGCACCAAAGCTTTGCAAAGTGGTAATATTGCATCCCTGTCCCGCGAGTCCATGCCTCGTTTAATGCATGACAATATCCTGGTGGCCTTAGAAGCAGCTGATTGACATTGTATGCTGTAATTTAATCTACCATCCACAAGGACACCCAAATCCTTCTCTATAAGTGACTCTCCCAGGTCTACATCACCTAGGACATATGAAGCACAGAGATTATTACTACCAAGATGCATAACTTTGCATTTGTCCTCACTAAACCTCATTTGCCAAGTTGATGCCCAATCACTCAGAGTGTTCAAGTCAGTTTGTAGTTTGTGGACATCTTCCATAGACCGTACAATTGTACACAGCTTAGTGTCATCTGCAAAAATAGATATGGTGCTATTAATCCCATCCTCAATATCCTTAATAAATAAATTAAATAATAAAGGTCCCAGCACTGAACCTTTGGGTACACCACTTATAACCTGGGCCCATTCTGAATAGGAATCATTGACCACAACTCTCTGGACACGGTCCTTAGACCAGTTTTCAATCCAATTACAAACTATACTTTCCAAGCCAATAGACCTTACTTTACTTATTAAGTGTCTATGAGGGACAGTATCAAAAGCCTTTGCAAAATCCAGAAACACTACATCCACAGCTGCCCCTCTGTCCAGGCTACTACTCACCTCCTCATAAAAACAAATCAGGTTAGTCTGACAACTTCTGTCCTTGGTAAACCCATGCTTGCTATTATAACTTATATTATTTATAGTCACATTCTCCTGTATATAGTCCCTTAAGATTCCTTCAAACATTTTTCCCACAACAGAAGTTAAACTAACTGGTCTATACTTACCTGTGGAGGACCTTGATCCTTTTTTGAATATGGGCACCACGCTTGCCTTGCGCCAATCACTTGGCACTGTACCAGTCCCTAGAGAATAATTACAAATTATAAACAGGGGCACAGCAATGAATGAACAGAGCTCTTTAAGCACTCTTGGGTGCAATCCATTTGGACCCAGAGTTTTGTTCACATTTACCCAATTTAACTTATCTTGGACCATATCTACAGTTAGCCAATTGAGTATATCACTGGATGTACTAACAGCCCCAGCACCACAGATATCAGCTCCTTTCTCTTCTTGTGTATATACAGAGCTAAAAAACCTATTTAGGAACTCTGCCTTTTCCTTATCTTCAGTGACTACCCCCTTTGCCATTATTTAGGGGCCCTAACTGCTCAGACCAATTTTTTGTTTTAGCATTTATATATTTAAAAAACAATTGGGGATTTGTTTTGCTTTCTTTTGCTACCTGCTGTTCGTTTTGTATATTTACTAATTTTATCTCTTTTTTGCAGATTTTATTAAGCCGTTTGTAATCTTCTAACACTACAGCTGTATTATTGTAATGTTTGATGCTGTAATTGAGCCATCACAACAACCTTCCCTCTTTGGTTGTTGCAAATGGTCTGACTGAGAAAGTCAAGTAAGGCTTTTTGCCTTGCTAAAAATCCAAATAAAGGAGGGCGTTAAAGAGCCAGTACAAGATGTATGTCTGTGAAGGTTCTCATTTATCCAGGTCATGGTATATCTGATAGTACAAGAAGTAGAATACACTTAAAAAAAAAAATGTATAGGTCTTGAGATTCTTTTAAAATTAGGGGTTTGTATTGTGCAAAGTTATTAAAAAAAATTAAATACACAACTGGACAAAATTGTTGGTATCCCTCGGTTAAAGAAAGAAAAAGCCCACAATGGTCATTGAAATAACTTGAAACTAATAAAAGAAATAATAAATAAAAAAATTACTGAAAATCAACTAATGAAAATCAGACATTGCTTTTGAATTGTGCTTCAAATGAATAATTTATAAAACAAACTAATAAAACTGGCCTGGAGAAAACTGATGGTACCCTTAACCACCTCCCGTTCACCCATTGAATATAAACATAGGTGGTTCTCTATCTCTGAATGGACGTTTTAAAACGTCCATTCAGGAATCGCATCTGCACGCTAATCATGCAGCTGCTGATCGGATTGCCTGCTGGCAGGCCAACCCTTAGGGAAGGCAGGGACAGTGCCCAGGTGTCCCTGCCTTCTAGATCGCTGTATACACAGCGCTCACCGAGCACTGCGTATAAAGTGCAGGAAGTGCTATTCCTGTTCTGGCCCGGCGGTCATGTGATCGTCAGAGCCGGGTGAGTGTCGGAGCTGTGAGGTCTTTCAGAGTCCTCGATCAGCCCTGCACTGAGGCTGTATAATGCTGTACAACCTCTCTGGGGGGTGCATTTCTCCTGTAACTGGGGCTACTATGTCAGCCCCAGTTACAGGAGAAATCAACAGTGAAAAAAAAAAGAATAGTGAAGTAAATGTCCCCAAGTGGTCTTGTATGACCTTATAGGGGACGCCAAGTGTAAAATAAAAAATAAAGTGTTAAAAAAATAAAATAATTCCCCATGTAAGGAATACATTATTATTTTTTTAAATAGAAAAAATAAAATAGACATATTTGCTATTGCTGCTATAAATATATCACATAAACACTATAAAAATAAAACTGTGTCAAAAAAAGCCATTTTTGTCACCTTACATCACAAAAAGTGCAATACCAAGTGATCAAAAAGGCGTGTGTCCCACAAAATGGTACCAATTAAACCGTCACCTCATCCTGCAAAAAATGAGCCCCTACATAAGAAAATCGATTACAAAATAAATAAAAAATATAGCTCTCAGATCATGGACACATTAATACTAGGGATGAGCGAACTCGAACTGTATAGTTCGGGTTCGTACCGAATTTTGGGGTGTCCGTGACACGGACCCGAACCCGGACATTTTCGTAAAAGTCCGGGTTCGGGTTCGGTGTTCGTCGCTTTCTTGGCGCTTTTGTGACGCTTTCTTGGCGCTTTTTGAAAGGCTGCAAAGCAGCCAATCAACAAGCGTCATACTACTTGCCCCAAGAGGCCATCACAGCCATGCCTACTATTGGCATGGCTGTGATTGGCCAGAGCACCATGTGACCCAGCCTCTATTTAAGCTGGAGTCACATAGCGCCGCCCGTCACTCTGCTCTGATTAGCGTAGGGAGAGGTTGCGGCTGCGACAGTAGGGCGAGATTAGGCAGATTAACTCCTCCAAAGGACTTGATTAACTGATCGATCTGCAGCTGTGGATCATTGAGCTGCTGATCCTCAATTGCTCACTGTTTTTAGGCTGCACAGACCGTTTGTCAGTCTCATTTTTCTGGGGTGATCGGCGGCCATTTTGTGTCTTGTGGTGCGCCAGCACAAGCTGCGACCAAGTGCATTTAACCCTCAATGGTGTGGTTGTTTTTTGGCTAAAGCCTACATCAGGGTGAAGCTGTCACACCAAGTGCATTTAACCAGCAATAGTCTGTTCATTTTTTGGCCATATACAAAATCAGGGGCAAGCTGCGCCTGTCACCAAGTGCATTTAACCCTCAATGGTGTGGTTGTTTTTTGGCTAAAGCCTACATCAGGGTGAAGCTGTCACACCAAGTGCATTTAACCAGCAATAGTCTGTTCATTTTTTGGCCATATACAAAATCAGGGGCAAGCTGCGCCTGTCACCAAGTGCATTTAACCCTCAATGGTGTGGTTGTTTTTTGGCTAAAGCCTACATCAGGGTGAAGCTGTCACACCAAGTGCATTTAACCAGCAATAGTCTGTTCATTTTTCGGCCATATACAAAATCAGGGGCAAGCTGCGCCTGTCACCAAGTGCATTTAACCCTCAATGGTGTGGTTGTTTTTTGGCTAAAGCCTACATCAGGGTGAAGCTGTCACACCAAGTGCATTTAACCAGCAATAGTCTGTTCATTTTTTGGCCATATCCCAGTCTAATTCTGTCACTAAATCCATACCGGTCACCCAGCGCCTAAATACTAGGCCTCAAATTTATATCCAGCTAAATCTGTCCCTAGTGCTGTAGCTGGGCGAGTTATTTAGTGTCCGTTCAAGCACATTTCTTGTTCTGGGTTGAAATACAATTCCCAATTTAGCAATTTCATAATTTAGTGGTTCCTGCTATATCAGAGCTCTTTGAAATCTATCCCAAAAAGGGTATATAATATTGAAGGTGCACATAGGGTCATTCAGAGTAACTTCACACACACCCGCTACTGTGTATTTCCAAGTCTAATTCTGTCACTAAATCCATACCGGTGACCCAGCGCCTAAATACTAGGCCTCAAATTTAATTCCCTCTAAATCTCTCGTTACCCACCGCTGTACTGTTGTTGCTGGGCAAGATATTTAGTGTCCGTCAAAGCACATTTTTTGTTCTGGGTTGAAGTACAATTCCCAATTTAGCAATTTCATAATTTAGTGGTTTCTGCTATATCAGAGCTATTTGAAATCTATCCCAAAAAGGGTATATAATATTGAAGGTGCACATAGGGTCATTCAGAATAACTTCACACACACCCGCTACTGTGTATTTCCAAGTCTAATTCTGTCACTAAACCCATACCTGTCACCCAGCGCCTAAATACTAGGCCTCAAATTTAAATCCCTCTAAATCTCTCGTTACCGTTGTCCTGTTGTAGCTGGGAAAGTTATTTAGTGCCCGTCAAAGCACATTTTTTGTTCTGGGTTGAAGTACAATTCCCAATTTAGCAATTTCATAATTTAGTGGTTCCTGCTATATCAGAGCTATTTGAAATCTATCCCAAAAAGGGTATATAATATTGAAGGTGCACATAGGGTCATTCAGAATAACTTCACACACACCCGCTACTGTGTATTTCCAAGTCTAATTCTGTCACTAAATCCATACCGGTGACCCAGCGCCTAAATACTAGGCCTCAAATTTAATTCCCTCTAAATCTCTCGTTACCCACCGCTGTACTGTTGTTGCTGGGCAAGATATTTAGTGTCCGTCAAAGCACATTTTTTGTTCTGGGTTGAAGTACAATTCCCAATTTAGCAATTTCATAATTTAGTGGTTTCTGCTATATCAGAGCTATTTGAAATCTATCCCAAAAAGGGTATATAATATTGAAGGTGCACATAGGGTCATTCAGAATAACTTCACACACACCCGCTACTGTGTATTTCCAAGTCTAATTCTGTCACTAAACCCATACCTGTCACCCAGCGCCTAAATACTAGGCCTCAAATTTAAATCCCTCTAAATCTCTCGTTACCCACCGCTGTACTGTTGTTGCTGGGCAAGATATTTAGTGTCCGTCAAAGCACATTTTTTGTTCTGGGTTGAAGTACAATTCCCAATTTAGCAATTTCATAATTTAGTGGTTTCTGCTATATCAGAGCTATTTGAAATCTATCCCTAAAAGGGTATATAATATTCAAGGTGCACATTGGGTCATTCAGAATAACTTCACACACACGCTTCTGTGCATTTCCAAGTCTAATTCTGTCACTAAATCCATACCGGTGACCCAGCGCCTAAATACTAGGCCTCAAATTTAAATCCCTCTAAATCTCTCGTTACCCACCGCTGTACTGTTGTTGCTGGGCAAGATATTTAGTGTCCGTCAAAGCACATTTTTTGTTCTGGGTTGAAGTACAATTCCCAATTTAGCAATTTCATAATTTAGTGGTTTCTGCTATATCAGAGCTATTTGAAATCTATCCCTAAAAGGGTATATAATATTCAAGGTGCACATTGGGTCATTCAGAATAACTTCACACACACCCGCTACTGTGTATTTCCAAGTCTAATTCTGTCACTAAACCCATACCTGTCACCCAGCGCCTAAATACTAGGCCTCAAATTTATATCCTGCTAAATCTCTCGTTAACGCTGTCCTGTTGTGGCTGGGAAAGTTATTTAGTGTCCGTCAAAGCACATTTTTTGTTCTGGGTTGAAATACAATTCCCAATTTAGCAATTTAAAAATTTAGTGGTTTCTGCTGTATCAGAGCTATTTGAAATCTATCCCTAAAAGGGTATATAATATTCAAGGTGCACATAGGGTCATTCAGAATAACTTCACACACCCGCTACTGTGCATTTCCAAGTCTAATTCTGTCACTAAACCCATACCTGTCACCCAGCGCCTAAATACTAGGCCTCAAATTCATATCCAGCTAAATCTGTCGTTAGTGCTGTAGCTGGGCGAGTTATTTAGTGTCCGTTCAAGCACATTTCTTGTTCTGGGTTGAAATACAATTCCCAATTTAGCAATTTCATAATTTAGTGGTTTCTGCTATATCAGAGCTATTTGAAATCTATCCCTAAAAGGGTATATAATATTGAAGGTGCACATAGGGTCATTCAGAATAACTTCACACACACGCTACTGTGCATTTCCAAGTCTAATTCTGTCACTAAATCCATACCGGTCACCCAGCGCCTAAATACTAGGCCTCAAACGCAGCCGCCTGTCTACAGCCAATGTGGACAAGCTGACGTTCATAAAAATGAACCAGGCATGGATCCCACAGGATCTGTCCGTCCCTTGTCCAGATTAGACATTAACTACCTCCCCTTAACCATATATTATTGGACTCCAGGGCACTTCCTCATTCAATCCTATTTTTATTTTCATTTTACCATTATATTGCGAGGCTACCCAAAGTTGAATGAACCTCTCCTCTGTCTGGGTGCCGGGGCCTAAATATATGCCAATGGACTGTTCCAATGTTGGGTGACGTGAAGCCTGATTCTCTGCTATAACATGCAGACTGATTCTCTGCTGACATGAAGCCAGATCCTCTGTTACGGGACCTCTCTCCTCTGCCTGTGTGCTGGGCCTAAATTTATGAAAATGGACTCTTACAGTGGTGGGTGACGTGAAGCCTGATTCTCTGCTATGATATGAAGACTGATTCTCTGCTGACATGAAGCCAGATTGTCTGTTACGGGACCTCTCTCCTCTGCCTGGGTGCTGGGCCTAAATATATGCCAATGGACTGTTGCAGTGGTGGCTGACGTGAAGCCTCATTCTCTGCTATGACATGCAGACTGATTCTCTGCTGACATGAAGCCAGATTGTCTGTTACGGGACCTCTCTCCTCTGCCTGGGTGCTGGGTAGTGTTGAGCGCGAATATTCGAAAAGCAAATTTTTTTCGCGAATATCGCAACTTCGCGATTTCGCGAATATTTTGAATATAGTGCTATATATTCGTAAAAACGAATATTTGTTTTTTGTTTTTTCCCCCCCCCACAAAATTACAGTACACATATAATTGATTGTTTCCCAAAGGTCCAACAGCTCAGATCTTACTCACATTGCCTAGAAAGTGATTGAGGCGCGAATCTTCGTAAGGCGATGTTATTAGCGCACATGCGAATATCGGCACGTCCCAGAACAGAGGCAAAGGGCTTTGCATTCATACATTAGTGAATTGAGTTGCGAATCTTCGTAAGGCGATTTTATTAGCGCACATGCGAATATCGGCACGTCCCAGAACAGAGGCAAAGGGCTTTGCATTCATACATTAGTGAATTGAGTTGCGAATCTTCGTAAGGCGATTTTATTAGCGCACATGCGAATATCGGCACGTCCCAGAACAGAGGCAAAGGGCTTTGCATTCATACATTAGTGAATTGAGTTGCGAATCTTCGTAAGGCGAGTTTATTAGCGCACATGCGAATATCGGCACGTCCCAGAACAGAGGCAAAGGGCTTTGCATTCATACATTAGTGAATTGAGTTGCGAATCTTCGTAAGGCGATTTTATTAGCGCACATGCGAATATCGGCACGTCCCAGAACAGAGGCAAAGGGCTTTGCATTCATACATTAGTGAATTGAGTTGCGAATCTTCGTAAGGCGAGTTTATTAGCGCACATGCGAATATCGGCACGTCCCAGAACAGAGGCAAAGGGCTTTGCATTCATACATTAGTGAATTGAGTTGCGAATCTTCGTAAGGCGATTTTATTAGCGCACATGCGAATATCTACACTTGTCCCAGAACAGAGGCAAAGGGCTTTGCATTCATACATTAGTGATTGAATTGAGCTGCGAATCTTCGTAAGGCGATTTTATTAACGCAAATGCAAATATCTACACTTGTCCCCAGAACAGAGAGGCAAAGGCCTGTGCATTCATATAGTATAGCACCATATTCGCGAATACGTAGAACTTCGTAAAATTCGATTTACGAATATTCGTATTTTTTATTTTACTTTCCACCTTACAGATTACATTGATCTGTACTCTGTCAACTACTGTCATCACCCCCCACTGTATCTCGATTGATTCCCAAAAGTCTCACATTCCCTAGAAAGTGATTGAGGTGCGAATCTTCGTAAGGCGATTTTATTAGCGCACATGCGAATATCTACACTTGTCCCAGAACAGAGGCAAAGGGCATTGCATTCATACATTAGTGATTGAATTGAGTTGCGAATCTTCGTAAGGCGATTTCATTAGCGCACATGTGAATTTTGCATAGCATATGTATTATGCGATAATTCGAATTATCGCATATGCGAAATAATAACGAATTTGAATAATCGCGAATATTTTAAGAATATTCTTTTGAATATTCACAAAATTTCGCGAATTCGAATATGGGACATGCCGCTCAACACTAGTGCTGGGCCTAAATTTATGACAATGGACTGTTGCAGTGGTGGCTGACGTGAAGCCTCATTCTCTGCTATGACATGCAGACTGATTCTCTCTCTGCTGACATGAAGCCAGATTCTCTGTTACGGGACCTCTCTCCTCTGCCTGTGTGTGTGCTGGGCCTAAATATATGCCAATGGACTGTTGCAGTGGTGGCTGACGTGAAGCCTCATTCTCTGCTATGACATGCAGACTAATTCTCTGCTGACATGAAGACAGATTCTCTGTTACGGGACCTCTCTCCTCTGCCTGGGTGCCGGGGCCTAAATATCTGAGAATGGACTGTTCCAGTGGTGGGTGACGGGAAGCCAGATTCTCTGCTATGGAACCTCTCTCCAATTGATTTTGGTTAATTTTTATTTATTTAATTTTTATTTTAATTCATTTCCCTATCCACATTTGTTTGCAGGGGATTTACCTACATGTTGCTGCCTTTTGCAGCCCTCTAGCTCTTTCCTGGGCTGTTTTACAGCCTTTTTAGTGCCGAAAAGTTCGGGTCCCCATTGACTTCAATGGGGTTCGGGTTCGGGACGAAGTTCGGATCGGGTTCGGATCCCGAACCCGAACATTTCCGGGATGTTCGGCCGAACTTCTCGAACCCGAACATCCAGGTGTTCGCTCAACTCTAATTAATACATAATTTTTCTCCTTCACCGTTTTGCAAATTAACTGCTGGAGTATTCTCTTTTTACTGTAAACGGGGTGGGAACCCAACTCCAAGCATCAACCAAGCAGAGTGCCACAAATTTAAGACACTATATGAAGAGCATAGGGAGACTGCAGTCTCTGTGCATCTTGCTCCACCGCTGTGCCATTCATTGTTATCTTTATCAATAGACATTTATTTATTTAGTCAATAGGCACGTTTATATAGTTTATCTGCTGGGCCATTTATGCTTAAAGAGTAACTAAACCTTTGAGTAAAATCGTAATAAGATGTCCCTAATAATAGTTTTTCTAATATGCTTTAATAATGGATTTTGTATTTTTATTGCAGTTTCCATTCCCTAATGCGCTTAAAATTTATATTTCTGTACACCGCTGACATGCAGTTCTCAGCTTAGCGGAGGATCCCGCACCGCACAGCTAATCCTGGCATAGCACATGGGTACAGGGTACCTATGTGCTATGCCAGGAGTTAGTAAACCTCCCTGGGGCACAGGCAGGAGCATCAATATGCGCTTCTGCCAGTACTCATTGCTGCTGGGGCCCCATTCATAAACTTCACAGTCCGTACTCCATACACTGCTGAGCAGTCAGCGATGTACAGAAATGTCAATTTTAACCGCACAGGGAATGGTGCACTTTATGGAGGGGAAACTGTAATTGACATACAAAATCAATTAATAAAGTATATTAGAAAAACTATTATAATAATATTACAGACTGTAGCTATTAGAGATGGGTTGTTGATCCAGGGAGTTATTCTGATTGCCTGATTCGAGTCGGGAAGGAATTTTTCACCCTAAAGTGGGGACAATTGGCTTCTACCTCACTTTTTTTTTTTTTTTTTTACCTTCCTCTGGATCAACTTGCAGGATAACAGGCTGAACTACATGGACAGATGTCTTTTTTCAGCCTTATAAACTATGTTACTATGTATTATTAGGGCAATCGGAAAATCTTATTAATATTTTACTCAAAGGTTTAGTTACTCTTTAATCTGTTCTGTTATACTGTACATAGACTGACTGTGCATCGGACTTATGGAGTCATTTATCAAACTGGTGTAAAGTAGAACTGGCTTAGTTGCCAATTGCAACCAATCAGATTGTACCTTTCATTTTCTAAAGGAGCTGTCAAAAATGAAAGGTGGAATCTGATTGGTTGCTATTGGTAAATAAGCTAGTTCTACTTTACACCAGTTTGATAAATGACCCCATTAGTCTCAACAGCCGGTGTAAAATATATGGCATATACCTAGTTAATCTGCAGCTCCATTAATAATTAATCTGTCCATTTATACATAGACGTACAGTGATTCAGACTTATTGTCAACAGGCAGTGTAATATATTGGTCCATTTTTCTAGTCTATCTGCTCTGCCATTCATACTTCATCTGTTACATTTGTAAGGGATCGTTCTTTCAGAGTCATAGACTTTTTCACAGACAACCAAATTTAATTTCCAAATTGGTGTTTTATTGTGGCACTTCAGCACCCATACAAACATAAGCATCAAAATCAAATAAACACCTGCCCTTCTGGGCTCTAATACACATTAGTTTTCTCTGACTCACCTAAGCGCATCTTATTGACAGGGTCTCAGGCTCCAAGCCTTAGCGTGTCTGCTCACCAGACTCCAGTCCAGACGAGAAAGAGGTCCGGGTACACGTAGCCTCGTGGTCCCTCAGCCCTCCTGGCTGAGACCACCCAGAGCCTCACTAGGTCTCTGTTTCCAAGTCCTCTTTTCCCAGACTGACACACAGAGGGTTAGCTTTATGCCTTATTGATTACAGCAGACCTCACCTGTGATGACCTCAGGCTAGGGGAAAACCTGTCTTGGAATGGGGGGTGGACTGGGAATCTCGCACTACCAAACCTACCCGCCCACTCCAAATAAAATTTAACCCCTATAATCCAATAAAACAAATAGCTTCAGCAATTATGTTTTCTGAAGCCAGCCCCATCCTCCTGGATTTTACTTACCGGTACCTCACCCAGATGAGGAACCTGGGTGAGATATACACCTCTTCCAGGACTGTTACTGTACACATCGCCACATATCCCCCCCCCCCCCCCTCTTCTACAGACCAGAGGTCTGGGCATTTCTCCAAATCATACCATGCCCTCTGGAAGAAGTGGTCAGTGTCACATTTTTCCTTTATTCTGCCACACCCAGGCTAGCAGAGCTCAGTTTGTCACAAACACCCACTTTCTACATAGTAGATAATACCTAAAAGCCTCCGATGCCCATCTAATGGCCAGGCACTCTCTTTCTACTTTTTCACGAGAGACGATGCTGCACTCTCGCAATTTTTGATCTCTCTCTCTCTTTGTCTATTTTCTCAAAAGATTGCTTCTCTTTTTTCTTTACTCTCAGCGTTTCGATCTTGGCTTCTGATACCAACGACAGGCTCTACGTTTAATTTATCCATAACGAAAGTTCTTTCAGCATATCTGCTTCAGCAGTGGTTTTCTCAGATTTGCCTCTGCCTCTTCAGTGGCTTTTCCCACTTCGGCTGACTCTCCTTCAGCCTCTTCTTTAGGCTCTACAGCATCTGAGGATTCCTCCCACTCCAACTCATCAGCCTTGACTTATTCATCCTTTGTCTCTTTGGAGTCTCTATTCTCTTTGATGGCCTTCTGATCCTTCTCGGACATGGTATCATATACCTGAACTCTTAATTCCTCCTTTTTTTTTTCTCATCGAGGTTGGAGGCACTTGGGATATTGGGGTCCTTATCAAACTCTTTATCTTCCTCTTCTGGCATTCCCTCCAGAGGGTCACCCAGGACATAGTTCTCCCTTCGTGCAGGCTCCAGGAGAGCCATCCCACAGTAGTAGACAGCATCTGCATATTGGTCGTCCATCTCACTGTACTTCATCCCCAGAGGGCTGCTGACTTCCTGGAAGGCATTGATGGCAGAGGGGATGTCTTTCACGTCCAGGTTCTGGTTACTCATTGTCATGAGTCTCCTGGCCTGTGCATCTGCATCAGTCCTTTCAACTTGTTCAGCAGAAACGTCTTCCATCTTTTCTGTCTCGGCCGACACCGCAGGGTCACCATCTTCAGACCGATTTTCAACAGGAATTGGCTTGGACTTCTTGGCCTCTTCTACCTGGTGCTTCAACTGTTTCATACGAATATTTTTCTCTGCCTGGTCTTTATACTGTTCAGCACTGCGCCTTTAATCTTCTAGTTGCATTAGCACGTCCTTCAGCTTTTTCTCTAAGCAAAAGACTTGTTTATTCGCAGCCTGTCTTTCTTTTCTTTCAGTATCCAGCTGTTCCTCCAGTTGTGCAATCCCTGCTTCCTAGGCCCTTATGGATGCTTTGAATTTGGTTTCAATATAGTCTTACAATTCTTGCAATTTTGTTTTTAACTCCTTGTTTTGTCGCTCCAATTGCTGACGGGAATTCTCATTCTTCTGAGCATTGCTACATTCGGCCTTCAGATCAGCATTCATCTGGTCAAGCTGGAGAGTAGCCTTTCTCAGTCTGTCATTGGCCAGTTCAGTATAACCCTATTGGGATTGCCTTTTGGCCCACTCTGCCGTAGCAAGCTCCTCCTGCATATGGACCATTTTAGTGTGAAGCTGTTTGTTAAGCTTTTCTAACCCAGTCTTTACTTTAAGGGCGTCTTCCATAGAGCGTACCAGGAAGAGTGCTTTGGTCTTACTTTCACAAGCCTCTGCTTCAGCATGGTCACGTTCTTCTGCCTGCTCCTTCGGGACGGTTAGACCGGCCAGGAAGTCTTCCACTGCCTGGGTATAGTTCACAGACACTATATTGACTTTTCCCCACTTAATCACGTTCATGTCCTGAACCCGCTCAGGCTCTCTTTCATTTTCCTGGTTTGCATTGTACGTTACAACATCTTCATCAACACTGCACATGAGATCACTACCCATAGAACACTGTGGAGACTGCTTAGCCACACCTGGTACGTGTTGTACACCCTCTAATACTGCCAAGCTTTCCTGCACATTTATTACAGTGGGTTTCCTCAGCTGTATGGTACCAACATTATCAATCAGCATTGTCAAATTACATACATTTTTACCAGCAGGGGGAGCTTCTTCACCGATCACAGCCTGCAAAGGAAAAGGGGTGTCATCATCATCATCAAAATTACATATTTCACATAACTTCACATTTTCATTAGGCCTTTTCTCAGTAACCACATCTACTTCAGATTTTATAACAGTTCTGTCAACCTCACGTTTCATTATCCGGCTTCCTCATAGGATCCCTGAGTTTAACCATCCTAACTGACAATTCACTTTACCCCTTATCTGCACCATTGTTTTAAATGGATATCTCTCTTACACCTTCATTTAAAGGAATCGGCCCAAGTTCTGCAGAAGTTTTGTCACTTGCTGCAGAAGTGTCTCCCTTTCCCCATAATTCCCAGAACAAGGGGAAATCACTGCCCAATACTACAACATACATGAGCGTATTTGCAACTACAAGTTCATAAGTCACAGTTCCCACTGGAGTCTCACACTCAGTGAGGGCCACAGGATAGTGCTTGCTATCCCCATAAATGTCCAGCACACTTAGCATTTTGTCCAGCACATAGTCCCCAGCTACCAGGCTCACCTGGCTCCATGTGTCCAGCAATGCTTGGACTGGACTGCCATCCATCACAATGGCACACATTTTCTTAGCAGTCCCTAGTCCTGGTGTCCTCCCTATTGGCTCGGCAGATAGCAACTGCTGCCGGCTCACACCACAGTTCAGGGATTCTGAGATAAGAGGGCAATGGGCAGCACTGTGTCCCCACTCATGGCACCTCCTGCAATGGAGCATCCCTGGTCTCGACGTTAGGAAGACCTCGCCGGGACCAGACTCAGTCTTTATATACATAGCTCAGCAGGCAATCAATAGCTATGTTAAAAGTCATGCAAAAATTGCAGTATATACTGACACCCAATGTGTCTGAATTTTATTATGTACATTTGTAACATGTAATGGGACTGCTAAAAAGTATATAATAATCTCTGCATAATACTGTGGTTAGTGTGTGTTATTTTGAATATAATATAATACTAGACAAGCACTGTATACTGACACCAAGTGTATCTGAATCATAGTATATGGCATATAGAATTGTAGTGAACAATGGCACAGGTCAAAATATATGGTAATAATTGCACAGTAAAAAAAAAGAAAAAAAAAGAAAAGAGCATCTGTTGGACTGATTTGTTTAATGTAATGTAATGTACAATATATTTATTATATATGTCAAATGTAAGACAAAGACGTGATGTGAACCCGGCCAAATTTCACTCGTAATTCCATTACCAGGTCTTGACCTTATGTTCAGGTATTAGCTAGTAACACAATGCACCACCTGCTGTCTGAATGTTGTATTGCAATTTATCCAATTTAGATATAACGTCATTTTGTGACACACATTTCAGGACATGTTGAGATAAGTGAGCTGTTAAGTCTGGACACATATGTATGTCACATTGCCACTCTGTGGTCTCCTCATGCTGCTGCCACCTCCACACTGTCACCTTGTCACTCTGTGGCCCCCTGATGCTGCCACCACCTCCACACTGTCATTGTGCCACTATGTGGCCTCCTGATGCTCCTGCTTCCTTCACACTATGTCACCTTGCCACTCTGTGGTCTTCTGATGCTTCTATTACCTTCACACTGTGTCATTGTGCCGCTCTGTGGCCTCCTGATGCTGCCACCACCTCCACACTGTCATTGTGCCACTCTGTGGCCTCCACCTGATGCTGCCGCAACCTCCCTGTCTGTGTAACAGCTGTAAAGCCTGTATGGTCCCATCAGAATTGGCTTGTGATTTGGTACCCAGAAGCAGGAGTGGGTACAAAACACAGAAGACATACAAATATTCCATTCCTGTGTCATCTCTGTTTTGGATCCACTCCTGTATTTTATTTTTTACATTAGCAATACTGAGGGATTACTGACCAAATGTTGACCGAGTGAAGGCGGATGCTCATTTTTTTGTGGGGTTATTGTTCTGATGGATCAGAGGAAGGGCAAAATAATCAGTGACGTCAACACAAACTTACTGCTGACACCCACTCTGGCAGGGGTCTCTACTTGAATAGGCGTTTAATAGAACAGGTTCTGTAGACATCTATGTGGAATTGGCTGACGATGGTGTAAAAGGAATGTGCTTCTTCTTGGCGCTAACATCGACCTGTAAGGCTGAGTTCATACTTGAGTTTTTTAGTCAGTTCTGGCCCCATGACTGCCCAAATAAGTGAAGTGTGCAGTGATTCTATGATCTGCATCTCATACTGACTCACAGTATTATTTCACTACCACAGCAGACTCCCTAGGCGTATTACTGCAAGGCGCAGTATTCTACACCACTATAACGCGCTCTCTGCAGCCAGGAAATAGCCATTTTTTTACGCGATTAGCCGCAAATGTTCGGATTGAACTATGTTTTTTCAAAAAATTTGGCAAACCGGACGTATCTATTATTTTTTTTTTCTCAAAGACAAAGAATGCTTTACATAAAGCAAACACATCCACTGTTCTTGTTTTGTGCTTTATAATTGTAGCATAATCCGTAAAATTAACAGACCCATAGATAATCAGAGCAAACACGTAAAATCTTTCCATAAGAAGCCCACACATTATCATTGAAGTATACGTGGAAGAATTCATTTTCACGCTATTCTACCCATATGATTCACTGAAATTTGCTTCACTTTAGAGCAACTCATTGAACTACAGTACAGTCCTGATCAAAAGTTTAAGACCAATTTTACATTGTTGGATCTTAACAAGGTTCCAAGTAGAGCTTCAACATGCAACAAGAAGAAATGGGAGTGAGACGAAACATTTTTTGAGCATTCAAGTAATTGAAAATAATGATTAAACTGAAACAGGCTATTTTTCAGCTGATCCAAATTTTAGGACCACATGCCTTTAACCGCCTCCGGACCGCCTAACACAGGATTGCGTTCCGGAGGCAGTCGATTCATTCCTCCTTCACGCTTCGGCGCGTCATCTCGCGAGACGCGAGATTACGCTCACAGCCGGCCCGCGCATGCGCATTGCGGGACGGCAAAAGTTAAAGGAGGAGTTCGTCACCAGCCTGCCAGCCAATGATCATCGCTGGCAGGCTGGTGATTTTCAAAAAATCGAATCACAAGCCAGTTAATACATTATATTTATAAATATAATGTGTTAAATGGCTTCTGTGCTCCTCTGCTGGTCCTTTTCATCGGTTGGTCCCAGCAGAGGAGCACACATCACTGTGAGTACACCAAACACTACACTTAGCCCCAGATCAGCCCCCATCACCCCAATTAACCCCTTGATCACCCCTGTCAATCACTAGTGAAAGGGAAAAAAGTGATCAGTGTAAACTGTCCCTTTTTTTTCACTGGTATTGACGGTTAGGTTTTAGGTTAGTTTAGGCCCCTTTGTTAGGTAGTTAGCGTCGGTTAGCGCCCAGCCCACCGCACCACAGTCACTGATTCACTGATTAGCGTATCGCTAATCAGCATTGGTACTTTTATAGTATCTGTAAGTGATCAGAACTGACCACAGTCAGATCTATAATAGTATTAGTGTCACCTTAGTTCGCCCTCCACCCAAAACGCAGTGTTTGCCCGATCAGGCCTGATCGGTCGCCCACACGTGCGTTCACCCACGCCCGCCCCGCCACAGTGACAATTTTTTAAATATTTTTTATCACTGCACAATCACTTTACAAGCGATGCGGCGAGAAAAAATAAATCTGTTTTGATATTTTTTATCAATCGCAGCAGCTTCTGGTACTTCACTAGCCTCCCATTTGTAAGACAGGCTTCCTTTTTTTCTTGGGTAGTCTCAGGGAATACCCCCTTAAATTGGTTGACCAAATGGCAAGTAAGGGGTATTCTTCTGAAGAGGCCTACAGGGAACCCTCATCTGACGAATCCAGCGGGTCAGAATACGAACCTGTAGAAAGCAGTGGCAGTCTGACCCAAAGTTCGGACAATGAGGTTGAGGTCCCTAATACCACCAGGCATACCCGGCCCCGTGTTGCTAGACCACCGGTTGCGCAGGATCCGCTTCAAGGGCAGCAGAGTGGGGCTGGCCCTGTTGGATTACTTGGTGAGGCATACACCAGCAGCGCAGCCCATCCTGGACCTAGTACCAGCACTGCCGTAGAACATGGTGAAGTGGCGAGCACCAGAAGGGCAGTTGAAGCTGTTACGGTGACACGTGCTTTAGTTCCCCCGTCGCAGCTACCGCACATACAGGCCCGTAGAGCCCCTAGAGTCCCTGAGGTGCTGGCAAACCCTGATTGGCAGCCCCCAACTTCAGCCGCACCAGTAGTTCCCCCTTTCACCGCCCAGTCTGGAGTCTGGCACTGTTTTTTTTTAGCTGTTCTTGACTGCGGAGCTCTTGGACTTAGTCGTGGCAGAAACAAATCGCTATGCCACTCAATTTATAGCCGCCAACCCGGGAAGCTTTTATGCCCAGTCTTTCCGTCCGTCCGTCCAAGTTTCCGAATTTAAAACTTTTCTGGGCCTTCTCCTCAACATGGGCCTGACAAAAAAGCATGAATTGCGGTCATATTGGTCCACAAACCCAATTCATCACATGCCCATGTTCTCTGCTGCCATGTCCAGGACACGATTTGAGACCATCTTGCGTTTCCTGCACTTTAGTGACAACAGCACCTCTCCTCCCAGAGGCCATCCAGCTTTTGACTGGCTCCACTAAATTCGGCCCCTCATAGACCACCTTAACACCAAATTTGCAGATTTGTATACCCCTGAGCAAAACATCTGCATAGACGAGTCCCTTATACATTTTACCGGGCGCCTTGGCTTCAAACAATACATCCCAAGCAAGCGCGCCCGGTATGGGGTCAAATTGTATAAGCTCTGTGAAAGGGCCACAGGCTATACGCACAAATTTTGAGTCTATGAGGGTAAAGATCAGACCCTGGAGCCGGTCGGTTGCCCTGACTACCTGGGGAGCAGTGGGAAGACAGTCTGGGACTTGGTGTCACCCTTATTTGGCAAGGGGTGCCATCTTTATGTGGACAATTTCTACACAAGTGTGCCCCTCTTCAGGCATTTGTTTATAGAACAGATTGGCTGCTGTGGCACCGCGCGACCTAGTCGCCGGGGCTTCCCCCAACGGCTCGTTACCACCCGTCTTGCAAGGGGGGAGAGGGCTACCTTGTGTAGTGAATAACTGCTCGTGGTGAAATGGAGAGACAAGCGTGACGTTTACATGCTCTCCTCCATTCACGCAGACACAACAATCCAAATAGAACGAGCAACCAGTGTCATTGAAAAGCCTCTTTCGGTCCATGACTATAATTTGCTCATGGGAGGGGTGGACTTTAATGACCAGATGTTGGCTCCTGATTTAGTGTCCCGCCGCACCAGACGCTGGTATAAGAAGGTGTCTGTATATTTAATTCAATTGGCTATGTACAATAGTTTTGTTCTCTACAGTAAGGCTGGGAGAACAGGATCCTTCCTCAAATTTCAGGAAGAGATCATCGAGAACCTCCTGTATCCAGGAGGTTCCATGGCCCCATCCACCAGTGTAGTGAGCCGTCTACACGAGCGACATTTCCCCAATGTTGTTTCTGGTACCTCAACCCAAGCGCCACCCTGAAAAAGATGTTGTGTCTGTAGCAGGAGTGGAATAAGGCGTGAAACCCGCTATTTCTGTCCTGACTGCCCTGACCACCCTGCCCTATGCTTAGGGGAGTGTTTCTGGAAGTACCACACAAAGGGACACTATTAGCATAGGGATTGTGTGACACAGGACAGGCACACAGGGTTCTTAGGACCCTTTCACTCACAGCTGCTGCAAACCTATCCTTTCACCTGGGACAAAGTGCATAATGTACTTCGTCACATCTCTGGGCGATTTGCTCTTTGCACATTGTCCCATGGGGAAGGAGAGGTTTGTCCTATAAAGGTAAAAACAAAAATCACCGGTAAGCAAAAAAGTTAATATTCTGTTCCAAAAGTTCACTAAAGTTTATAAAAGTTAATGTTCTGTTCAAATGTAAAGTTAATGTTAATAAATTTATTGCGGCCTGTTTTTTTTTTTTTTTACCTTCTAGGTGGACCAACCGATGAACCAGCTGCAGCACTGATGTGCATTCTGACAGAAGCATTGTGCTGTTGTCAGATTACACAAAAGTCGGTGTATGTGGCGCTGCAAGACGAGATTTCTCCTCTGCAGTAAAAAAGATACGTTTGCCGAGGCTTATGAGCTGAGGGGCGGTGTTCATATGCTTTGGCAAACACTTTGTATATAAAAGAAATCAAAAAAATCCTGGCAATGATTTATTCATCCACATCAATTGATGTGAATGGAGAAATTGGGTTTGCCAGGGCATACAAGCTGAGTGGGTTTGGATGTTAGGCGGAGCTCCTATGTCCTGGCAGACGCCTTTCCACTCCTTTTTTGGGGGGGGGGGGGCAGAGATTTTTTCATCAACATTGATCGATGCGAATGAAGAAATCTGTGCCGTTCACTTTTTCTTTCAGCCCAGAGGCTGAACGGAAAAAAAAAAAATCTCATTGAACTGCATAAGCAGGGTCTCTCACAGCGCACCATCGCTGTTGAGGTGGGACACAGTAAGACAGTCATTTGGAATTTCTTAAATGATCCTGAGGGTTTTGGAACAAAAAAGTCATGTGGAAGACCCAAAAAAATGTCATCAGCACTGAGCCGGACGATCCAATTGGCTGTGTGCCAAGACACTGGACGATCCTCGACCCAAATTAAGGCCCTTACTGGTGCTGACTGCAACCCCCATAACCCCACCCCCTCGTCTCCTTGAACGCCACATAACTGCTCGTTTGGACTTTGCAAGAGAGCACCAAACATGGGACATTCAAAGGTGGAAAAAGGTTTTATTCTCTGAAGAGAAGAAATGTAACCTAGATGATCCTGATGGTTTCCAACGTTACTGGCATGACAAGCAGACCCTCGTCTGTGTGGTAACGACTGTGTTTTTCAACAGGACAACGCTACAGTACACAATGCCCGCAGGATAAGGGACTTGTTCAAGGAGAATAACATCACTCTTTTGGCCCATCCTGTGTGTTCCCCTGATCTAAATCCAATTGAGAACCTTGGGGATGGATAGCAAAGGAAGTTTAAAATGGACAACAGTTCCAGACTGTAGATGGCCTTTGTGCGGCCGTCTTCACCACTTGGAGAAATGTTCCCACTCACCTCATGGAAACGCTTGCATCAAGCATGCTGAAACAAATTTTTGAAGTCATAAACAATAACGGTGGATGATGACGAAGCACAGTGCAAAGGAAAAAGGGGGTCAGTCAGCACATCCCAAAGCGCAGGAGCACGTTGCTATGGCTGAGAACAAGACTGTTAAACAAGACATACAATGCAACAGCTCACTGCAAACCAAATATAGTACAAAATTGCATCACAGTTTCAAACGCTATACTAATAAGTTAGAGATGCTTGGCAAATCATTTTGTACAAAATTATTTGAGCCCGTCTGCCGCACGTCAAGGCAATCTCTAGTTAGACGGGTTCCTAACACTAAATTCTATCTGTAATGTGCCATAACGGCTATCATATAATTCAGCAAGTGTAGGTTCTACATGCATGCTGGGCCAGCTTTAATTTCTGTCATTTTTTGGTGCCAAAATGGCCTCCATTATATCCTAGGAAAGCAGGTACCAACATGCATGCCGGGCCCACTCCACACCACTCCCGGAGCCAAATGGCCACCAAGGACTGCAATGAGAGTCCACACACTATCTCTCTCCTGGTGCCAGATGGCTTCAGTGAGTGAGGGGGAGCAGGCCAAGCTATATACTCACACTAGTTAAAATCAGCCTATGGGGCAATCGAGCTGATCAGGAGTGCACGGCTGGGGAGGCAGCCACACCTCCAGTACAAACTGCAAAGGAAAAAGGGGGTCAGTCAGCACATCCCAAAGCGCAGGAGCAGGTTGTTATGGCTGAGAACAAGACTGTTAAACAAGACATACAATGCAACAGCTCAATGCAAACCAAATAAAGTACAAAATTGCGTCAGAGTTGCAAATGCTATACTAATAAGTTAGAGATGCTTGGCAAATCATTTTGTGCAAAATTATTTGAGCCCGCCTGCCGCACATCTGCGACGAAGCACAGGTGCCAACTGCTGGGGTTTTCAAAAGTGTGCAGACTGACAAGGAGGGCAGGGGTGAAGACTGGGTGGAAGATGATGTGGAGGACGATGAGGTCCTCAACCCCACATGGAATCAAGGTCATACGAGTGACCTATGTAGTCCGGAGGAAGAGGCGGTGGTCGCACAGAGCCACCAGCACAGCAGATGCAGATGAGGGAGCAGGGTGTCCCCTAGACAGTAGGCCTGCTACTGCCCACCTCAGCAAGGGACCAAGCACACCAAAGCCAGCTACAAGGAGTCCCCTGGCATCGCAGTTCTTCAGACAATGTGCTGACAACAAGACACGAGTGGTTTGCATGCTGTGCAATCAGAGCCTGAAGCAAGGCATAAACGTTCTCACCTGAGCACAACATGCATGACCAGGCATTTAAGTGCAAAGCACGAGCTGCAGTGGAGTAGATACCTCAAAAACCAGGAAAGGTCTCTGGCTACTCCTGTTTCCTCTTCTGCTGCAGTCTTAGCTTCTTTGTCCACATCTGGTGTGACAGTGCCAACTGACAGACCACAAACAGAGGATCTGCCAGAAACACAACCACCTGGGTCACCAAGCATCTCCACATTGTCCCACGGAAGCATTCAGCTCTCCATCTCCCAAACACTGGAGAGGAAGTACCCCCATACCCACCCGCAATCCCTAGCCCTGAATGCCAGCATTTCTAAATTACTGGCCTTTAAAATGCTGTCATTCCGTCTGGTGGAGACGGAGAGTTTTAAAGGCCTTATGGCGGTGGCTGTCCCACAGTGTGTTGTGCCCAGCCGCCATTACTTTTTCAGGCAAGCCATCCCTTCCCTGCACAACCAAGTGGGGGGCAAAATCAGGTGTGCACTGCGCAACTCCATCTGTGGCAAGGTGCACCTCGCTACGGATATGTGGACCAGTAAGCACGGTCAGGGACGTTATATCTCCATAACAGCACACTGGGTAAATGCAGTGGTGGCTGGGCCTGCGGCGGATAGCAGTTTGGTGCATGTCCTTCCACCAACGAGAAATGCAGGGTGCTTCAGTTTGCTTTCTGTTGCTTCCTCCTCCTCCGCTTCCTTAACCTCTACCGGCTCCTCATCCGGTATGATGAGCATAACACCTTCGCCACCAACTTCAGCACAGCCAGGGGTAAACGACAGCAGGCAGTTTTAAAAATTATCTGTTTGGGGGACAAACCCCACACCGCGCAGAAGTTGTGAATGGGCCTTGAACAACAGACCGATGAGTTCTTGGTGCCAGTGAGCCTCAAGCCCGGCCTGGTAGTGTGCGATAATGGGCAAAATCTCGTAGCAGCTCTGGGACTAGCCGGTTTGACGCACATCCCTTGCCTGGCACATGTGCTGAATTTGGTGGTGCAGATTCCTTAAAAAGTACCCCAATATGTCAGAGCTGCTGCATAAAGTGCGGGCCGTCTGTGCGCGCTTTCAGCGCTCTCACCCTGCTGCTGCTCGCCTGTCAGCGCTCCAGCCTAACTTCGGCCTTCCCGCTCAGCGCCTCATATGCGAAATGCCCACAAGGTGGAACTCCACCTTGCACAAGCTGGCCAGACTGTGTGAACAGCAGCAGGCAATACTGGAGTTTCAGCTGCAGCACGCACGGGTGAGTTGCTCTGCGGAACAGCACCACTTCACTACCAATGACCTTGTTGCGCTGTTTCGAGTACTCCACCAACATGGCCAGTGCCGATAACACCGTTCTCAGCGTAACTATCCCACTTCTATGACTCCTTGAAAAAACGCTGCTTGCGATGATGGAAGAGGATGTGGCACAGGAGGAGGAGGAAGAGGGATCATTTTGTAGGGTTTCCGGCTAGTCATTCACAAGTGGCTCTGAGGGTGGGTTCCTGCACCCCCAAACGCCAGGTACACAATTGTCCAGCCAGGGAAAAGTTCTGGAGTATGACGAGGTGGAGGAGGAGGAACCATGTTCACAGCAGGGTGGCACCCAGACCAGCTCATGGCCATCACTGGTGCATGGCTGGGGGGATACAGAGGATACAGATGATACACCTCCCACAGAGGACAGCTTTTCATTGCCTCTGGGCAGCCTGGCACACATTAGCGATTACATGCTGCAGTGTCTCCGCAACGACCGCCGAGTTGTGCTGATTACTGGGTGGCCACGCTGATGGATCCCTGTTACAAGGACAGCGTGATCGAAAGATGCGCAAGTACAAGCACGTGCTTGAAGATACGCTGCTGGTGGCATTCCCATCTCACAGCGGGGACACAGTAGAAGCACAAGGCGAAGGCAGAGGACAAGGAAGAAGACGCCAACGCAGCTAGGGCACTGCCAGCACCTCAGAAGGCAGGGTTAGCATGGCCGAAATGTGGAAAAGCTTTGTCAACACGCCACAGCAACCAGCACCACCAGCTGATATGGAACGTCTTAGCAGGAGGCAGCATTTCACCAACATGGTGGTGCACACGCCTACACGTGCTGAATGACAGGTCTGCCCCCTTCAACTTCTGGTTCTCCAAATGGGGCACATGGCCTGAGCTTGCCCTTTACGCCTTGGAGGTGCTGTCCTGCCCTGCAGCCAGTGTATTGTCTGAACGTGCGTTTAGCACGACTGGAGGGGGTTATTAAAGGTTATATTTCCCAATGTTTTGGGGTGTACCCTAATTTAAAAAAATAAAAATAAATTTAAAACCCAAAATCTGTATAGGCTCCTCCTACTCCACCGCCGCTTCCTCCTACTCCACCGCCGCTTCCACCTACACCGCCACATCCACCGCCTCCTCAACCTCCTACTCCATATGGACCTCGTCCTCCTAGATCACTAATATTTTTTATTTTTACATATTTTGTTATTTAAAGTCATTTTCCTATCCACTTTTGTTTACAGAGCACTTGCAATGCTCCACTTCACATCTGGTCCATTTGCCCCCTTCCTGACCAGGCCTAATTTTGCAAATCTGACATATCTCACTTTATGTGGTAATAACTTTGGAGCATTTTTACTTATCCAAGTCATTTTGAGATTGTTTTCTAGTGACACATTGAACTTCATGCTAGTCATAAATTAGAGTCAATATATTTCACCTTTATTTATGAAAAAATCCCATATTTGCCAAACATTTAGAAAAATTAGCAATTTTCTAAATTTCAATTTCTCTGCTTTTAAAACAGAAAGTGAAACCTCATATAATATTTATTACTTAACATTCCGCCTATGTCTACTTTATGTTGGCATAATTTTGGAAATGCCATTTTAGTTTTTTTAGGACGTTAGAAGGCTTAGAAGTTTAGAAGCAATTCTTAAAATTGTTAAGAAAATTGCCAAAACCCACTTTTTAAGGACCAGTTCATGTCTGAAGTCACTTTGTGGGGCCTACATAGTGGATACCCCCGTAAATGACCCCATTGTAGAAACTACACCCCTCAAGTTACTTAAAACCGATTTTACAAACTTTGTTAACCATTCAGGCGTTCCACAAGAAATAAAGGAAAATGGTGCCAGTTTTATTGGAACTATTTTTGGATACATATGATTTTTTGATCATTTATTATAACACTTTATGGGGCAAGACGACCCAAAAATTGGTTGTTTTAGCACAGTTTTTATTTATTTATTTATTTTTACAGCATTCATCTGAGGGGTTCTGTCAAGTGAAATTTTTATAGAGCAGATCGTTACGGATGTGGCGATACCTAATATGTATACTTTTTATTATTTATTTACGTTTTACGCAACAATAGCAATACATTTTTTGAGCGATTTTCTTATGTAGGGGCTCATATTTTCTGGTATGTGGTGACGGTTTTATCCGTACTATATTGTGGGAGCTACGCCTTTTTGATCACATGGTGTTGCACTTTTTGTGATGTAAGGTGACAAAAATTTTTTTTTTTACGGTGTTCATCTGAGGGGTTAGGTCATGTGATATTTTTATAGAGCTGGTTGTTGCGGAAGCAGCAATGCCTAATATGTATAATTTTTTTATATGTTTCACTTTAACACAATAAAGCATTTCAGAAACAAAAATATTATGTTTTAGTGTCTCCATGTTCTGAGAGCTTTTTTTTTTTAATTTTTTTTGCGATTTTTTTTATGTAGGGGCTCATTTTTTGCGGGATGAGGTGACCATTTTGTGGGACATATGCCTTTTTGATCACTTGGTGTTGCACTTTTTGTGATGTAAGGTGATATTCATTTTTTTATGGTGTTTATCGGACTGGGTCGATCATGTGATATATTTATAGAGCCTACCGTCACGGACGCTGCAATATCAAATATGTCTATTTTATTTTATTTTTTCAATTTTTTTTTGTTAAACCTTTTTATTTTTTTAACACTTATTTTTATTTATTTTTATTTTACACTTTGCGTCCCCCATAAGGTCATACAAGACCTCTGACATAGTAGCCCAAGTTTTATACAAAAATTTGTTTCGCAAACAGTCGGTTGCTGCTGTGCATAGGGTTCCCACCCCAGGTAATATTTTTACAAAGATCACAGCAGATAAGTGAGATATTCTTTTTGTTTTTATTTTTATTTTGTTTTAAAATAAAGTATAGTGACATACGGCAGTACGTGTGTAAACGTTTTCGGCTATGCAAAGCCTTCCTCAGGCACTGTGCCGCAGTGTGATGTGGATATGGTGAAAAGAGAGTGATGGTTATGCCAATAGAAACAGAGCTGTGTATTTGGAGCACAGCTCCGTTTCTATTGGCATAACCATCACTCTCTTTTCACCATATCCACATCACACTGCGGCACAGTGTCTGAGGAAGGCTTTGCATAGCCGAAAACGTTTACACACGTACTGCCGTATGTCACTATACTTTATTTTGAAACAAATAAAAAGAAAAACACAAAGAATATCTCACTTATCTGCTGTGATCTTTGTAAAAATACAATCCCAAGTTACAGTGGAAATACACCCCCCAGAGAGGTTGTACAGCCCAATGCAGTGCTGTACAGCCTTAGAGCAGGGCTGATTGAGGTCTCTGAAAGACCTCACAGCTCCTGCACCCTCCAGCTCGGTGAGCGCTATGTATACCTGGGCACTATCCCTGCCTTCTCTAAGGCCTCTTTCACATGGATGTCTTGTTTTTTGCCCGGATAAGAGGCGGGTGCGTTGCAGGAAAATGCACAATTTTTCTGCGCGAGTGCAAAACATTGTAATACGTTTTCCACTCGCGAGAAAAATCGGCATGTTTGGTACCCAAACCCCAACTTCTTCCCAGAAGTTCGAGTTTGGATTCAGTGCGGGTGCAATGCGTTCACCTCATGCATTGCATCCGCGTGGAAAACTCACCCATGTGAAAGGGGCCTAAGGGTTGCCCTGCTGTCACTGACAGCAGGCAACCCAATCAGCAGCTGATTGATTAGCTTGCAGATGCAATCTCTGAATGGACGTTTTAAAATGTCCATTCAGAGATATAGAACCACCTCCCAGATGTTTATATTCAGTGGGCGGACGGGAGGTGGTTAACCACATTTTTCTGGCATTTGCAGCCCTCTAGCCCTTTCCATGACATTTTTACAGCCATTTTAGTCTCCCTCTCTCTTGTTGTTCCATAAGGGAAGAAAGGGTGCCCCTTCTTTCACTGCACTGGCCCAAAGGAGCAACGGTGAGAGGACATTCGCCGTGATTTACAGTTAGAGCCAGAGTCGCTGCAGGTGTTACCGGGAAACTCCAGCTGGCCATACATTGCCATCATATGAAGTTGAATGACAAGTTGGCTATTGTAATGAATGCCTAACCCTGGATGAGATGTGTCTACAAGGTTGAGAACAGCACTAGATAGTTGCTCTGATGGTCTCAAGGAGGATTCCTCTCTTCAAAATCAGTTCTTTAATCTTGTGTAAATGTGAAAAAAAGAGGCAGGCCATGTGGTACTAATGGCCACGTCATTTGTATAGCGATTTCTCTGGGCAAAGCATCCATATAGACATTAATAGGTGGTATGCATGTGAGAATCAAGATCCGTTTTCAGATCAGAATAAACCACAAGTGTTTCTGTCCAAACCTCTACAGCGAGAAGAAAATTTTTATTGCAAGTCCATTTTTGCGTCCTGCTTGCCATTTTTCCAAGAGGTTGTTCTTAGCAAGTTGGATATATCCTCCTGTTGTCCAGCAAATTTACAATCATTTCTGCCAGAAACTTGAAAAATGATAGTTCGAATCTATACCAGCTCTTAGCTGGTATAGATTAGACTTTCTGTGGGCCAGAGATGCACATAATTTTATTAAGAGTGCCTTTTAATAAATTAGGTGCATCTGACTCCCAAGTACAGGCATCAAGAATGGCATATGAAAACCAGTCGTGATTAAAGGATGTATACTTCTATGGGTCACTGAGAGCAGATGTAATGAGAGAGTTTGTTAAAATAGGGTGCAGGGTACTACACAGAAAAAATTACTTAACCACCTCCCATCCGCACGTTGACTAAAATCGTCCGGGAGGTGGTTCTATATCTCTGAATGGACATTCCAGAACGTCCATTCAGAGATTGTAGCTGCATGCTAATCATGCAGCTGCAGATCGGGTTGCCCGCTGTCAGTGACAGCAGGGCAACCCTTATGCCTCATTCATACATCAGTGTTCGGTCAGTGATTTCCATCGGTGATTCTTTCCCTTCTACCTCATGTCTGTGGAGGCTCCACTTCTGGTTTTGGCTCACAAATCACTGATGGGAAATTACTGACCAAACACTGAAGTGTGAACGAGGCCTTAGAGAAGGCAGGAACAGTTCCCAGGTGTCCCTGCCTTCTAGATCGCTGTATACACAGCACTCACTGAGCGCTGTGTATACAGTGCAGGAAGAGCTATGCCAGAGGTCTTGTATGACCTTATGGGGGACGAAAAGTAGAAAATAAAATAAAATAGAGTGTTAAAATAAAAAAAGGTTTCACATGCAAAAAAATAAATAAATCCCCAAGTAAGGAATAAAAAAAAAGTTAAATAGAAACATTTTAATAAAATATTTGTTATTGCCGCGTCCGTGACGGTTGGCTCTATAAATATATCACATGATCCACCCAGTCCAAAAAAAGGCCATAAAAAAATTGTCAAAAACAGCCATTTTTGTCACCTTACATCACAAAAAGTGCAACACCAAGTGATCAAAAAGGCGTATGTACCACAAAATGGTACCAATAAAACTGTCACCTCATTCCGCAAAAAATGAGCCCCTACATAAGAAAATCGCTAAAAAATAAATAAAATAAACTATAGCTCTCAGAACATGGACACATTAAAACATTATTTTTTTGTTTAAAAAATGCTATTATTGTGTAAAGCTTAAATAAATAATTAAAAGTATACATATTAGTTATTGCCAGTTCCGTAATGACCTGCTCTATAAAAACTTCACATGACCTAACCCCTCAGGTTATAAAGTGTTATAATGAATGATCAAAAAATCATATGTACCCAAAAATAGTACCAATAAAACTGGCACCTTATCCCCTAGTTTCCAAAATGGGGACACTTTTTGGGAGTTTCTACTGTAAGGGCGCATCAGCGTGGCTTCAAATGGGACATGGCATCTAAAAACCAGTTCAGCAGAATCTGCCATCCAAAAACCATATGGTGCTCCTTTTCTTCTGCACCCTGCCGTGTGCCATACAGCAGTTTATGACCACATGTGGGGTGTTTCTGTAAACTGCAGAATCAGGGTAATAAATATTGAGTTTTGTTTGGATGTTAACCCTCGATGTATTAAAGAAAAAAAATGATTAAAATGGAAAATCTGCCAAAAAACTGAAATTTAAAAATTTGATCTCCATTTTCCTTTAATTCTTGTAGAACGCCTGAAGGGTTAGCAAAGTTTGTAAAACCAGTTTTAAGTAACTTGAGGGGTGTAGTTTCTACAATGGGGTCATTTATGGGGGTGTCCACTATGTAAGCCCCACAAAGTGATTTCAGACATGAACTGGTGCTTAAAAAAATCGGTTTTGGCAATTTTCAGAATTGCTTCTAAAATTCTAAGCCTTCTAACGTCCTAAAAAAATTAAATGACATTTCCAAAATGATGCCAACATAAATTAAAAATATGGGGAATGTTAGGTAATAAATATTTTATGAGGTATTGCTTTCTGTTTGAAAATTAGAGAAATAGAAATTTAAAAAATAGCGAATTTTTTTAAATTTTTTGGCAAATTTGGGATTTTTTCATAAATAAAGGTGAAATATATTGACTCAAATTTATGACTATCATGAAGTACAATGTGTCACGAGAAAACAATCTCTGAATGGCTTGGATAAGTAAGTGTTCCAAAGTTATTACCACATAGTGAGATGTCAGATTTGCAAAATTAGACCTAGTCAGGAAGGGGGCAAATGGCCCAGATGTGAAGTGGTTAATATTTGCCAAGTGCGGATTCTCATTGTTGGATCAGGGAATATATAGTTTTCCTAACTTTTACAACACATAAAGTCTCTGCATGATGTAATGTCTCTACTATGATCGCACTGTGAGAGCAGATATTTGCCAGATATCCACTGTGATAATATTCTTAGGATGCAAAATGGAGCACATAATTCTAAAGCCGTTCACACAGTTGGAAATCTAGAAAAATGGAAGAGAAGCTATTAAAGATTTGTTTGTTTTTCTAACACAAACACAATACTATTCTTTCCTATTATAAAGTAATGATTGTAACACAACTGATTTGCCAATATATTTTTCAAGAGCTACAGATTGAATGCTTATATCTATGAATGACATTCTATCATTGGTAGAAGAGGCTATTGAAGTGGAAGGCAGACATCACTGTTACTCCTTAAGGCTGGGTTCACACCTGAGCGTTTTACAGCGCGTTCCTACGCGCTGTAAAACGCTCAACAAGGAGAAACCAATGATTCCCTATGGGAATGGTTCACACTTGGGCGTTTTACAGCGCGTACGATCGCGCTGTAAAACGCCCGACGCTCCAAAAAGTACATGAGCGACTTTTGGGGCGTTTGTGGCCATAGGACACTGTAGTGAATCACACAAACGCGCGTCAAACGCGCGTTTACTATTACAAAAACGCGCATAAAAATGCGCGTCAAAAACGCGTGTAAAACGCGCGTTTGCGCAACGCTCAAGTGTGAACCCAGCCTAAGGAGATCCAGCTGTTGGCAAGTCTAGGACATGCTCCCTGGGAACAAGATATATATGTGTGGCATTTGCAAGTAATTGAAACTGACTTTTGTGACATTGTCCTTTACTAAATATTGCTAGATAAACTCTAACAAAGTAAAAATGCCCCACTAAGAATACTTTCCCTCATTCCACAGTATAGGGTATAAATGTCTTATCGCTGGGGGTCCCACATGATCATGAGATCAGATCCTAGAAGGTTTTAGCAACTACTTGCATTACCCATGTAATAAAAATTCAGGATGGATCATCTTATCATATAAATCTATGTTGTTCCATAACTCTATTATTCCTACTGGACGTTTATGAATGAATTGCCAGCAGTCTGCACTAAAGATTCATCTGGGTTTTACTAATTGAGGACGAGTATCTGCAGACCCTGACATTATCCAATCAGTGCTGCCAGTGTCAAACTGTGGAAAGCATAGTCTAATGTTCCCAGAGATAAAACAACTGAATATTTAGAGATTATACCATTCTGTACTTATTTCTCCTAGGAGAATTCGGTATAAACACCTAGTTACTGTCCTTTTGTAATGCAGTTTCTGTTACAAAATTGCTCCAATTGTGAAATATTTTAACCACTTCAGCCCCGCTAGGTGAAACCCCCTTCATGACCAGAGCACTTTTTACACTTCGGCACTACACTCCTTTCACCGTTTATCGCTCGGTCATGCACTCAAATGAATTTTACCTCCTTTTCTTCTCACTAATGGAGCTTTTATTTGGTGGTATTTTATTGCTGCTGACATTTTTCCTTTTTTTGTTATTAATCAAAATGTAACGATTTTTTTGCAAAAAAATGACATTTTTCCCTTTCAGCTGTAAAATTTTGCAAAAAAAACGACATCCATATATAAATTTTTCGCCAAATTTATTGTTCTACATGTCTTTGATAAAAAAAAAATGTTTGGGCAAAAAAAAATGGTTTGGGTAAAAGTTATAGCGTTTACAAACTATGGTACAAAAATGTGAATTTCCGCTTTTTGAAACAGCTCTGATTTTCTGAGCACCTGTCATGTTTCCTGAGGTTCTACAATGCCCAAACAGTAGAAAAACCCCACAAATGACCCCATTTCGGAAAGTAGACACCCTAAGGTATTCGCTGATGGGCATAGTGAGTTCATAGAACTTTTTATTTTTTGTCACAAGTTAGCGGAATATGATGATGATTTATTTTATTTTTATTTTTTCTTACAAAGTCTCATATTCCACTAACTTGCGACAAAAAATAAAAAATTCTAGGAACTCGCCATGCCCCTCACGGAATACCTTGGGGTGTCTTCTTTCCAAAATGGGGTCACTTGTGGCGTAGTTATACTGCCCTGGCAATTTAGGGGCCCAAATGTGTGAGAAGAACTTTGCAATCAAAATGTGTAAAAAATGACCGGTGAAATCCAAAAGGTGCACTTTGGAATATGTGCCCCTTTACCCACCTTGGCAGCAAAAAAGTGTGACACATCTGGTATCGCCGTACTCAGGAGAAGTTGGGGAATGTGTTTTGGGGTGCCATTTTACATATAACCATGCTGGGTGAGAGAAATATCTTGGCAAAAGACAACTTTTCCTATTTTTTTATACAAAGTTGGCATTTGACCAAGATATTTCTCTTACCCAGCATGGGTATATGTAAAATGACACCCCAAAACACATTCCCCAACTTCTCCTGAGTACGGCGATACCAGATGTGTGACACTTTTTTGCAGCCTAGATGCGCAAAGGGGCCCAAATTCCTTTTAGGAGGGCATTTTTAGACATTTGGATCCCAGACTTCTTCTCACACTTTCGGGCCCCTAAAAAGCCAGGGCAGTATAAATACCCCACATGTGACCCCACTTTGGAAAGAAGACACCCCAAGGTATTCAATGAGGGGCCTGGCGAGTTCCTAGAAATTTTTTATTTTTTGCATAAGTTAGAGGAAATAGATTTTTTTGTTTTTTTTCTCATAAAGTCTCACTTTCCGCTAACTTAGGACAAAAATTTCAATCTTTCATGGACTCAATATGCCCCTCAGCGAATACCTTGGGGTGTCTTCTTTCCGAAATGGGGTCACATGTGGGGTATTTATACTGCCCTGGCTTTTTAGGGGCCCTAAAGCGTGAGAAGAAGTCTGGAATATAAATGTCTAAAAATGTTTATGCATTTGGATTCCGTAAGGGGTATGGTGAGTTCTTGGGAGATTTTATTTTTTGACACAAGTTAGTAGAATATGAGACTTAGTAAGAAAAAACAAAAACAAAAAAAAAAATTCCGCTAACTTGTGCCAAAAAAAATGTCTGAATGGAGCCTTACAGGGGGGGGGGGGGGGTGATCAATGACAGGGGGGTGATCAATGACAGGGGGGTAATCACCCATATAGACTCCCGGATCACCCCCCTGTCATTGATCACCCCCCTGGTAAGGCTCCATTCAGACGTCCGTATAATTTTTACGGATCCATGGATCGGATCCGCAAAACACATGCGGACGTCTGAATGGAGCCTTACAGGGGGGTTATCAATGACAGGGGGTGATCAGGGTGATCACCCCCCTGTCACTGATCACCCCCCCTGTAAGGCTCCATTCAGACATCCGCATGATTTTTTACGGATCCATGGATACATGGATCGGATCCACAAAAAACATGCGGACGTCTGAATGGAGCCTTACAGGGGGGTTATCAATGACAGGGGTGGATCAGGGTGATCACCCCCCTGTCACTGATCACCCCCCCTGTAAGGCTCCATTCAGACATCCGCATGATTTTTTACGGATCCATGGATACATGGATCGGATCCACAAAAAACATGCGGACGTCTGAATGGAGCCTTACAGGGGGGTTATCAATGACAGGGGGTGATCAGAGTGATCAGGGTGATCTCCCCCCTGTCACTGATCACCCCCCCTGTAAGGCTCCATTCAGACATCCGCATGATTTTTTACGGATCCATGGATACATGGATCGGATCCACAAAAAACATGCGGACGTCTGAATGGAGCCTTACAGGGGGGTTATCAATGACAGGGGGTGATCAGGGTGATCACCCCCCTGTCACTGATCACCCCCCCTGTAAGGCTCCATTCAGACATCCGCATGATTTTTTACGGATCCATGGATACATGGATCGGATCCACAAAAAACATGCGGACGTCTGAATGGAGCCTTACAGGGGGGTTATCAATGACAGGGGGTGATCAGGGTGATCAGGGTGATCACCCCCCTGTCACTGATCACCCCCCCCTGTAAGGCTCCATTCAGACATCCGCATGATTTTTTACGGATCCATGGATACATGGATCGGATCCACAAAAAACATGCGGACGTCTGAATGGAGCCTTACAGGGGGGTTATCAATAACAGGGGGTGATCTGGGTGATCACCCCCCTGTCACTGATCACCACCCCTGTAAGGCTCCATTCAGACATCCGCATGATTTTTTACGGATCCATGGATACATGGATCGGATCCACAAAAAACATGCGGACGTCTGAATGGAGCCTTACAGGGGGGTTATCAATGACAGGGGGTGATCAGGGTGATCAGGGTGATCACCCCCCTGTCACTGATCACCCCCCCTGTAAGGCTCCATTCAGACATCCGCATGATTTTTTACGGATCCATGGATACATGGATCGGATCCACAAAAAACATGCGGACGTCTGAATGGAGCCTTACAGGGGGGTTATCAATTACAGGGGGTGATCAGGGTGATCACCCCCCTGTCACTGATCACCCCCCCTGTAAGGCTCCATTCAGACATCCGCATGATTTTTTACGGATCCATGGATACATGGATCGGATCCACAAAAAACATGCGGACGTCTGAATGGAGCCTTACAGGGGGGTTATCAATGACAGGGGGTGATCAGGGTGATCACCCCCCTGTCACTGATCACCCCCCCTGTAAGGCTCCATTCAGACATCCGCATGATTTTTTACGGATCCATGGATACATGGATCGGATCCACAAAAAACATGAAGACGTCTGAATGGAGCCTTACAGGGGGGTGATCAATGACAGGGGGGTGATCAGGGAGTGTATATGGGTGATCACCCGCCTGTCATTGATCACCCCCTGTAAGGCTCCATTCAGACGTCCGCATGTGTTTTGCGGATCCGATCCATGTATCCATGTATCCGTAAAAATCATGCGGACGTCTGAATGGAGCCTTACAGGGGGGTGATCAATGACAGGGGGTGATCAGGGAGTGTATATGGGTGATCACCCCCCTGTAAGGCTCCATTCAGACGTCCGCATGTGTTTTGCGGATCCGATCCATGTATCCATGGATCCGTAAAAATCATGCGGACGTCTGAATGGAGCCTTACAGGGGGGTGATCAATGACAGGGGGGTGATCAATGACAGGGGGTGATCAGGGAGTGTATATGGGTGATCACCCGCTGGTCATTGATCACCCCCCTGTAAGGCTCCATTTAGACGTCCGTATGCATTTTGCGGATCCGATCCATGTATCCGTGGATCCGTAAAAATCATACGGACGTCTGAACGGAGCCTGACAGGGGGGTGATCAATGACAGGGCGGTGATCAATGACAGGGGGGTGATCAGGGAGTTTATATGGGGTGATCATGGGTGATCAGGGGTTTATAAGGGGTTAATAAGTGACGGGGGGGGTGTGTAGTGTAGTGTAGTGTGGTGTTTGGTGCGACTGTACTGACCTACCTGAGTCCTCTGGTGGTCGATCCTAACAAAAGGGACCACCAGAGGACCAGGTAGGAGGTATATTAGACGCTGTTATGAAAACAGCGTCTAATATACCTGTTAGGGGTTAAAAAATTCGGATCTCCAGCCAGCCAGCGAACGATCGCCGCTGGCATGCTGGAGATCCACTCGCTTACCTTCCGTTCCTGTGAGCGCGCGCGCCTGTGTGCGCGCGTTCACAGGAAATCTCGCGTCTCGCGAGATGACGCATATATGCGTGACTGTGCGCCAGCCTGCCACCTCCGGAACGCACATGTGCGTTAGGCGGTCCGGAGGTGGTTAAGCAGTCATAGTTACAAGGAGAGAGCTGTAGCAGAAAGTACTTATCCAAAGTATTTGAAGTACTAAATGGGGAGAGCTCTGGATTAAAGATGAGCGAACCAGTTTGCACTGAATTGAGTTCGGTTCGAACTTTGCAATTTTCCAGATGACAAACAAACCCAAATCTTTTCAGGTTAATTTCAGACTAATACGTTAAAATGGCATGTAGCGCAATTTTACTACTCGTGTCAGCTGGAAAAAGCACTAGGGAGGAAGAAGAAGGGTGCTCACATGACTCTGAGAGGAAGTAGGGGTGAAGATTTGCCCTGATTGGCTCCCAGGCAGATAGACAGCCTGGATGAGCCAATCAGTGCTTCAGCAGGCAGGGAGGTGCCATAGCAGAATGAGCAGAACAACATTCTGTGCTGGGCTGTGAATGTGGGTGGTTGATAGTGATGATCGAGCACCAAAGTATTCGGGTGTTCGGCCCGAACACATTGCTATATTCGTGTGCTCGGCCAAGCACCTGAGTATAATGGAAGTCAATGGGAGACAACCAGGCACCCCCTGCTCTGAAGAGTGGAGGGTGCGTAGTCCATTACAAAAGGTCAGAAAGTGACAAAAATGGATCGGGAATAGTGTTGAGCGCGAATATTCGAATTGCAATTTTTTTTCTCGAATATCGCAACTTCGAGATTTCGCGAATATTTAGAATATTGTTCTATATATTCGCAAAATCGAATATTCATTTTTTTTTTTTATTGTTATATTTTTTTCTTTCCCACTTCCCTAAAGTTGTTCTTACCTGTCCTTTGGATTCCTGGCTTCCTAGCTGCTCCAGTCAGTGCCCGTTGCCGCTTCTGCCGACTTCCGTGCTCATGGAGCGTCCCCATCACCATGGGAACGTCTCCATATACTAGAATGTACTGTCGGATTTGAGAATTACGTTGAAATAGCAATCCGATTAATTCAAGTTATAATAATCGAATTGCGATTTCAACTTAACACTGCTATATTCCATATTCGTTAATTATAGCCTAATATGGAATATAGCAGTGCTAAGTTGAAATCGCAATCCGATTAATTCAAGTTATAATAATCGAATTGCGATTTCAACTTAACACTCCTATATTCCATATTCGTTAATTCTAGCCTAATATGGAATATAGCAGTGCTAATTTAGCTAAGTTGAAATCGCAATCCGATTAATTCAAATTATAATAATCGAATTGCGTATATTCTTATTATTGCTCTAACTTCGTCTTTTAGAATATTCGTAATATTCTAAAAGACGAAGTTAGAGCAATATTACGAATATTCTAAAAGACGAAGTTAGAGCAATATTCCGAAATTTCGTAGAATACACATAGATTGTAATTTAGCTAATATACTGCTATAGTAATTTTTTTAATAGTTACATATTTTACAAAACAAGTTCAGAAGAGGCAAAAAAATTAGAGAAAAAAAAAGGATTAAAGCACTATATTAGCTAAATTACAATCTTTATGTGTATTTTACGAAATTTTGTAATATTGCTCTAACTTCGTCTTTTAGAATATTCGTAATATTCTAAAAGACGAAGTTAGAGCAACATTACGAAATTTCGTAAAATACACATATTAGCCTAGCCATAGTCAATTAGTCATAGGAACATTGCCTTATACTATTAAAAGAAAAAATCGCAATACGCGATTAATTAAATCGCATATTATTTGCGATAATTGGAATAATTACGAATATTCGATTTAGACGAATATAACACGAATATTCAATCGAATATTCGTGAAATATTGCAAAATCGAATATGGCACCTCCTGCTCATCACTAATCAGGAACACCATGGGGACGATGTCTGGATTCATCTTGGACTCCCAGGTCGCTGCTGGGAACCATGTTGTTCGAGTTGTGCGGCACTTTTACAGACTGACAAAAATACACGCAAAACCCTCCCAAAGTTTACAGGAAAAATTGTTACAATAAAATTACAAGCAAGAGGCACTCTGAAACAGCCTGTATATCACATAAAGGAGGGCCTCATTCACATTGTGGTATAATTGTTCAGGTAGTGAGACTCTTACACTCATAAAGCCTATGCACTAAGTGAAAGGCCTGCCAAAAATTACAAAGAATCGGCACTCCAAACACCCTTTGTTACTCATAAAGGAGGGCATCATACACACCATTGAAAAATTATGATTGATGGCCTGCTGGTTACCATCAAAAACATTTGGAGCAAGGGCCTGCTCCAAATCGAAGGAAGGCAGGAGGCACGTGACAATTACCCACTCCAGACTCGGGGAGGTAGTGACGATAAATAACAATACAGGACTCTTAAGATGCTCTGTTATTGGATTGAGTAATAAAAAAAAAAAGTATTTTGGATGAGGAAATGTTATAAAGGAGAGGCCCTGCTGCCGCTTTGTTGCCTCTAGATAACTTCTGCCTGATCACATGTCCCCCGTGATGCCCACGATCCATTTGGATATCTTCCCTATTAACTTTCGATGTTCTTTTATGCGCCTACCATGGTGATCATGGGGAATAAGGGTTCCATGCCAGAAAGGGAGCCTGATAAACTTCTACGGCTACTACTTCAAAGCAAGGTATCATGAGTTGTGGGCCTGAAGGTGAGCTGACCTTGTTAAACATTATATGCTAGTGCCTGTGGGTGTGCTGACCCTTTAAAACATTTTATGAGATGGCCTGTAGCTGAGCTGACCCTCTAAAAAGTTCTATGCAAGGGCCTGAATGTGAGCTGAGCCTGTAAAAGATTTGAGTTGCGGGCCTGCAGGTGAGCTGAACTAGTAAAATATTTTAGATGTGGGCCTGCTGGTGAGCTGAGGTGGAACCAACAAACCCAACTTGAATTTTATGGCTGCATTAATATGCAGGTGACCATGATACAGCATCACAGATTGCTTAGAAAGATGCAGATAGAAACAATCTGTGGCCTTAGTCTTTTATCCAGACTCTGTCATTGTGCCACTATGTGGCCTCCTCATGCTGCCATCTCTACACCATGTCACCTTGCCACTCATTTTTATCACCATGCTGCTGCGGCTTAAAGGCCTTATAGTGATCACCAGGCCCACAATCTAATTAAGGTTTTATGCACAAAACCAAAGTAAAAAATCGCTTTTATAGGAAAAATTGATTGAAAACATTCTTTCCTAACACTGCAAATAATGCCTAGATTTTCTTTGCAAAAAACAAATAAAACAGATATTTGTAACATTCTTTCCTGTAAATTTACTTGTATATAAAGTGCAAGTGCTGCCAAAACTTACAAGGAAGAGGCACTCCGATACACCTGTATATCACATAAAGGAGGGTCTCATTCAGATTGAGTTGCGGGCCTGCAGGTGAGCTGACCCTGTAAAACATTATATGTGAGGGCCTGCTGCTGAGCTGACCCTCTAAAACATTAGGGGCGAGGGCCTGCTGCTGAACTGACCATCTAAAACACTAAGGGCTGTTTCACACGAGCAGATGCCATGCGTGACATCCGCTGCATGAATGACAGCCAAGACCCGATGTGGATAGCAGAAGCACGGAGCATTAACCTGATTGATAATGCTCCATGCCTCTCTGTGATCTCTTTACTACGAAATCACAGTAACAACTTTATCTCACTGTGATTTCATAGTAAAGAGATCACAGAGAGGCACAGAGCATTATCAATCAGGTTAATGCTCCATGCTTCTGCTGTCCGCATCGGGTCTTGGCTGTCAGTCACGCAGCGGAAGTCACACACGGCATCCGCTCGTGTGAAACAGCCCTAAGGGCGAGGACCTGATGCTGAGTTGACCCTCTAAAACATTAGGAGCAAGGCCTGCAGTTGAGCTGACCCTATTAAAAAAAATTGAGTGGTGGGAATATATACAATCTGGATGAGGAGGAGAAGAAAACAAGATTCAACCATATACCGTATTTTTCGCACTATAAGACGCACCTGCCCATAAGACGCACCTGGTTTTAGAGGGTGAAAATAGGAAAAAAAAAAATTTGGACAAAAGGTGTGTCAAAACTTTTAATAAAATAACAGACCAATATTTTAACAATGTAAACATTAACAGTAGTAACCAGCAGCATTAATAACCATCATTATTGACTTAAATGTCCAGGTACAGTACTCCTCTATTCATCAGGGAACCCCAAAAACTCCTCATCACTACTGTCCAGGTTAATCGCACTTTGTGGCTCAGTATCACTAGTATCGCTGCCTTCAGATTCGTCGTACAGCATATTGTCCTCAGTGCCATCCAAGGCATTGCTAATGCCACACTTTTTAAAGGATCTGACGACGATTTCCTCGTTAACTGCCTGCCATGATGTTTTCACCCACTCACAGACTTGGGTGATGGTGGGCCTCTTCATCCGTCCAGTGGGAGTCAGGTCATGGTTCCCGGCTGCCATCCACTTGTTCCATTCCTCCCTCATGAACACTTTAAATGGCTTATTAATGGAAACATCCAGAGGTTGTAGCTGGCTGGTAAGCCCCCCAGGAATTACCGCTAGATGGGTGTTCACTTCCTTAAATCTTGTTTTTGTGGATTCGGTGATATGTGCCCTAAACTGGTCAAGCACTAGTAGGGCAGGTTTCTTCAGAAGTACTCCAGTGCGTTTGGACCACACCTTTTCGATCCATACTTTCATGCCATTTTCGTCCATCCACCCTTTGTCGTGAACATGGACAATCACTCCTCGTGGGATCACCTCTTTTGGCATGGTCTTCCTTTTAAAAATCAGCATTGGTGGCAGTTTGGTGCCATCTGCGCAGCAGGACAAGACAACTGTGTAATGCGTTTTCTCGTGTCCAGAGGTCTTCACAGTTATGGTTTTTGCGCCTCTCACATCGATGGTCCTATTCGATGGAACATCGAAGGTTAACGGAACTTCACCCATGTTCCCAATCTGGCCTATTTCATAGCCATGTTTCTTTCTTGAGTCCAGCACAAATTTATGAAAAGAAAGAATCTTGGACTCATATTCTTTGGGCATTTTTTGGGCAATTCTTGTTTTGGTGCGCATAGCAAGGCCACATCTCCTCATGAATCTGTAGCACCATGATGCCGATCCAGTGAAGTCGTCAATGCCTTTCTCTGCAGCAAGACGTTTGGCTTCATAGATGATCATTTTTGTGGATACTGAGAAGCCGTTGTTCCTGTGACATGTGATCCACTCTTTCATGTCCACGTCTAGCTGTGGCCACTTTGCAGCACATCCACGAAGAGTGCGTTTACTTTTCTCCGCTTTCTCCAACCGATCCTCTTGTTTCCTCCATGCACGAATCATCTTTTCAGTTGGAGGTGGCCCAAAATGTCTCTCTGCTGCCCTGTTTCCATGCTCTTTGGCGTACTTTATCACCTCTAGTTTAAAAGGAATTTTATAAGAAAGCCTTTTCTGCTTTGACATCGCTCAGAAATGTACGGTACAATATGCAGCAGGAGACTACCGTAATTTTCTGCAATAGAATACAGTAATGGAAGAACTGTTAGCACTACAATTATGGGGGTACTGTAGCTAAGAACATCAGTGGATGACAATGTTAAGGGGGGGGGGATCTGCCACTAACACAATGTTATGGGGGAGATATGCTGCTGACATACGGTACCGTACTTATTGGGAAAGGGGGGGGGGGGATCCAATGACACTTTAAGGCGTCATGCAGACATCCATGGAGCATGGTCCGTGAAATCCCGTCCTGCTGAGTGCACGAAGGGCAGGGCGTCATAGCAACCAATGACGCCATGCGCTTCGTGCACTCAGCAGGACGGCAGGCTGGGATATTATGGACAGTGCTCCACGGATGTCTGCATGATGCCTTAATAAGGGGGTCACTTTATTAGGAGTGAGCTCACTTTATTAGGAGTGAGCTCACTTTATTAGGAGTGAGCTCACTTTATTAGGAATGAGCTCACTTTATTAGGAGTGAGCTCACTTTATTAGGAGTGAGCTCACTTTATTACCGTAGGAGTTGGGGCACTTTATTAGGAGTGGGGGCACTTTATTAGGAGGGGGGGCACTTTATTAGGAGGGGGGCACTTTATTAGGAGGGGGGGCACTTTATTAGGAGGGGGGCTGTCAAGTTTGGTGTTATGCACATTTCCTTCCCCCCACTTCACATTGAAAATGCTGAAAGACATCCCTAAGGAATCCCAGTGTTAATAAAGTGCCACCCATAATAATAAAGTGGTGTGCCCTGCCAGAAAGACATCCCTAAGGACACCACTGTTAATAAAGTGCCCACTTTATTAGGAGGTGGGCACTTTATTAACAGTGGGGTCCTTAGGGATGTCTTTCTGGCAGGGCACACCACTTTATTATTATGGGTGGCACTTTATTAACACTGGGATTCCTTAGGGATAAAGTGGGGGGAAGGAAGTTGGCAAAACACTGCAGGCATTAACAAGTCATACCGATCCTCCAGCGATCCTCTGACGACTGAGCGCAGTGAAGACTGAGACGAGGGGCGGAGCAGACTTCCCTGTCACACATGCCAGCTCCGCCCCTTGTCTTCCCGCTCCTGCTGCGCTCCATTTCCTCCGTCATAACAAGCTGTTTGGCCGGCCGGTCCCTACAACCCAGCAGTTACTGAGGCCGGCCGGCCCATACCAGACCCTCTATGCCACCATCTGCTGCGGATCGCAGCATCGGACTCCCGCACCGCCACCTGCCACTCACCGCCCGCCGCCCGCTGCCCGCCGGACATGTGAGCGCTGCCAGGGCTGCAAGCGCTACAGGTACAGTCCGCACAGTAAAATATAAGCGCCGGATATGTTTTTTTTACCCCAGGTTTCACCTATATTCACCCTATAAGACGCACTAACTTTTCCCCCCCATTTTGGGGGGGAAAAAAGTGCGTCTTATAGGGCGAAAAATACGGTACTCTTTTTTTTGTGGTTGAAAAGGTGCATGGGAATACACTACAGTAGATTGAGTACATTATAAATTATAGATTGAAATTGCCTTTATGTTCATCATCAGCTCAGCTGTCCTCTGGAGTTGAGAAGTCATGGGCAATCCAGGCCTTGTTCATTTTTATCTGAGTCAACCTGTCAGCATTGCCTGTGGACAAGCGGATGCGCTTATCTGTTATAATGCCACCAGCACCAATAAATATACGCTCAGACAAAACGCTGGCGCCATGGCAGGCCAGCACCTCCAAGGCGTAGAGCGCAAGTTCATGCCACGTGTCCAGCTTGTAGTTGTAAGGCACTGAGGGATCATTTAGGATGCTGACACGGTCTGCTATGTATTCCTTCACCATCTTCCAAAACATTTTCCTCCTTGGCCACACTTCAGGGTGAGGTTGCTGGCGGGGTGTCATGAAAGTGTCCCATGCCTTGGAGAGTGTTGCCCTGCCTTTGTTGGAACTGCTGTGTGTTCCCCTTGTCTTCCTTCTTGGGTTGCCTAAGGAAGTATGGACTCTCCCGCCAGAGTTGTCAGACGGAAAATTTTTGAGCACTCTCTCAACAAGTACCTTCTGGTATTGCACCGTTTTACTCATCCTCTCCACCACAGAAATGAGAGATGAGAAGTTCTCTTTGTAGCGGGGGTCGAGAAGGGTGAACACCCAGTAAATCTAAAATGCATATAATGTGAGGCTCACTGGAAAGGCAGCCTAACATGAAGTCAGCGTGCCAGAGTACCAACAGGCAAGACGTCGATGTTGACATCAGGATGACTCTCCATATCCTCCTCCTCTTCTGCCCATCCACGCTGAACAGATGGAATTAAAGTTCCATGGGTACTACCCTCTGTAGCAGAGGCAACTGTCTCCAGCTCCTCCTCCTCCTCCTTCTCATGGTCCAATTTGTGCTGAGAAGACGAACTGAGGGTGGGCTGGCTATCACCCTGTGTAATGTCCTCCCCCATTTCCTCGTCTACCACATTCAGAGCGTCGTCCCTAATTGTGAGCAGCAATCGTTTGAGTAGACACAGCAGTGGGATGGTTATGCTGATAATAGCGTTATCACCACTAACCATCTGTGTAGATTCATCAAAGTTTTTTAAAACCTCACAGAGGTCTGATATCAATGCCCACTCTTCAATTGTGAATAGTGGCAGTTGACTCAAAAGGCGACGATCATGTTGCAGCTGGTATTCCACGACTGCCCTCTACTGCTCACAAAGCCTTGACAACATGTGGACCGTAGAGTTCCAGTGCATGCTCACGTCGCACAACAGTCGGCGAGTTGAAAGCAGCAAGTGCTGTTGCAGAGTTGACAGACTGGCTGAAACTGTGGATGACTTGCTGAAATGGGCACACACGCGGCGCGCCTTCACTAGTAGCTCTGGCAAATTGGGGTAGGTTTTGATAAACTGATGAACCACTAAGTTTAAGATGTGGGCTAGGAATGGGATGTGTGTCAGGTTCACGAGCTCAAAAGCCGCCACCAAGTTACAGCCATTGTCAGACAACCATTCCTGGTTGTAGGTTGAGTGGCGAGAACCACAGCTCCCTTATACCCTGCCACAGCTCTGCGGAGGTGTGCTGTTTGTCCCCTAAACAGATCAACTTCAGCACGGCCTGTTGATGCTTACCCACAGCAGTGCTACACTGCTTCCAGCTAGCAACTGATGGCTGACTTCTGCTGGAGGTGGAAGTGGAGGAGGAGGCAGAGGAGCATGAGAAGTGGGGGTTCGAGCCAGTAATATAGCTGCTGGCAGAGACCCTGATGGACGTAGGGCCCGCAATTCTGGGCGTGGGTAGCACCTGTGCCATCCCAGGGTATGACTCACTCCCGGCCTCCACAACATTCACCCAGTGTGCGGTCAGGGAAATGTAGCGTCCATGGCCACCACCACTTGTCCATGTGTCCGTGGTTAAGTGGACCTTCCCAGTAACTGCAATGGTCAGGACACAGGTGATGTTCTGGGACACATGCTGGTTAAAGGCGGGCAAGGTACACTGTGAAAAATAGTGGCGGCTGGGGACTGCGTACCGAGGGACGGCTGCAGACATCAGGCTGTGGAAGGCCTCAGTGTCCACAAGCCTAAATGGCAACATTTTAAGGGCCAGTAATTTCGAAAGTTGCGCATTTGGTGCTATGGCCTGTCGGTGGGTATTTGCGCTTGCGTTCAAATAACTGTGTTATGGACATTTGGACGCTGCGCTGGGACAGGGAAGTGTATGTTGTTGCTGATGATTCATGCAAAGGTCCAGGTGCAGGGCGAGGGGCATCCGGGCCTGCACCTTCGACAGGGGATTGGCCAGCAGTGCGTAACACAGGGGAAGAGGAGGCAGTGGTGTGACCCGCAGACCCAGATTGTGGACCCAAACATTCAGCCCACTTGTTAGGGTGCTTGGATGCCATGTGGCGGATCATGCTGGTGGTGGTGGTGAGGTTGCTAGTGTTCACACCCTAGCTCATTTTGGTACGGCACAGATTGCAAACTGCCACTATTTTGTCGTCTGCACTTTCCTAAAAAAAGCGCCAAACTGCAGAATGCCTACACCTTGGCTAGGTAGATTTACGCATGGGGGTGGTCTGTGTAACAGTTGCGGGCCTTTTTGGTGTGGACCGACTTCTCCCTTTTGCAACCCCACTGCCTCTTCTAGCCTGTTGTGGTGCTGCGGATCCCTCCCTCTCTGTACTGCTGTCCTCGCTCGGCTTTTCACCTTCACATGTTGGGTCAGTGACCTCATCATCAACTTTCCACTTTCTCACTCTGCTCATCCTTCTGACTTGACCTAACCACAACCTCAGTGATTGACAACTGTGTCTTATCATCCACCTCGTGAACGAATGATTGCCGTTCACCACAGTCATCTTCTTGAGACTGTGAAGGCTCGAGGTTGGGAATCAGGGCACAATATTCTCGGGTCCCTCTTCAAGCATGCTGGGCACGAGGGCCAAATGTAATAGTGGCGCTGGAAAGAGCTCCTCGGAATATCAGAGTGTGGGATCACTCGTTTGGCAAGCCTCTCCATTGTGGTAGGAAGGATGATCAGAGTGAGGATTCGGTTGACCAGACTCTTGGCTACAGAGACTGGGCTTGGTGGAAGAAAGGGTGGTGCTTAACCGACAAGAAGCATTATCTTCAGCAATCCAACCAACCAACTGTTCGCACTGGTCCGACTTGGACAGTGTTGTCCTGCGCCGCCCAGCTAAGTTGGACATGAAGCTGGGTACAGTTGATTATTATTATTTTTTCTGGTGCACTGGCAGCAGGCACAGTTTCATTGTGCCCAGGGCCACGGCCTCTGTGCGCACTATTAGCATCACACCCTCTTTCTCGTCCAATAGTGCTCGCCTTCTTCATATTAATGGTTTTGTCACTAGATGTGACACAGATTGTTTTACAGTCCGCTAAAGACTGTTTTCTGATGCAGGAGAGTATATGTCACAAAAACACACAGGCTATGGACACTATATTAGGCCCAGATTTTTTTAATTTACTCTAAATAAACCATTTTTGGATGGCGTACTGTATATGTCACAGAACACCACAGAATATGGACACTATTTTAGCCCAGATTATTGGAATCTGCGGTACAGACACTGTTTCTGATGTAGTTTATATCTATATTTATATTTTCCCCTATATCTAGGCCTGACATCCACACAAGGTATTGAAGCGCAGATCACAAAATTTGCGGATTACACCGTTGACAGAAAAAAATGTGGATTATGGGAGAAAAATTATTTTCACTAATATTCTTCCTATCTCTGCCCCTGACACACAGAAGGTATTGCTGCACAGATGTCACAAGTCACTGCAGACACCTTCCATATAGCAAAATAATCACTATTTTGAAAAGTATATAAAAAAAATTCAAGTGCAACTTTGCACAATGAAATTGCTGCCACCACACACACAATAGTCCTTAAAAGTACTTTTGGGTCTTTGAAACATTTTTGAATTGAATAAATTGCGATGACAAACTCCCTAAACTGCGATGACAAACTCCCTACACTTCCTAAGCGCATCGCTCCCTGACTCGCAATGAGCCAAACCCGCGTCATAGGGTGCTATATAGCACCCGATGACGCGTTCAAGCCAGCCAATCACTGTAATGCCAGCAGCCAACATGGCTACTGGCATTACAGTGATGGCAGTACTTACCTGTATGTTTATTGGCTGCTTAGCAGCCGCAAAACGTGCGGGAAGGAGTCTCGAGCATGGTGCTCGAGCACATGTGGTACTCGGCCGAGTACCTCCATGTACCGAGCATAGCGATGCTTGAGCTGAACACATTTTTCACCCAGGCAACCTCCTTGATATGAGCATCAGAGCAATTAATGCTCGATGCTCTCCTTTGCCGTGCACTTAATCACACTGGGCTAAAGCTGTTTTTGGAGATCCAGTGACATACTGGGCTCTCCAGTGGTAAGCTAGGCGGAGGTTTCCGCCTATCAGTGAGCCCGGTGACATCACCAGAACTAGGGCATCTAGGGCAGCGCTAAAGCCCGCCCATTAGTGCCGGTGACACCACTGGTAACACTGCTGGGCAGAAACCACTACCTAACAGTGTAAAAAATATAAACAAACAGCACTTGCCCTGCGCGATACAGTGTAGGGCAAGGGAGAGCATCTGCACTCATATCAAGGGGCTGCCTGGGTTAAAATGGGGATATGTCCCAGTTCAGAACTGACCCCTTTAACTGTAGCAATCAATGTCAGACAGCTGCTGCCAAAGCTAGTAAGATTATAGAATGCATCAAAAGGGGCATAGGTGCACATCATGGGAAAATTGTCCTGTCACTTTACAAATCACTAGTAACACTGCACATGAAGTATTATGTGCAATTCTGGGCTCTTATGCAGTGATTGCCAGTTCGCAATGTTCGCCGCCGAACACATGCGATCTGCCATCTTTATTCCCAAGTCCGGCGATGCAGAGGTAAGTCCTTACCTGTGCCTGGGCCGCTCGCCGCTCTGAAACACATGCGGTCACCGGGGGCAGGCAGTTCCAAGAACAGCCTTCATCGGTAAGGACTTACCTCTGCATCGCCGGACTTGGGAATAAAGATGCCAGATCGCATGTGTTCGTCGGCGAACACTGCGAACTGGCCCTCACTGCTTTTATGTTAAAAAAAAGACAGTGCTAGAGAGGGTACAAAAGAGAGCAACTGAAGTAATAACTGGAATGGGTGGACTGCAGTACCCAAAAAGATTATCAAAATTAGGGTTATTTAGTTTAGAAAAAAAGATGTATTAATATATCAGGGGTGAGTACAGAGATCTCTCCCATTATCTTTTTATATCTCTATTTTATATATGTATATAGTCTACATTTGCTTACCGAAATGTATCTTTCCTTGAGTCCAAAGGCAGCACACACAAAGGGTTAATGTCTTGCTCCTCCTGTCTAGGACAGAAGATCAATCATTAGTAAATCAGACTAATTAACCCCCTATAAAGTGCACACCCACTAGGCAGACGTGTTTTTTTCCAAGCAATGTCTTTTTCAGGGAGGGCTATATGTGCTGCCTTTGGACTCAAAGAAATATACATTTCAGTAAGCAAATTTAGACTTATATTGTTTTGTAAAGCTGCATGGAGAAGACCATGTAGCGGCCCTGCATATTTGATCCAATGCCTCCCCCCCCCGTCCCTTTTCTCTGCCAAAGCAACCAAGTGGACCAAATTGAGTGTGCTGTAGCTCCACCTAATAACTGGAGTACTTGACATTTAGAAGCAGACTTTAAAAGATTTCTTAATCCAAGCAGTGTAGGATTGCTGGCTTTTATACTTCTCTATAACAGCCTGAGAGGCCGCCGGACTAAAAAGTTGGACATGCAGGCTTTCGCTGTGCACTGCTGTGCTGCGCCGGAGCTCCGCCTTGTCCCCATTATATTCAAATAGCGAAAGGACGGATCCGACAGGGTGAACAGCCTGTCGGATCCGCTTGTCTGTGATGACACTGTAGTGTCCCACTAGGTAGGAGTGGGCACTACACAAGGGTCAATTGGGTAGCGTGTTACTTCTGCTCACAAGGGACAGTGATATTGTATTGATCTATGCATTTAATGTATTTTCCAATGTGTTTTTACATGTATGGTTCCCCCTGTTATATGCTTATCAGGCCTAGTTGGGTGTAATTTAACATTCCAGACACTAGAGGGAGATAGGGAGCCCCTAGTATAAATGTCCAGGCCCAGACAGGGAGGGGTTAGGTCATAGTCAGGAGTCTGTGAAGACAGAAGTGAGAAGGCGCCAGCCCAGGATATGCTGAGAGCCTCCTCCTGACATGCAGCTAGATAGTCCTTGTTCCTAGCTGCACCAGGAGGCTAGAAGGAACAGCTTGCCTGGAGACCGAGTGTATTCCAGGGGACTAGAAGAGTTACCTTGTCAGCCTGAAGCTCCTGAGGCTAAGGATAGCTCAGTTGAGATACCCCAGTAGTAGGAGAGCACCTCCTGGGAGAAACTTGCAGCCACCTTTCCCATCCAGCAGTGAAGACAGCTAGGAAAAGAAGGTATTGTAACCTAGTCAAGTGCCAATACTGGAGGAAGGATTTTATACCAAGGATTTAAGCCAGCAATTAGGCATCCGGGCCTTGGAATCCAGCCAGCTAGAATAGCTATGGGGATAGAGCAGCATTGCACTGCAAAGCATTAACTGTATACCCTCCAAGTATCTTGCAAGATAGAAACCTGCTGTTACACAAACTTGCTGTGTATTTGGAACTGTAAGGGACTGCATTATCTTCTGTAACTGTATGTACAAAGTTGGACTGTTTTCATCAAGTAAAGCAACGTTTGGTTCATCAACTGTGTACTCATTTAATCCTCCTGCAAACCGGTGTGCCACCGTCACAGGCACTGGCGTCACGATCCTTAAAGGGACCTTACCTAAGGCACTCAAAAAACCTACAACATCCAGGGCACCTCACACACCATCAGGCCTGGTCCCTATCTACAGAGTGTGCCCCAGAGGAACTAGTGTCTGCCTCTCCTTTCACTGTTGCATGCCTGCCCAGGGTTCTCCTCAGAAAAGTGAGTAACCCTCGATTGCCCATACCGTGACCTCACTGTCGCTAATACCCTGCAGGTCTGGCGTGCTGCAACACCCCCTGCCGTGCTAAACACACGTTCAGATAATACACCTGCTGCAGGGCAGGCCAGCACCTCCAAGGTGTAAAGGGCAAGCTCAGGCCACCTCCTCATCCTCCAGAACTGTGCCCTGGCTGGACAATTGTGTACCTTGGGTTTGTGGGTGCAGGAACCCACCCTCGGAGCCTCTTGGGAATGACTGGCCGGAAATCATAAGAAATTATCCCTCTTCCTCCTCCTCCTGTGTAACATCCTCTTCCATCATCGCCAGGAGCGTTTTTTCAAGGAGGCATAGAAGTGGGATAGTAATGCTGAGAAAGGCGTTATCGGCACTGCGTTATCGGCACTGGCCATGTTGGTGGAGTACACAGGTCTCGCATGGAGTGTCAGTCATTGATGGTGAAGTGGTGCTGTTCCGCCGAGCGACTCACCCGTGTGTGCTGCAACTGAAACTCCACTATCGCCTGCTGCTGCTCGCACAGTCTGGCGAGCATGTGCAAGGTGGAGTTCCACCTTGTGGGCATGTCGCATATGAGGCACTGAGCGGGAAGGCCGAAGTTACGCTGCAGCACTGACAGGCGAGCAGCAGCAGGGTGAGTACGCCGAAAGCTCGCACAGGCGGCTTGCACTTTATGCAGCAGCACTGACATGTCGGGGTAATTATTAAGGAATCTCTGCACCGCCAAATTCAGCACATGCGACAGGCAAGGGATGTGCGTCAAACCGGCTAGTCCCAGAGCTGCTACGAGATTTCGCCCATTATCGCACACCACCAGGCCGGGCTTGAGGCTGACTGGCACAAACCACTCATTCGTCTGTTGTTCAAGGCCGGTCCATAGCTCCTGCGCGGTGTGGGGTTTGTTCCCCAAACAGATAAGTTAAAACTGCCTGCTGTTGTTTACCCCAGGCTGTGCTGAAGTTGGTGGTGAAGGTGTTACGCTCACCGGATGAGGAGCTAGTAAAGGATGAGGAAGCAGAGTAGGAGGAGGAAGCAACAAGAGGCAAACTGAAGCGCCCTGCAATTCTCGGTGGTGGAAGGAAATGCGCCAAACTGCTATCCACCTCAGGCCCAGCCGCCACTGCATTTACCCAGTGTGCTGTTATGGAGAAATAACGGCCCTGACCATGCTTACTGGTCCACGTATCCGTAGTCAGGTGCACCTTGCCACAGATGGCGTTGCACAGTGCACACCTGATTTTGTCCCCTACTTGGTTGTGAAGGGAAGGGATGACTTGCCTTGTAAAGTAGTGGCAGCTGGGCACGACGTACTGTGGGACAGCCACCGCCATAAGGCCTTTAAAACTATCTGTCTCCACCAAAAGTGTGTTTTTCAAACCCCAGAAAATGATGGGTGAATTTCTAGCCTAAATTGCACACTGACTAATCAAGATGTTATAGATTGCAAAAATTGTGTTTTTTTGGGTAAAGAAATATGAAAGCTGTATATATTACACTTGAATTTAACACTTGCAGATCTGGAAAATACTGTTTTTTGAAGAAAAAAAAGTGTGTTTTTCAAACCCCAGAAAATGATGGGTGTATGTCTACCTTAAATTGGGGGGGGGGGGGGGGGGGAGGTGTGTTTTTCAAACCACAGAAAATGCTGGGTGTATTTCTAGCTTAAATTGCACACTGACTAATCCAGATGTTGTAGATTGCCCAAAAATGTCTTTTTTTGATAACACAATATGAAAGCTGTATATATTAAACTTGAATTTAACACTTGCAGATCTGAAAAATACAGTTTAAAAAAAAAAATGTGTTTTTAAAACCCCAGAAAATGATTGGTGTATTTCTACCTTAAATTGCACACTGACTAATCCAGATGTTGCAGTTTGCCCCCCAAAAATGGTCATTTGCAATGTCCCAAAAGCTCAGATGCAGTGCTGGTGCACTGAACATGCATAAAATGGCCACCGCCGCCCACCTAACTAACAGAATTATAAAAGTAATTTTTTTGGGGTCAATGGCCTAAGGGCAGGGTAAAATGATTGTGTCCTGCACCCACACAACTATTTCTAGGTAGATCGCTGAGTTAGATTCTGTCCTATTCTCTCCCTGAAATCACAAGTCCAGCAGCATCCTCTCCCTACACTAGTAACAGTAGAGTGACGTGCAGCACTAAGTGACTGAAGCTTATATAGAGCCTGGGTCCCATGCTGCTCTGGCCTATCACAGCCATGCCATTAGTAAGCATGGCTGTGATGGCCTCTTGGGGCAAGTAGTATGACGCTTGTTGATTGGCTGCTGTGCAGCCTTTCAAAAAGCGCCAAGAAAGCGCCGAACACCGAACCCGAACTTTTACGGAAATGTTCGGGTTCGGGTTCGGGTCAGGGGTCAAAAAATCCTAAAGTTCGATACAAACCCTATTAGCAACCATACTGGCCTTCACAGCAGCAGGAGCCTCTTTATGTGTGGGCTTCATTGTCCTAGACAGAAGAAAAAAACACATCTGCCTAGTGGGTGTGCACTTCTTTATAGGGGGGTTAATTAGTCTGATTTACTAATGATTTATCTTCTGTCCTAGAATTTGAGTTTTTTTTTTTACATTTTTCCATGTCACTATTTATACTTTTCACACTGGACACTAAGTTTAACAGGCCATCATTTCCTGTCCTATGCAAGTACATTTCCTGTAGCTGTTATCATTAGCACCCAGGCAGAATTAGAATGGCAACCATCACCTTTGTATGGGAAACACTGGATCACAGTACTGTAGGTGATATCACAGCTCATCAGCTCCTTTCTGAACTCTGCACAGGTCACAGAGGATGTCTAGAAAACTCTGTCACAGAAGTCAATGCAGTCCTCTCCTGACCATTGTGTCTATTGCTCATGAAACTGCTCTCAAAAGGGATTCTTTACCATACTTTAGGCCTGGTGGCCAGTGTGAAAACTGCAGGATTATATAGAGTTTTTTTATATAGTGACATGGCAAATTAAAAACCTTATCAAAAATTCTACAAAAAATGTTTAAAGGGAGTCTGTCACTTACTTTGAGTGTTTTAGACCGCTCACATCACATTATAGCACAGTTGACCAACTTAAAAATAGTACCTTTATTGCGGTCTAAAATGCTCAAAGTAGGTGATAGACTCCCTTTAACATAAAAAATGTCTGATGACACATTCCCTTTAGTTAGATTTAATATTGTATTCAAAATAAACATGTTCTTTTGAATAAAATTTGGGATTTGAGTAGCAAATTGATGTTGATTACATGTATCCTATTGAATTCAGCATACAGAGATGTCTTTAATAGTGTTGAGCGCGTATATTCAAATAACAATATTTTTTTTGCAAATATCGCAACTTCGAGAATTCACTAATATTTTGAATATAGTGCTATGTATTCGCTATATCGAATAGTCCTCACTGCTTCTTGCTTGTGGGCCAATGAGTCATTGGCCCACAAGCAACTTAAGCAGGAAGGAATCATGTTTTCATATGGATCTTTTTTAAATTAATATTCATCTTTTTTCCCCAATCTGTACAGTTTTTCACATACTGCTCCCCAACAAGCGTCCCCGTCACCATGGGAACACCTGTGGGTTAGAATATACTGTCGGATCTGACATTTCCCTGAAATCGTGAAAAGTCAGATCCGATTGTATATTCTGACCCACAGGCGTTCCCATAGTGACGTGGTACACTACCCAAAAAATATCATAGCACTATATTTGCTTAGCTAAATTGCTCTGTTTGTATTTTCTCGAATATTCGCTATATTACTATATATTCTTGTTTTAGAATATGACGATTCTTAAAAAGAATAGATAGCACGATTTACTGCTATATATTCTTTTTTGATCAACTTCGCATTACGTGATTTTAACATTTTAGATTAATCACTAAAATAATCTCGAATATGAATATTCGCGAATATAAAACAAATATTCTAGCTAGAGTTGAGCGAACACCTGGATGTTCGGGTTCGAGAAGTTCGGCCGAACATCCCGGAAATGTTCGGGTTCGGGATCCGAACCCGATCCGAACTTCGTCCCGAACCCGAACCCCATTGAAGTCAATGGGGACCCGAACTTTTCGGCACTAAAAAGGCTGTAAAACAGCCCAGGAAAGAGCTAGAGGGCTGCAAAAGGCAGCAACATGTAGGTAAATCCCCTGCAAACAAATGTGGATAGGGAAATGAATTAAAATAAAAATTAAATAAATAAAAATTAACCAAAATCAATTGGAGAGAGGTTCCATAGCAGAGAATCTGGCTTCCCGTCACCCACCACTGGAACAGTCCATTCTCAGATATTTAGGCCCCGGCACCCAGGCAGAGGAGAGAGGTCCCGTAACAGAGAATCTGTCTTCATGTCAGCAGAGAATTAGTCTGCATGTCATAGCAGAGAATGAGGCTTCACGTCAGCCACCACTGCAACAGTCCATTGGCATATATTTAGGCCCAGCACCCAGGCAGAGGAGGGAGGTCCCGTAACAGAGAATCTGTCTTCATGTCAGCAGAGAATTAGTCTGCATGTCATAGCAGAGAATGAGGCTTCACGTCAGCCACCACTGCAACAGTCCATTGGCATATATTTAGGCCCAGCACACACACAGGCAGAGGAGAGAGGTCCCGTAACAGAGAATCTGGCTTCATGTCAGCAGAGAATCAGTCTGCATGTCATAGCAGAGAATGAGGCTTCACGTCAGCCACCACTGCAACAGTCCATTGGCATATATTTAGGCCCAGCACACACACAGGCAGAGGAGAGAGGTCCCGTAACAGAGGATCTGGCTTCATGTCAGCAGAGAATCAGTCTGCATGTCATAGCAGAGAATCAGGCTTCACGTCAGCCACCACTGCAACAGTCCATTGTCATAAATTTAGGCCCAGCACCCAGGCAGAGGAGAGAGGTCCCGTAACAGACAATCTGGCTTCATGTCAGCAGAGAATTAGTCTGCATGTCATAGCAGAGAATGAGGCTTCACGTCAGCCACCACTGCAACAGTCCATTGGCATATATTTAGGCCTAGCACACAGGCAGAGGAGAGAGGTCCCGTAACAGACAATCTGGCTTCATGTCAGCAGAGAATCAGTCTGCATGTCATAGCAGAGAATGAGGCTTCACGTCAGCCACCACTGCAACAGTCCATTGGCATATATTTAGGCCCAGCACACACACAGGCAGAGGAGAGAGGTCCCGTAACAGAGGATCTGGCTTCATGTCAGCAGAGAATCAGTCTGCATGTCATAGCAGAGAATCAGGCTTCACGTCACCCACCACTGCAACAGTCCATTGTCATAAATTTAGGCCCAGCACCCAGGCAGAGGAGAGAGGTCCCGTAACAGAGAATCTGGCTTCATGTCAGCAGAGAATCAGTCTTCATATCATAGCAGAGAATCAGGCTTCACGTCACCCACCACTGTAAGAGTCAATTTTCATAAATTTAGGCCCAGAACCCAGGCAGAGGAGAAAGGTCCCGTAACAGACAATCTGGCTTCATGTCAGCAGAGAATCAGTCTTCATATCATAGCAGAGAATCAGGCTTCACGTCACCCACCACTGCAACAGTCCATTGGCATATATTTAGGCCTAGCACACAGGCAGAGCAGAGAGGTCCCGTAACAGACAATCTGGCTTCATGACAGCAGAGAATCAGTCTGCATGTCATAGCAGAGAATGAGGCTTCACGTCACCCACCACTGCAACAGTCCATTGGCATATATTTAGGCCTAGCACACAGGCAGAGCAGAGAGGTCCCGTAACAGACAATCTGGCTTCATGTCAGCAGAGAATCAGTCTGCATGTCATAGCAGAGAATCAGGCTTCACGTCAGCCACCACTGCAACAGTCCATTGGCATATATTTAGGCCTAGCACACAGGCAGAGGAGAGAGGTCCCGTAACAGACAATCTGGCTTCATGACAGCAGAGAATCAGTCTGCATGTCATAGCAGAGAATGAGGCTTCACGTCAGCCACCACTGCAACAGTCCATTGGCATATATTTAGGCCTAGCACACAGGCAGAGCAGAGAGGTCCCGTAACAGACAATCTGGCTTCATGTCAGCAGAGAATCAGTCTGCATGTCATAGCAGAGAATCAGGCTTCACGTCAGCCACCACTGCAACAGTCCATTGTCATAAATTTAGGCCCAGCACCCAGGCAGAGGAGAGAGGTCCCGTAACAGACAATCTGGCTTCATGTCAGCAGAGAATTAGTCTGCATGTCATAGCAGAGAATCAGGCTTCATGTCAGCCACCACTGCAACAGTCCATTGGCATATATTTAGGCCTAGCACACAGGCAGAGGAGAGGTTCATTCAACTTTGGGTAGCCTCGCAATATAATGGTAAAATGAAAATAAAAATAGGATTGAATGAGGAAGTGCCCTGGAGTCCAATAATATATGGTTATGGGGAGGTAGTTAATGTCTAATCTGGACAAGGGACGGACAGGTCCTGTGGGATCCATGCCTGGTTCATTTTTATGAACGTCAGCTTGTCCACATTGGCTGTAGACAGGCGGCTGCGTTTGTCTGTAATGACGCCCCCTGCCGTGCTGAATACACGTTCAGACAAAACGCTGGCTGCCGGGCAGGCCAGCACCTCCAAGGCATAAAAGGCTAGCTCTGGCCACGTGGACAATTTAGAGACCCAGAAGTTGAATGGGGCCGAACCATCAGTCAGTACGTGGAGGGGTGTGCACACGTACTGTTCCACCATGTTAGTGAAATGTTGCCTCCTGCTAACACGTTGCGTATCAGGTGGTGGTGCAGTTAGCTGTGGCGTGTTGACAAAAGTTTTCCACATCTCTGCCATGCTAACCCTGCCCTCAGAGGAGCTGGCCGTGACACAGCTGCCTTGGCGACCTCTTGCTCCTCCTCTGCCTTGGCCTTGGGCTTCCACTTGTTCCCCTGTGACATTTGGGAATGCTCTCAGTAGCGCGTCTACCAACGTGCGCTTGTACTCGCGCATCTTCCTATCACGCTCCAGTGCAGGAAGTAAGGTGGGCACATTGTCTTTGTAGCGTGGATCCAGCAGGGTGGCAACCCAGTAGTCCGCACAGGTTAAAATGTGGGCAACTCTGCTGTCGTTGCGCAGGCACTGCAGCATGTAGTCGCTCATGTGTGCCAGGCTGCCCAGGGATAAGGACAAGCTGTCCTCTGTGGGAGGCGTATCGTCATCGTCCTGCCTTTCCCCCCAGCCACGCACCAGTGATGGACCCGAGCTGCGTTGGGTGCCACCCCGCTGTGACCATGCTTCATCCTCATCCTCCTCCACCTCCTCCTCATCCTCGTCCTCCTCGTCCTCCAGTAGTGGGCCCTGTCTGGCCACATTTGTACCTGGCCTCTGCTGTTGCCAAAAACCTCCCTCTGAGTCACTTCGAAGAGACTGGCCTGAAAGTGCTAAAAATGACCCCTCTTCCTCCTCCTCCTCCTCCTCCTCCTGGGCCACCTCCTCTTCCATCATCGCCCTAAGTGTTTTCTCAAGGAGACATAGAAGTGGTATTGTAACGCTGATAACGGTGTCATCGCCACTGGCCATGTTGGTGGAGTACTCGAAACAGCGCAACAGGGCACACAGGTCTCGCATGGAGGCCCAGTCATTGGTGGTGAAGTGGTGCTGTTCTGTAGTGCGACTGACCCGTGCGTGCTGCAGCTGAAACTCCACTATGGCCTGCTGCTGCTCGCACAGTCTGTCCAGCATGTGCAAGGTGGAGTTCCACCTGGTGGGCACGTCGCATATGAGGCGGTGAGCGGGAAGGCCGAAGTTACGCTGTAGCGCAGACAGGCGAGCAGCAGCAGGATGTGAACGCCGGAAGCGCGAACAGACGGCCCGCACTTTATGCAGCAGCTCTGACATGTCGGGGTAGTTGTGAATGAACTTCTGCACCACCAAATTCAGCACATGCGCCAAGCAAGGGATGTGCGTCAAATTGGCTAGTCCCAGAGCTGCAACGAGATTTCGCCCATTATCACACACCACCAGGCCGGGCTTGAGGCTCACCGGCAGCAACCACTCGTCGGTCTGTTGTTCTATACCCCGCCACAACTCCTGTGCGGTGTGGGGCCTGTCCCCCAAACATATGAGTTTCAGAATGGCCTGCTGACGTTTACCCCGGGCTGTGCTGAAGTTGGTGGTGAAGGTGTGTGGCTGACTGGATGAGCAGGTGGAAGAAGAGGAGGAGGAAGCCGAGAAGGAGGAGGTGGCAACAGGAGGCAAAGAATGTTGCCCTGCGATCCTTGGCGGCGGAAGGACGTGCGCCAAACAGCTCTCCGCCTGGGGCCCAGCTGCCACTACATTTACCCAGTGTGCAGTTAGGGAGATATAGCGTCCCTGGCCGTGCTTACTGGTCCACGTATCTGTGGTTAGGTGGACCTTGCCACAGATGGCGTTGCGCAGTGCACACTTGATTTTATCGGATACTTGGTTGTGCAGGGAAGGCACGGCTCTCTTGGAGAAGTAGTGCCGGCTGGGAACAACATACTGTGGGACAGCAAGCGACATGAGCTGTTTGAAGCTGTCTGTGTCCACCAGCCTAAATGACAGCATTTCATAGGCCAGTAGTTTAGAAATGCTGGCATTCAGGGCCAGGGATCGAGGGTGGCTAGGTGGGAATTTACGCTTTCTATCAAATGTTTGTGAGATGGAGAGCTGAACGCTGGCGTGTGACATGGTTGAGACGCTTGGTGACGGAGGTGGTGGTGGTGGTGTTGGTGGTACATCCCCTGTTTGCTGGGCGGCAGGTGCCAACGTTCCTCCAGAGGCGGAGGAAGAGGCCGAGGCGGCAGCAGCAGAATAGGCCGAGGCGGCAGCAGCAGAAGAGGTAGCAGGGGGAGCCTGAGTGACTTCCTTGGTTTTAAGGTGTTTACTCCACTGCAGTTCATGCTTTGCATGCAGGTGCCTGGTCATGCAGGTTGTGCTCAGGTTCAGAACGTTAATGCCTCGCTTCAGGCTCTGATGGCACAGCGTGCAAACCACTCGGGTCTTGTCGTCAGCACATTGTTTGAAGAAGTGCCATGCCAGGGAACTCCTTGAAGCTGCCTTTGGGGTGCTCGGTCCCAGATGGCGGCGGTCAGTAGCAGGCGGAGTCTCTTGGCGGCGGGTGTTCTGCTTTTGCCCACTGCTCCCTCTTTTGCTACGCTGTTGGCTCGGTCTCACCACTGCCTCTTCCTCCGAACTGTGAAAGTCAGTGGCACGACCTTCATTCCATGTGGGGTCTAGGACCTCATCGTCCCCTGCATCGTCTTCCACCCAGTCTTGATCCCTGACCTCCTGTTCAGTCTGCACACTGCAGAAAGACGCAGCAGTTGGCACCTGTGTTTCGTCATCATCAGAGACATGCTGAGGTGGTATTCCCATGTCCTCATCATCAGGAAACATAAGTGGTTGTGCGTCAGTGCATTCTATGTCTTTCACCGCTGGGGAAGGGCTAGGTGGATGCCCTTGGGAAACCCTGCCAGCGGAGTCTTCAAACAGCATAAGAGACTGCTGCATAACTTGAGGCTGAGACAGTTTCCCTGGTATGCATGGGGGTGATGTGACAGACTGATGGGGTTGGTTTTCAGGCGCCATCTGTGCGCTTTCTGCAGAAGACTGGGTGGGAGATAATGTGAACGTGCTGGATCCACTGTCGGCCACCCAATTGACTAATGCCTGTACCTGCTCAGGCCTTACCATCCTTAGAACGGCATTGGGCCCCACCATATATCGCTGTAAATTCTGGCGGCTACTGGGACCTGAGGTAGTTGGTACACTAGGACGTGTGGATGTGGCAGAACGGCCACGTCCTC